>NC_052500.1:30583475-30928604 GCF_016617805.1 Bactrocera tryoni | reverse complement strand
CACACCCACTTACTTACGAGCTTACTTTTAACCAAAAACAACGACATGTGGATGTTACGAAGCAGGGTTTAGAAATGCTGAAGCAAAGAAATCCTCATGGAATATTATTTATGGACAACCTTGAAACGTTCGGCGTTATTGGATCGCCGAAACTTGGGCCTATTTTGAAGCAAAAGACAAATCGTACCATAAAAATTATATAGAAAAGACGGAGGGACACTATAAACAGTGTACAGATATCTCTGGAAGGAACTACATACTTGTATGTTGGATAAAAAGAAAAACGAATTTTGCCGAAAGTATGTGTTTTGCTATAGCTGGCCGGTGATTTTTCAATTAACCTAATACTTTGTGCTTTCTTACGACTGCTCTCACAGTGAGCTAAATCTAGCCTATTCATGTGTGTCTAACCTTTGTAATTTACATATTTTCGTCCGGACGGAGAAAGTTAAGACATACATAGTATACAAAAATATCTTAAAATAATACTCTACAATTTATTTTCTTAGCTTTCAAAATTATTTATCCAAATGACGGTTCATTACCAGCAAACGTTTTATTTAAAACCCTGTACGAAGAGGATCTATTGTAAACAGCCGAGTTCCGTTTTACGACATCAAATCAAAACATACACAAATATGCAAAATAAATCACAGAAAATAAAAAAATCTAAGCTCAGGATACTATAAACAACCTGATAGCACCAAAATCAGCGGATTTATGTATGTTTTAAGCAGTATGTACATATATGTACATACATACGTAAATTGCGGGTGGATGTGAGTGGAATTGTAAATGTGAGCAAATGAGTTAGTGTGTGAGAGAAAAGTGATTCTCTCGAAACTAGCTCTACGTAGTTCTTTTTGAATCTGCCCGCAAAGTCTGGAATATGCTACTACATTCTACTCTAGTAATCCTTAGTAAATACTCGAAATTTAAATGAGTGTTGAGTACTGCAGATAATTGAGTGAAAACTGTTTGTGAGTTTACTCCCACTCTCTCTCACGCAATCTCTCTATGCGGAAAATTTGTCTATGTAAATATTCACCAACGTTTCGTTAGAGCGCGCAAGTGACTCTCACTTCTATTTCATATTATCTCTCTTTTGCAATTTTTGCGAATGTTTTTCACCACATTTCCGATTCTTTTGTTTTCGCCGCAAAATTTTAGCGCATGTGCAGACGTGAAATTAGCTCTCTTTGTCCTTCCATCACTTATTGCCATTTTGTTAGCTTTACTATTTTGTGTGCTCTTCTGTCAAAGCTGACAGTATTTTTTTTGAAAGTTTTTCCTTCGCTACGATGACATTTGTTTTCATTTCACTGCTATTGCGTTCCTGCAGACGAACAACGGGTTTTGTTTACCTCCATGGAACGTCTGTAGTTGAAATGTGATGGAGGCACATGTCAAAAGCAGGAGAGATAGCCGAAGAAATGGTAGCAGAAATAAAAAGCCTTGAGTGGACAAATTTTTTTGATCAATGGCACATATATATGTATGTACTTATGTACTATAAATCATAAAATATACAAACTCATGTATATTATAAAACGCAAATTTTTAAACTAATGAGGGCATTAGTACTCGTAACTGTTTTTAAACCAGTATTTCATTGATCCTAGTTAATATATGTACCTAGTTGTACGGCAAGAAAATAGACATTCGGCAGACGAGTATGAGGTAGATAAAAATTAGTAACACTCACCATGTTGTCCAGTGTTCGTGATGATCACCCAAAAATCAATTGTTTTCTCTGGACCCAGCTCTTCGTAGTCCCACTTCTTTTTCACACGCACCGCGCCATTTGTTTCGACTGTCACCCACGGATTGTCATCGCGTATTTTAAAAGTTTCCTTATCGGTCTCTTTTTCCAACTGGAAGACGGATTTACCTTCGGTATCGCCATCGGCTTCGGTAAACTCGATGCGTTTAGTCGGGCGTACCGCGCGCGTTACCCGACGCTTCTCGCGATGGTGTGAATGCTCATTGATGGCATCGTGCTCCAAGTGTTGCATTATAAACGAAACCGGTTCTGGCGCTAAAAACTCTAGCAATACTTTAGCCGGTTGCTTGCTCACCAAACTGGGATAGCGTAAGTCATGCGCTTCGACCTCGATGAGCAATTCCGAGGCGTCAGGCTGATCAGCCAACATAATTTCGCCAGTTTGTGGCACAATGATGACAATATTATTTGGCGCACTTAGTCTATAAGCGATCTTATCGCCATCCGCGTCAGTGGCTTCCACCTTACCCAGTATGCTGAAGCGTTTCCAAGTGGTTGTTGTGTTGCCCTCTAAGCCGGTGCTCTTCTGACCGGCAATAGCGAATTTGTATTCGGTGGATTTGAATATAGGGTGGTTATCATTTTCGTCCAGTACAGTCACCTGAATTTTCGATATGATCTTATCGAGTTCATCTATGTCTGAGGCCTGTACCGATAAGTCATAGTGTGCTTTCGTTTCACGATCCAATGGTCGATTGGTGACCAACCACACACCAGCCTCACCATCACTATCAACCGTGATGGATTCTACATTCATAGCGCTTTCTTTCGTAGACTTACGCGTCTGCAGTGCAAACGCCTCATCATCATTGCCGTCGATGATGGTGTAACGCACCTTCTTGGGCGCACCGGTATTATTTTCAACAGCAGCATCGCCACTCAATGCCTGCATTAATGGTATGCCACGTACACGTGTGCCTGTGGGGCGATTCTCACGCACCTCCCCACTTGCATCCAGCATAGTGCCTGGGAAGCGCAACATATCGCTGCGATGCATAACAAACAACTGTAAATTATGTGTATTGGTGGCGCTAGGTGTCTCCTCGACCACAACGAGATTCACCGGGCGATTAACTAGTGGGGATATATCGGATGTAGTCATAACCACACCATCGTCGAGTACTGTAAAATATTTGGAGTAATCACCGGCAAGCATGTGATAAGCGCCAACGGATGTCGATGCCGATGAGGAAGTTTTTGTCACCGATGAGGTCGTATCGTTCACTGGCATGGTCTTGAATCGCTTAATACTAAAACCGGGATAGGTATCATGCGGCAGTACAAGGGAGTACTCACTGCCGGTTGTGCCACCGCTGCCAGCTAACATGCGCGCAGCATTTGCCGCCGAAATACCAACCGCATGCGACATGCCTTCGCCGTTGGCAGTTGCGGTCAAATGCGCTTGCGTATTGGAAATATGCATGAGCAGCGCGCTGATAATGACGGCCAACATGTAGAAGCGGGGCAATGAAGGTGGCGTATGGAAGAAATGCGACACGATATTTTTCGAGCGAGTGGACGAAATACGCGGGTTTATTCGGGGCATTGTATCGAAATCGCGTGTTGTTCGGTTATGCGAGTGCCCCCGCTGCAACTGCAGCTCGGAAGAGCAACGCGCCGCCATTGTGGCACGCGTTTTGTGTTTCTTTCGCTGTTTCGAACTTTAAGTGGCTTTTTGCACAAATTTTTGCACTGTCGATTGCACTCTTCGACTAGTTTTAGTAAGCACGGTTTTGAGTTTAATTGCTCGGTTCTAATACATTTTCAGGGAGCTGGAAAGAAAGAGAGAATATAATGAGTATTTAGTTTAGTTGTTTATATTATTGACACTTCAATGTGTTAATGTAGTGGGTTGAAAAAATTTTGATTTTCAGTTAACAAATATAACCTGTCCTAGTAAAGAAAGAGATTAAATAATTTGTATTCCTCTTATTACTTGAGCGTGACCTAATTAGTTTCATAAGTAAAATTCTTCAAGCATTTTACATCATTTTGCTAATCTGATAACTTTCTTTAATTAAGAAAATTCCTTTATCCTAATACTTAAGTAATGGAAACTTCATCGCATTTCTTCTGCCTCAGAATTACTTAAGAAAATAACCATCAATTAACTCAATATCATTGTCAATTAGCACTTGCCTTGACATTTTTCTTCACTTCTCTCTTTTACAGTTTTCCAATGCATACCATTCCATAATCAACCGCCAATTTGTGCCACAATAAATTTCAACTTGCCACACCACTAATAATTATGCTCATTGCAATTAAACAGAAATCGATTAAGCCAAAAGAAATAATGCCGACTGCGTCAGCGTGTCACAACAATTACGCCGAAATTAAAACGTCATTAGCATAGAGAGACAATGGATGTCATTAAACACAGTGTGAACTGTAGGGGGCACTTGAGTTAAAAAAAAAAATTACATACATATACATATATTATATATTCAAGTTTTTTTCGTGTTCAAATGGAATGAAATGGAAGAAAGATAAATCATCGATATTGAGGGAGTAATGGTGTAACACACAAAACTTATTTAAATAATTTTTTGAGAAAAATAAAATAGGAGAAACATTCCACCTATTGGTTAGTAAAAATTTTTTTTACTACTAAATGGCATATACATATGTAGTTTTTTATTAGACGTAATCTTTTACACAAGGTATGGCTGATCTAGAGAGAGCACACTTGGACTGCTATTTGTAGTTCTTTGTGAAGCCATAGAGCTCCTGTGTTCGGACTTATAAATTAGCACACAATTAGTAGAACACAAGAGGATACGGGAGCACCGATCCGCTTTCATTCTACTGAGCTCATCAGCTATACAATATCCAGCGATTCCGCAACCAGCATGCCTTATCACGGAGAGACTTGATGCTATTGATAACGAGGTTAGGCACTCCTTGACTAACTCTGAATTCACTATTAATGAGTTCAATGCTAATATCTGAATCACTTCTCTGAAGGAGGCTGCACTCCAGAGCAGTAAATTATCGTCTTGGAAAACACTGCAATTGCCAGGAAGTCTGAAGCTGGAGTTGAGAGAGTTCCTGATAGTAAATCCCTCCACCAACCTTCCTCCAAGCTTTGATCCATTCGTAAAGAAGCTAAGTGCAACCCTCCTCCCACACATAACCTCGCCGGCATATGGGCAGTGGAAGGAGCGACCAGAGTTTGGATTCGCCACTCCACGATCCTAGTGATCAGTTAGGAAGTCATATTGTGTCAGGTTTTCCGAGTGTTCAGGCACGTGTTCTTTTAGGAATCCAGATTCTCTGAGTCTCATAGCAACTTTCGCAGACATTCACCTTCAGAATAGGTCTACGGGCATAAATCACATAGAAAATAAATATATATACACTAAGGATTTATGATTTAAGAAAACAGGTTTTTAAATTGAAAAAAAAAACTTTGTTTTCGGTTTTTATGAACCTCGAAACAGTTCAGTTCAAAGCTACATCATTACTTACACATTTTGATTTAATAGACCATCGCCTAATGTTGACTAACCACGTCTATATTTAACTTTCGCAAAAAACACAGCAATTTACTAGACTATTGGAATTTTAACAGTAAAATTAAGGCTTCATAAAAACCTATAAATAATAGTTCAGTTAAGTTTCACTTAAAGATATAATTAAGACATAACTAGGCACTACGCTGAACCCATTAAAGATTACAACGCTAAAAATAACCAACCAAGAGCGTAGTTGAAACAACATTTAGGGATAATATTGTATATAGTTAGGTGAAAAATAATTGAAGATTTATTCTGATGATTAATCTTTAAGTCGAGAACACTTTTGGCAAACAATTTGGAGCAACTAATAAATATAATAATGATAAGTTGGTTTGAAATTTCCGTGCGATGCCAAAATTCTCAGCAGAGCGAATTTTCATTAGGAAATCTAAAAGTTTTTGAAAGGCCCCCACGGCTACCCCAAATACAATTGATTACATTTGTTGGATGTATTGCACATTTGTTCAATGTGTTTGAGAAATAGCAACGTTTTAGCTTTCAAATATTTATACCACCGACATTACTAATATGAAAACGCTCGATTTCCCGCTGGGCTTGTAAATGGCATGGCCAACAATGCAACGCCTTGTTAACAAGGTTTGAAAGTTGGAAATACATTTTCAAATTATTGACAGCATTGTAAATATTAATAAACAATTCAGTGTTTGCATTTCTTGTTTTGCTATAATTTGTTGTTACTTCAATAACATGCATGGTACAACGTATTGAAATTTATTTCATTTTCCACCGCTGCAGCGCAGTCGGCGGTCCAGGTCCAACAAATAAACGAGTATGCGCCAATAAGCGTCTGTTCCAGCAGTAATTGAGGCGCATCCCACTTGTTAAATGGCTTTTAAATGAGTTTGAACACAACGATTTGGAGCTTTTTTGTAATATATCGACGAATACCAGCTGTCTGACAGCCAGCACAGGCTACCGCTTCGGCGATATGGTGATACAGAGTTTGTAATATACACATGTACGCACGTACATATGTATATACAAGTGTTTGTCTGCTGGTATTTATGCAAATCGATTACCATTGTCTGTTTGATTTTTGCCTTCAATTGTTTCGTATGTAAATGTATGCTGTTGCGCCCATCTAAACGGTTTCACCAACAACAGCACCAAATTTTAATTGCACCCACACAATGACAAAGTGCCCATTGCCGCATCTGCTTGATATTTACACATAATTTGTAAGCCATTTTCACTCTTTTTGCTGTACCGTTAGCGTGAATAGCCATAATTTCGGTTGTAATTTGTATGTGACGTGTGGTCTTTAATTGCGGTATTTACATATACATATATATGTATGAGTTGAAATAGCTCTGTGTTCAAAAATAAAAAGCAACAACAACTAGTTGTGTTTTACATGCGCTTTATGGCATGTCCATTTAAAATAAATCAAATTTCTCTGCTGTATCATTATATATGTATATACAAGTATCCAGGCATCTATAATTGAAATTCCTCCGCTTTAAAGCGGCTAATCAGCATATCATCTGCATTATTATGTATAATTTATTCATCTAAATTATAGGTTGTAAAACTCTTCGAATTAGACACCTGCCGCTATTTTATTTATTTTTTATTTCAATTTTTAAGCACCATTTTCTAAGGCTGCATCTTGCTCTGCTGGATGCAAGACAACACTCTTAATGACATTTTACACCTGTTTGTGTAGTAAAAATCAATAAAATCAAAAGTGCAACAGAAGCGTCGAATGAGCAATATACTAATGCTTAATTTTTTATAAAATATTTAAAATGCTCCATTCCTTTAATTTAAATACTTCGCAAAGTCGCTCTGTGTTTAATTTAATGAATGTCAACATATTTATGGCTCTGGTCCCGCCAACATTGATTTATGTGCGACAAGATAAAAGATACTAATTTATTTTGAATACAAACGGCGAGACAGTGCGGCACAGCACACATACGTATTACAAATGCATACATGTACTAGCTAGGAACGGGAAGAACTCTGCTGATGCGCTTTTGCCTTTGTGCAGCTCGTTGGTCAATAAAATGCAATCAGCTTATACAAAAAGTAAATAATTCGAATTAGCAGTCAACGGATTAGACTCGAAAGCTGGAAAGCTGAAAACGGTTTATATGAAAATGTTGTTGGTGCCTTGTAACCAATAATGGCGTTTTTATTGTAATTATAAACTTTTTCAGATGCCGGCACTGATAGTTATGCAGATGCTAGGCTTAGCTAATTTGTATCACACTAACTGTGACGCTAGCTATTTAGATTTTCCTAGATTAGAGAGAGATTATTTCTGGTAGCTTTATCTAATTAGTGGCAAAGCCCGTGGCATTTACAATTTTTTAGAGTTATTTAATCAGTAATAGAAATCGATTGGAGGGTCACAAATACATAATTATAAGGTGACAAATAAATATTTTAATTTTTTTCAATATGTCGGGTAATTACATATTAACTTAAAAGAAATCTTACATATTTATAATTAAATTTTAATTAAAAAATAATTATCTGATTTTATGGTTCAAGAAACTGGTGTTAAGTAGTAGTGAAGTACCAAACACAAATATATTATTTGAATTATTTGTAAAACAAAAACAAACCAAGCTCTATGTGTTAGGGATGAGTAAAAGTTTAAGTAAAAAAAGTTACGAAAATGTTGGTATTTTTGCCAAAAATACTCCACAGAACCCTTTTCAAGGTATCGACGGGTAATAGGTACTACAGTATCACGACGATAGCAGGGACGGGCTAGTAACAGTTTGCGCCTATTGCAGTTGGTAAGTTTCTAGCTAAGGCCTGACTTTTTATAGAGGCGTTCTTTACACCACAAGAGCACAGCATACAGATGGAATATATAATTATGGTTGGGGGTACAAAACCAAAGTTTTGCATTAAGGTGTTATGCGACCCATACCGAGGATGAACCCGGTTGGGAGCCCTTAAATATCCCGGTATGGAACGGAGCTTAAGAGCCTCCGTAATAAAATGACCTTACTTGGGTAACGGTGATATGCGCTTGTCGGTTAAAAATATAGGCCAATACTACAAAAAGAACTATAATGAATTAAAGGAGGAGAATAGAACTAGTTGTTCCGAGGAGAGTGCAGCGTTTGTAACGAGCTCGAAAACAGCGAACACAAGCAAAGCTTCATGTAAATGAAAGGGCTGGCACTAACAGTTGGGCTGAAGCAAAGCCTACTTTCGGGAAGCCTACTACAACAGCGAAAGCTGTAATCGGATAGAAAGGAGTTGCCAACAGTGTAGCTGCAGTAGAGCGTCTGCAAATATTGGATAGTCGAAAAACTTTTTACGTATTTTGTCAATAGATGTCGTTGCAGTCGTATATATCCAGTGCTACCAATCCTATTGTGTCATGCCATATAGTGTTGGAAAGGTGAGGTTTTAAGTTTCATTTAATCAAAAAAATTAAATTCGGGAAAAAAGTTACAGCTGTTCAAAAATGAGTGAAAAAAATACGCTATATTTTGAAATTTTTGTATAAAACAGGGAAGAATGCCAAGCAAGCCACAAATGAAATTCGTGAAGTTCACAGAGACGATACTGTATCAGTTCGTGTAGCACAGCCCACTTCCGTTCTGGAAATCTCGATATTTCGATCTACATTGATGAAAGTTTTACACTGATGGAATAATGTCTCTAGCGGAAAAATGGCAAAAAGTGGTCGAACAAAAGTGTACATATTTGTTTATTTATTTATTAGTCTAAATATAAAAAAAAATTAAAGTTTGATTAGGAATACGAAAAGTCTTTTTCGACTACCCAATATTACTATTATGAAAATTTATAGGTTTTACAACAAGAAAAGATTAAAAAAAAATATATTTTTTGTTTAGTAAATTAACTCTTCAAATATTTCACTTTTTAATACTCATTCCCCTATATTTAATTGAAGCAAGTTCATTTCATAAAATTCTCTCACCCCTTATTTACTGAAACCACCCAGCTGTCAAGCACGTAAAAATTCAAAATTTGCACCAAACTTTATGCATTTATCATATTTTAACTAGCCAGCTGAGGGGAAAACAAAACCAAAAAAAAAATTAGTCCCACTGCAATGCTGCAACTGCCAGCGATATCAACTTTGTTGCAGAACTTTAGTTTGCAACAATACGCACATAACCAGCAAATCAGTACCGAGTCAGTGCAACCGCCCAGAAAAATGAAAAATGTCAACTGCAACTTTTCTGCCTTTGTAGTTGAGCACTCTCCAACCACGTTGCTTTGACTTTACCGCAATCGCTGCAAGTAACTTTTGTTCATTAGTGTGTACGACTGCAGTGTGCTACAATAGTATTTGTGTGCAGAAAGTGCTCAAATTACCAATCCACAAAACAACCTTTTTGCGCATATTCGATATGCTAATGCAAAAAACTACAACACTTTGATAAAAAAGCATGCTAATTGACCACACACACACTTGCCACAAAAGTTATCATAGTGAATTTTGCGCTTATTGCCAAGAGAAATGTGCATAATTTGGTGAAAAATATACGTACATATGGGAATTGTATGAGAGTGGCACTGCGAATATTAAGCCTTCTAGTCAAGTACCATATCATAGCGTATACGTCCTGGTTATTGTTGTTGGTTCTTCTATTTAGCTACTGTAGCTCACTATTATAATGTATATGATACAAATTTGCCTGATTAACCTTTCCACATATGAGTTTCCTTGAGTAAGAAACAGCTTTTTTCAACACCTTTTTTCCAGTATAAAAACTAGATTTTTATTAGTATTTTCTATTGATACAAAAATACACTATTAACAAAAAAATTCAGAGTTTTTTGGAAAAAATTATTTTAAACTCCGCCATTGCTGTGACCCCTCGGAAAAAAGAAACGGCCGGATGGCTGGATAACTCCTTACAGAATCATCTAAAGTGCAAAAATACGTGATTTTAGCTAAAATCTTAACTTAGAACTTGGAAGAAGTAAAAAAAAACTGAAAATTGGGCAAAGGAGTTTGGTATATACATACTATACATAAGTATTTTTACAAAAAATTAAAATTTCGGGACATTTTTTTTTCAAATAGTTGTAATCGTAAGAACATTTCTTCGGCAAAGACTTTAAAAATTGTAACTCAAAGACCTAAAAATTCATGACGATCGGTTGAGTTCGTGCCAACCGACTTCAAAAAACCGCTTCGAAAAAATACGTTTAAAGACGGCGCATTTAGTCTAACTGGCCTCGAGCTCTGTATCTCCGAAACTATTATTCGGATCAACTTGAAAATTTAGGGCGATATTCTAGAGGTGTTGCAGAAATAAGACGTAAAGAAATCGATTTTTCGAAATCCGTAAACTCACGTAATCTCTTAAACGTAGACACAATTTTCTTAGATTCATTATTTAGAAAGGTAGGTAGGTAGGTTTAGTGGATGCCTGATGACGCAACTAGGTCTCGCTCTTAAAAGGTTCATTGTAAAACATCGGAACTAAAATACCCTCCACTTCATTACATTCCCGCTGAACCACTTTGTGCTTCTAATGAAGTTCATCAGTGCAAAAAGTTTTATTTGTGCCACCACTTAAGAAGTTTATCGTGAAATAGGCCGTTAGATCTTTAAGAAAGTCAAGATCTTACACTATCTTTGATGAAACCTGGGTAACGCTCAGCTATCTATATAGTATATATATATAAATATTTTTTTTGTGGACAAAATCTTTGTCAGGACAAGAAGGCTTTATTTAATTGCTGCGAATCTGCTTGGGAGACAATGCACTGGTCTGGTAACCGGCAGGCGAATCTGGTATATAAGTTTAGTGAAAAGACATCGCCTACATTCGAATATCTAGTTTGAACCCATCTCTATCCCTGTTCACCACAGTGCTTTCCCACTCTTCTTTGGAAGGAAAGGCGATTAAGGTACGATTTTTTGCGAAAAAATCTCTTTTTTTCAAGATATTCCCTGGATAAGATGAGGAATAAATCAAATTCTCTGAATGTACTTGTATTTTATGACTCTATGTAATATAATGAAATTTCGTTTCACAACAAATTGCGGAAAATCCAAATTAGTATAAATAAATAAATAAAATAAAAATTATCAAAATTAAAATAATCAAATTTCTGTTTTGTCGACCAGCCTAACCTCTCAGCATTTATATTTTACAACGTGCCTGTAAGCAAAAATTAACAACTATATATATTTCCCCAGCCCTTACACGTGTATATATTATCCCTTTCATTACCCCTACCAAAGAAAGTTAGTTAGTCAAGTAGTGTTTGCGCTGTTGATAGTTTGGCAGCGTAAAAATTAATGGTTAAATGGCCAATGTGCGAGCCCTACAACGAGTCAAGGACATATGTATATATGTAGGTATTAATCGAAAAAATAATATTGCATGAATGTTCAAGTAGTGGAGTGCACACACTTTTGGCGTTGCACGCATCATGGCACACATATGTGGTGGAACGCAACATGGAGTGGAGGATTTCGGTTTTTCTGCATTGCTACATACATATTATACTAACATACATTACGGTAAAAGAGATTATTGCAATTTAGTCCCTGCAGGAAAAGTATGATTAAGTTGGATTTTTTCCTGTAGGAAATAGCTGCTAAAACTTGTAGGAACTGATAAAGATGAAGTAAAAAAGAAGAATAATAATATTAAATAAACAATAACATTGCCAAATCAAAATTTCATCTCCCATTTATGGTGGCCGTAGAAAAGAAAAACAACAATTATGTTTATTTTGGAAAAAAAAAAAATTATTGGGACAATTTTTAGAATCATATAATACAGGACATTATACTCGCTAACACCTCTCACTAGTTCTGCATTTTCCTGCTGTTAATACCGTCAACCCTTATGCCCAAACATACCAACACCAATATGAAGGCAAAATGCCCTTGAAACTACTTTTCAGTGTTTTTTCTATTTTTTTTAATTATGCATTCAATATTTTGCATTTTTTATATATGTAGTTCTAGCTTACACCAACCAAATTCTGTCGAAAATGGTCATTGCTACATGACAATTATATGCACGTCAAGGCGGGTCACCCATCAGCTGAGTTGCGTGTGGGCATGGTATGTGCACTTCAGAAGGGTGCAAGCCGCCATATGCAGATCTGAGACACTCGGCCAAGTACAATACACATATTAGTCTGTTTGTGGCGGAGGATTCAACAAGGGTGACAATTGCATTTGAAATGTCTTTCCTTCTGCCGGATCGCATGTGCGTCCCAGAAGTGCGTGATTAGACACAGCTGCTTTGCATGTGCTTGCCACACCGAATCGCAGAGTTCCTGGTAAGGGTGCTTTTACGTTGAGCCGCACTAAATTATTGCGTTGGTTCTTTTTGCGACGATAATAAGCCGGTGAGTAATTACTTTTATTATTTGATTTTAGGCGTGAAATTGACTTTTTGTGCGCTCGTGAAAGCGGCAGGGGTGCAATGGAAATAGGTCATGTTCAGAAGTGTTGCTGAAAAGTTGTTTGGAATGTCGGACAATACCAAATGGGTGAAAAAGTTATTGTACTATATACGTACATACATATGTATATGCATATAAACAACGGACTTTTTACTGCTTTTACTACACATACATATGTGTATTAGAACACATTTATTTTATGTCGCTGTAAATGCTTAAGAGACCTTGAAGTGATTTGTCGGTTGTAGTTAATTTTGAATAATTTGATTGCTAATGGTCATTTTGAATGTCGCCATATAAAAGCCAAAGTTCGATCTTTAATGTTCACTTAATTAGTTGCATTGTTATTAAACTTTTTATTCACTTTTGTGGCTTTTAATTCTTAACACCTAAGGGGCTCATTGGAAATAAAACGGCCATTAACTATGTACTCATAAAAAAGTATGTTAGTTAATCAGTAAGTTGAGCCTAATTTGTGCTCAAGTTATTCTTGAGTGTGTTAAATTGGATTTATTACCGAACATATATATACAATACAACAGATTTCTTATAAGAACTTTTATCGTTCACTTTCTAAAGCAGTTATACGCTGTAGTTAATAAATTTGCGGTGATTGCACTGTTACCTTCAACAAAAACCCGTTCGTGAAAATACCTCCTCAAATGAAAGAGTTTTCTACATAAGCACTTCATTCCGATCGTTCAGTTTGTATGGCAGCTATAAGCTATATTTGTCTGGTATTGACCGATCCGCCAAGTGAGAAGGTCTTTGGTAAGAATAGGAAGGACTATATATGTATATATATATATTTCTATACATTCTAGGGTCTCCGAAGTTTCCTTTTGGGTGTTACAAACATCGTGGCAAACTCAATACATCTTGTTCTGGGTATAATAAGGTGACGATATGTTGTTCTATAAGCGAAAGTCAGCTGAGTTAGCTCAAATTGTGCCAAATGTCACATCAAAAAATCATTAGTGTTTGGTATACGTTCAAAGAGGGTCGAGAACGCGCTGACGACGATCCACATCCAGGATGGCCATCAACATCAACTGGTGATCAACACGTCAAATAAATAAAATAATTGGTGCTTGAGAATTGACGATTAACACTCAGATATCTTACTGGCATTCTTAAAATATCGGAAAGATCAATGAAAATTAATTTGAAAGATCATTTGGGTCTAAGGAAAGTGAAAGCAGAATCCAAAATCTCAAAATTTTTTGAAAAACAGCATCGCGTTAACGTCTGTGAAACAATTCTTACCGTCAATCAGGATGTCATGAAACGTATTATTACTGGTGACGAGCCTTGGATCTATGCTTACGATCCGGAAACAGACAATCAATTGGTCGAATATCGTGGCAAAGTTGAACCCAAGACGAAAAAATGATGTAACAGCAGATCAAAATTCGAGGTTATGTTCACAGTTTTCTCGATTATCGAGATATGGTGCACTCGGAACTCCTTCCGACCGCACATACTGGCAACAAAGAATATTATTTGCGTCTTATGCGTCGTTCACTCGAATGTTTTCTTAAAACGGTGTCGTAATTATGGGCGGGTAACTCTTAATATTTGCACCACGATAATGCACCGTTGCATATTCCATTGATTCTTCGTGCGTTTTTCATCAAATTTTTAACGAATATGGTGCGTATTCGCATTATTAAGCTCGGGGAACTAGGTTTGAGGTAACTAAAGACATTAAATGCGGATTCCGGATTAACTTTATTAACAGTTTCAGGGATTAGAAAAAAAGGTTGGCATAAGTGTATTGGGACCAAAAGTGATTTTTTTATCTTATCTTATCTTACTGAAATCGACTATTCCGACAAAGAGCACCTTCTTGGTGAAAAAAAGATATATGCAAAATGTCAGATCAATTTTTCATATACATATGCATACAGGCAGGCTTGACTCTGTACATTTAAATATATACATTTTATAGGATCCACAACGTTTCTTTTCTCCAATAAATTGTGGCAAACTCAATATACCCCATTCAGGTATAAAAATATATTGAATTGTAAGCTCGAGCTAATAAAGAAAACTCTTCAACAACAATAAATTTACTAATAGCTTAAATGATATTGTTGGATGGTAGTAGAATTCTAAACTGATAAAAAATGTTAAATTTGACGATTTTCCAGTTGATCACATCTAACTGTTTCCCTAAAGACAATCTCCGCCAACAGCTGTGTGTTTACACTAGCATTATCAAAATATGCTTCAATTGTAAAATACTTCATTAGGCATATCGATTGCCTTAATTACAACCAATAAAAATGCATATTTCTCATCTTTGGCACTCACGCAGTGTCATTTACAAATTTCTCCAAACAAACGTGGAAACAGAAAAAAGAAGAATACCCAAAACGGTTAACGAAACACAGATGTGTGCTGCGGTGGAATCGTGCCCTTTCAATAAAAATGTCATTACGGCTTATACGGCTTTGTCGTAGCAGCACCGCTTGTCACACACACACGCACACACGGTTACTTGGCGCATGCCACACTCAATTCCAAGCCGCAACGAAGCGCCTACCTGAGATTGCAGCATTACCGCTGTCACTCGGGGGAATTCAACGTTAATTCATATGTGGAATATCCCCGGGTTATTTTGTTGTTGCTATCGCAGCATAGTTGAAATGAATGTGTGTGTTGCTTATCACACGCGCAGTGAGGGAGCGTCTGCGCGAAGTTGCACACCTGGAAGCAATTCAACTGTCAGCTTGGCTAAGCCGCGGCAGAGGGTTGATGTTGTCAAAATATGGCAATCATTTTGGAATTTTAAATTGGGGAATTTCTGAAAGATGTCGTGTGTGATACAGCATGTACGTATAAATATTTATGTGTAAGAGAATATGTGAGAAATATTTTTTGTTTTAAATTAGGAAGAATTGAGATACCAATAAAGAAAACAATATGTATGTATAGATTTTAATAGAATATTTCAACTTTCAAGACTTGCATTCAGCTAGCCATGCAAGTTGAAGAAGAAGAAGGGGAATTAAAGTGCAGGGCTTCAGTGTTTCCACGTAGACTTTTACCCTTCTCTTGATATAATTAATTCAGCGCATAGTTTGCGCGCCCCAGCCAGCAATTTAGTGACCTTGGCGCATGCGCAGAGCAATACTTTTGTTGTTAACAACTTAATTTGCAGTTGTTGCTGAAGACTGGCAAAAAGGCGTTTAAAAAGAGCAAAAAAAGAAGAAAATGCTACTGATATATCTCCTCTGTTGTGTAAAAAGTAATATCAACTGCCTTGTAATTCCTTTTGAGCAATTTTCGTATTATTTTCTTGGAATCTGATACTTTTTCAGGCGAGCGACTGAAGTTTTTGTTGATTCTGGTGATGAAAGCTATTGATTATTGTGTAAATATTTGCATGCCAATAAGTGTGGGTATGAGTATGAGAAAAAATATGAAAAGGCGCGTCGAACGTTTAATCATTTAATAACTTCATTTATTTATAGGCGTTGAAATCGTAAGTGATTGTTGGTGCAGATATGCTAAACAAGACTGCCAAAATTTCTTAATAATGGCTTGTGATATTCCTTTCGGACGTGTTTTTGCACAACACTTTATTGGCACTTTTTCTTTCATATTTACGTATAAGAAAGTCTAAGTTCAACTTTGTTTTTACCGCAAATATTTTTCTTTTCACTTCCCACTTTGAATTCAGAAAAAACTTCGAAAAGTTAGTTTATTTGACCAAAACCAATTAACTAGCTACCAAAAATTCACTTTTCCATTTTCTGTGCATGAAACTTCGCAAATAACTTTGTTATCGAACAAAATGGAAAATTCAATCAAAAATCTGAAACAAACCTGATTTAATTTAGAAATACCCTGAACTTGCTTATGCGCAATAAATTGCAACAGTTGAACTGTATGTGTTGAAAGAATGTATACAGTGGCGAGCAAAACCACTGTACGCCACTTTGGCATTCTAAATTCTGTAAATTTTATACAAGTTGCGTTCCAAAATCAAAACAGAACAAATAGTTTTTTTAGGCAAAATCAATTTATTTTATTCAAAATAGTCTTCTTCTGTTTCAATACAGCTTTTTGCACGGTCCAAAAGCATGTCGAACGAGTGTTTTAGCTCGTTGGCTGGTATGGCCGCCAGTATGGCGGTGCAAGCTTTTTGAATGGCGGGGAGTGGTTAATGGTTAAAATGAGATTTTTGGTCAAATAATAATCTTAAATGATGTTCATCGAATGTTGGATTCTGAGCAATTTTTGGTCGTCAATCAATTTGTGCGGAACAAACCGTGCACACACCTTTCGTAAGCCCAAATGTTCGGTCAAAATGCGATAAATCCATGTTTTGAAGATGTTCAATTCCATTTCCATGAATTCCAATGATGATTTCGTCTGAATTTTGATGAATTCACGCGCAGTTTCGATGGATTTTCGATTGGCCCAAATGTTGATCGTCATTTATGTCCTCACGACCACTTTGAAAACGTTGAAACCACTCGTGCGCTCTGCTACGCGATAGGCAATCATCACCACAAACTTGTTTCGTCAATTGAAACGTTTCGGTAAAAATTTTACCAATTTTAAAACAAAATTTAATGTTGGCTATTTGTTCGAAGCTCATTTTCGCACTGATAACACAAACATACTGACACTTAAAACTCACTAACTTCTCTTCCAATCAATGAAATGTCATGAAATTCTCACTAGACAATTGATAAAGATATAAGATTCTAACGCACCAGTCGACATATTGATGGCGCTACCAGAGGGCGCCACCAGAGGGCGCAAGATTCAAAAAGTTTATTGTTTACTTTGGAACGCACCTTGTAGCTATAGTTTACAAAGACTCTTTATAAAACAAGGAAAAATTTTAATTTCGGTTACACCGATATTATAATACCCTTCACAGTTTCAAGTTTTGTTACAAGAACTTGATTTTGACCGGCTAGTTCGTAAAGCAGCAACATGCTATGGTAGCCCGATTTGAAACATTCTTTCGTAGATTGTATTATTGACTTGGAAAACAATTCATACGAAATTTTCTTTAAATACTTTTTCAAATACAAAAGTTATACAGACAAATATTTAATTACAATTGTCAGTTCGAATAACAGGAATAAGCTATAGTAGTACGATATCGGAGATTCTGACAAATAAGCAGCTTCTTGGGCAGAAAAGGAGAGCGTGTACAAAATTTCGATATCTCAAAAACTCACTAGTTTGCGTGTATATATAGACAGACGGACGGACAGTTTGACAGACAGACTGATTTAGGGAAATTGACTCAACTCGTATTGCAGTTCAGTCAGATGTATGTGGGACTTAGCTCTTAAAAAGTTCCAAGAATATCCGACTTTTTCGAGCCCAATTTTGTTCCGTGATGATGCCACATTTTGGGCGATGAGCAACCTGAAGAGATTCAAGAGCTGCCTTTTCATTCGTCAAATACAACGGTTTTGTGTGGTTCGAGGGCCGGTGGAATCATCGGTTCATATTTCTTCAAAAATAATGCCGGTAAGAACGTAACTGTCAATGTCGACTATGATGGTGCAATGATAACGGACTATTTGATTCCTAAAATTGAAGCCCATAATCTAGGCGACATTTGGTTTAAACAAGATGGCGCCTTTTCCCACACTTGACATCATTCAATAAATTTGTTGAGTAAACACTTGGGTGAGCAGATACTTTCACGTTTTGGGCCGGTCGATTGGCCACCAAGATCGTGTGATATTACACCGTTAGTCCTTTTCCTGTGAGGATATGTAAAGTTCGAAATCTAGAATTTACTCATCGCTAGTTACCAATCGAAATGCTCGAACGACTCGTCGATACTTGAACTGAATGAATGGACCATCTGAGTCGCGGCCAATATTTGAAAGTGATAATCTTCAAAAAATAAATGCCAAAGAATATTCTTTCGAATGATAATAAATATTCCCCATTAAATTTGAAGTTTCTGTGTTCACCCTTAAAATTAATAATTCAATTTATGGAAAGCTTTTTTTCCTCGTTCTTAATTGAACACTGTTATTTTTGTAAACATAACTGTATATATCCACCAATTTTTCGCCAGATACAATATATTTAATTTTTCATTTCATTTATTTCAACACAATAGACAAGACAAGAAGCCAGTGTGATGTAGACATTCGTAAAATTTTCCACTACACTGTATTTATACACAGCATCTATGTGAAACAAGGAACAAAGAGTGTTCGTATGCCTTACTGGCGGAACTGTTTATATCTATACATGTAGTAAGAAGTGTGGTCAAAACCATACATATATACATATTCGCATATATTCATATAGCATACACTTATGTATGTACAGACGAGTACCTATATAAAACCCTGACAATCAAAAACACCGCACGCCAAAGCTAACGTACTAGAGCTGTGAATGTGAAGGAGGCGGCAGTAATGGATAGGGCAGAATTTTTTGTTGCTGTTGTTCGGCTTGTTTCGTATAGTGTAGTGTTGATCAATTGGCGCATTGCCAAAATCAATATTTTTGCATTCATGCACTGTGCGCCCGTGTGCGGCGTGGCAAGTGCCAAATTGCAAAGTGCATTGAACCAGGGTGCAATACGCCATTTACAGCGTACAACCGTTGTAAACTATAAACAGTGTAGGTATGTGTGTGTCTGTATGTGTTTATGGACATGCATTGATTGTTAAACACATATACATATATACTTATATTGGAAAGACACGGACACGCAAGTGGTTCAATAAACTGATGGGAGCGCCAATATGCAGTAGTGCACACACGCATACATACATACATTGCAGTATATGCTGTTCGGATTAAGTTATTTGCATTGTTTTTCAGCTGATTCCTCATGAGACAACACCCACCGACCCGGCGAAGGGTGAGCCACTGCGTGCGGATTTCGGCAAAGTAGCGTCAAGGTTAAAGTATGCAATGGAACTGGCAATTCAATGCAACGGTTTCAAAGGCAACTGATGTGCACCCTCATGCGCGTATGTAAGGAGTGGGTTTGCACTTAGTATTGGTTTTGTCTGTCATTCATTTATAACAATCTGCGACAAAGTTGACAACTGTTTCACAGGCGACCTCTTTAATCAGGCTAGGGTTTAATGCGTACGCACGTTTTTCTCAGTATGAGAAACGAAAGGACATATATTTGATGTATATATGTATGTACATATATTTTGTATACGATCTGCTCCTTCAGACATCGATCTAACATTTTGCATACTTTCTTTTCTTCATTTTCATCATTTGCTGGTACGACCCATACAAACAGACGAATCAAAGTTAAGTCACTCTATGAAAAAACTTTTTATTGACGACGAATTTCTCACAAACTATTTTCAAAGCCAACAGTGCAATCTCCGAAGGAATTGTTCAGATCAGACCACAAGCATTTAGCTGACATATGTACAAACTGAATAATCAAAATCGAGGTCTTGTAAAGAAAACTTATTTTCTCGACGAGAGCTCCTCACGAAATTTGGCAAGGACTTTTTTCCAAAGCAGCGCTAAAACGTCTGCAGAATTTGTTTAGTTGCGATCACTATAGCATTAAGTGGCCATACTCTTCCATCAAAAGCAAATTTGTTGAATGAAATCTTCTGCAGCATATGAATGGTATTATACCTTTGGTATAACGGAGGTTCCCGTGCTTTCTTGTTTTTGACTGATGTTTCACATTTGAGATATTTACAAGCAAAAAAAATTGTCCGAAATCAGGAAAAAAAAAACCTGGTAACATTGCAGAAAATAGTTATTTTATTTGAATGCGAAACTTCTATATCTCTTGTGGAGAGTTCAACACATAAACCTTGTTGCTACTTATACTTTTACATATGTATATTAATAAGAAAGAAGCGTCTCAGATAGCGAGCAAGAGAATTGCGAATTGCAGAGACCAACGTCTACCAAACAGCAAAATCTAATTCGAAACTCGTTCTGAATCTTATTTTAGTTCGATAAACAACCTAAATAGAAGACTGTCAAGTAATCCGTTCCCACGACAGTCGGGTCTAAGTAACCGGAACGGACCTGGATATTTATCCGGCCGAGAACTGTCAACTCGGCACCATAACTGCCAAATAATATTTTATTAAACCAACAAAGATCTGCAGCGAATTTCTGATATAATGCTTTTTGTTGAAATATTACTCATCTGTCTATACTATTACTCATCAGTCAGTAGTCAGTATTATATTAAAGCAAAATATTTTTTCTGAATAATTAAAGAAAGTTGCACTAGGTAAAGAGCTATATAAATTGTAAAAATGTTTTCCTTATTGTCAAAAAGTATTACGAAAATATTAGATTCTTTTTATTGATAATGCTGAATACCCAAAAACAACAAAAGTTTAAAAGTTAGTTTCCACTTTTCATTTTGTGGCATTATTTATATTGATTTCTGATTAATTTTTTTTAAAGAAAGAGCAAACGACGACAAACTCTAAAATCCCAGACAAATCCTCTATACTTATCCCAAATAAGAAAGGAACGACGAAGCACTTGTTGAAGGGAAAGAAGTTCAAACGTCCCTTACCTTAATGCTTTATTACTTTACACCGTACCTTTGGCACATCCGCCGCATTTATCTGTGTCGCCACAACTCGTCGAGATCATTGAGACATTTCGCTTGCAACGCTTCCTGCAGCGATACAATCACCACCAAACCACCACCATTTGTCGCTTCTCCCCTTCTTAAGGTTTTCCTATAAATCTACAGTGAGTGGAGGACAACCCCACCTTCATACGTTGCAGTGCGGAACACACACTCTCTCACAACACGATGTCTCCGAATTCGTCTTCTCACAAACAATTTACCTCATTTCACCGTTGATTTTTTTCAATTATTTTCCTTATTTGCCGTTATATTTACTTTCGTGCATTCGCATTTCTTTCGCAAGCAGGATACGCACACACTTGTAAATCAACCGAAACTGCGCGCGAACAAACACATACATTAACAAGGAAAACAAGCATTTCAACAGCCTCTCCCCAGTTGGAATGGGCTGCGACCAACTGTGCACTCTGGCAGTTCATACTACGCGAGTGTGTGTATGTTCACTCATACATATGAATGACTCATCACTTCCAACAACACACATATGTATGTACATCTACTTATGTTGTTGCCGTTGGTTTGGCTCTTTGTTGTTGCTGCTTGTTTTTCCTTTGTCGGCTGCATCAGCGTGAGGGCAATCACCCGTCAGTGTGCGCATCGTTATTCTCGTCTATCCTCATTTCTCCCCTCGAACACAGTCGACTTGCTAAATCGTACCCGCACCCTGGTTTCTAACCCGCTTCAGCCTCCCTTGTTTATTGCTTTGGTTGCCACTTTAGGTGAATTCTCAGTTTGCTTTTGTGCTTTGCGCTTTGTCTACTGTTTTCCACTTTTCCTTTTGGGGTTGCGTTTTTCTATTGATTTTTTCTTTATTTATTTAAATTGTATGCTTGTTTTCCATTGTTGCCTTTTTCAGCATTCTGCATACCGTAGATAGCGCTTGGCAGTGCAACGCAAACAACAGCAACTTGTGTCAGAATTGTACGAAAATCGTCCACGAGCCATTGCCAGATTAAGTCGAAATGACTGCATGCTCTAGGTTGTTGCGAACCTGTTGGTTTAAAAGTGCATTCAACTCATGTTGATTGATTTCCCGCTTAGAGGTCGTCAATTTTGAATTCCTCAATAAGATATTCAAATCATATCGTAAATAAAGACTGTAAGAATTGACACAAACTTTCTCGACTTCCTAAGTCTTATACTTCACTTATATTCTGAGATATTTCTTTCGTTCTGATGCTATAAATTTTAGTTTGTTCGAATGGTAGAACTTGCTTCCTGTTAATTGAGCCAAGTCGATAAGTCTGTTTGCTGGTTTAAGCAGAAAAAATTTGCTAAGCATTTCTCTAGGAACTTAAAAAGATTAAGACTGTAAACTCAATGTTAATTCCCTAAAATCCATAAAAAAAAACTGATTTTGAGACTACTCTCGGCTAAGTGAATTTGTTGCTAGATTACTGAATATAATTTTATAGGAAGCAGTTAAACCGGTTTAGCAGTTAATCGCGAAAGCAAATTACTTAATATTGTTTTAGATTTATAGGCATTAAAGTGACTACGCATCAATATACATACAATGCTGTCTAGATCCGCATGTATCCTAGATCCTCTCTCTTTCTCTGGTTGAAAAAAATTGAGTTTGAAAATTTAAAATGTTGAAATTACCAAAGGCATCACAATAAGGCAGCAACGGTGGAAAACCTCAACCAGAGAACGGTGGACCCACAGACTAATCGCGGATAGATAGACAACATGGGGACCTAGACTTCCACCTAACACAAATACTGAGTGGACATGGAGGCTTTAGAAACTTGTATGTGTGTATTTCATATTCTATGATTTTTTAAATGTAAAATGAAAATAAAAATTTAACAATTAAGGAAGGTCTATGTTCAAGTATAATTCTCGCAAAGTAAAGTGATATACGGCATTTTATATACTATTTTTATTACAAGTAGGAAGTTATGCATCCATTATATAATGTCTACCGGAAGTTGGAAAATATTTATATTAATTATACGGAGGCTAGGGGAAGCATTGATTCGATTTTACTCACTTTTGTCACATGTGCATACTGTCATTTAACAAATATTCTCTTCGAACCTCAAAGATTGAGAGATATGTTCAGAAATAAACAAGTCATTTGCTTGTTTGATTTGTATACTGTAAATTGAAAGAATCAGATGGAACTTAAACATTTTTGTATACGTAGGAGGAATGGCTGCTATTCGATTTCGCTAAATCGGATCTTCTTGAAACTTTTCAAGACCACGAAGCGATGTTGCTTGGGAAGGTCAAGCGGCTTCAGCTCTTGCACAAGCTGTATTTTGTACGCTTTCAATTTCCACACGTCAGTCCGAGTTGCTGCGAACGGCGCCGAGTCGACTCTCCACGGTCTTCGTGTTTACTCTCAGCTACGGCTGCTCTATTTCCTTCACTGCATGCTGGACGCGATCAATTCGGTCGAATGTTAACCAATAATGAATGCTGGGTATCAAGATGATTGACTGTGTTGCGAATAGAACGCTCAGTAGGCCGATTATGTTGACCATTAGTTGAGCGTAGTTCGAAAAATATATTCTTTACAAAACGTGAATTTTCGTAATAAGGTTGAACGAATTGAATTGAAATGTTTTTCAGACTTACGTTTTCCTGTGATAAAATGCCAAATAATACTAAATAAAAATAACATGACAGCTTGACACGACTCATGCTGTTCCCACAAAAGGCGATTGAAAAAAGTACTTTTGCTTGGATCCAAAATCGATCCTACTTGCACGTCTAAGGCAACAAAACGACCATAAATCTGTGTTATTTAACTATTCTTAGCGCCGTTTTCTCAATTTCAGGTTAAAAGTTAAGTTCTGGTTAACTTAACCAAGACTCCGTCTTTCCAATAATAATATAACCAATTTTTAACCAGAATCTTAACTGACAGATGGCTGCTAGTCGCACATTGAGAAACCGGCCTTTTTATTTCCATGTTTTGGTTAACATTTCAACTTTCCAAAGTAAAAAAGTCAACATACTATCAAAAGTAGACAATTAATTTTTAATTTTATCTACATAATAGGGTTTAATGTTTTCAAATTCGTTTTGTCGAAATACATATACTCGATAAACCAGTTAAAGATCTCTTAAGTATGTATATACATATGTTCGCATTTCTTATTTCACCTTTTTGAGCCAAAACCGACAATACGAAGTCCGACAAATGTTACCGTGGTAGAAATAAAATTGTCTCGCTTTAAAAAAAAATATAACAAAAATTATAACTGTGTGTGTGCACTCATTTGTGCTAGCCCCAGGTATGTGCGTGGCTACACATTTGCAGTTATTTGAAATATGTTTCAACTGCGTGGGTGGAATGCAGTTCAGCAAATGTTGCACGCAAAAAAGTGATATCAAATAACGAATTGAAACCGACAGCGGGAATGTAATCAAATACGAATGACACAAATTGAAGAGTTGCAATAATTTTTTGTTTTGCTGCATTTGCTAATGGCATAAAAACGAGTTTAAAATAATTAACGCACACAAAGGCCAGTATAACAGTATTTTTTTTTATTAACTCAAAAAAAGTTTGAATTTATGTTTTCACTTCTACTTTGTTAAACTTTTGCTTAATCGAATTTTTGTATTTGTGTTTAAAATTTAAAACTCGTTGTGTGCTTACGCACTCTTCACTTTCCAGTCGTTATTCGCTCCACATTCCAGCTTTAATTGACTACAATTAAAATTTATTAACTGCAATTGTAATTAAATGCAAGCGGGCAGGCGGACACTTCATAAACTTGCCTTTTTGTTCGTACCACTTTTTTAAGAATGAAAATTGAAGAAACGCTCTTCGCTTGCCTTCATAACGTATGCATGTGGATGCTTCGTGTGGCATGCTGACAAAGCCAAAGTTTAATTACCGCAGATTGCATATGAAATCCGTCCAAATTCAACCCACAACCAGTCGACAGAGTCGTTGATCAAGCTGCTTACGTCGCTGCTGCCTCAAAGACCCTTACATTCACATTTAACTTCGCAGCACTACCAACGCGCAATGCTCCTAATACCGCGGTTGCATGCCACATATGCTTACGTATGTATTTTTATGGCATATTGCATATAAATATCTTCGTTGTTGCACAACTTCAGCCGCAGCACCCATTCGGTTTGTTATTCATTCGATCTCGGCCGTTCTTTTTTGCATTCAGAATGACCGTGCGTAGTCGCTGTAATCTCTTCTCACCCTCGGATATTATTTCCTCCCCCCAAATTGGCCGCAGTATTTATCAACATTAAATGAAGAGTAAAATTCTCGCTGCATGATTAAGTCATTGGCACGCATTCAGCGGCAACCTCGTGCTCGTTGTTCGCATCTATGTTGTTATTGTCGTTGTATGCTCGTCTTTGTTGTTTGTCTGCAGCTTTGCTGTTGTTGCTGACTTTTTCCCTTCGCCCGTGTTTGTTTTGTTTATGTTGCTGCGGTCGGTGCACGTGGCTTACAGTGAACGGGCCTTCCATGTCCGGTTAGCACTTTCATCATCAAGTCTGCCGCCGCCACCACCACGGTCACCCACATCAGCACGATTCGCGCGCACACCAGGGTTCATCCATCTCGTTGCGGCTGCATGCATGCCAGTCCAAATGTGCGCTTCACTCACTTTCCTTGCATCCACAGCCTTTCACCCACTCACTGGCTGTTTGCCTTTGGTGGGCAAGCGCTCAGTTGTTTGTATTCAATTTTCAACCATCACCAATGGCAATACATTTATAATTTCGAAACATATACATATACATATGTATAAATATATATGTATATCTATATATAGTAACATGACTTCGTGTGCTTTTGTTTTGTGCGTGCTAAGAGTGTTTGTTGTTATTTGACATTGTTGTCGATTTAAATAGTCAGGATTCCATCATTTCCGTTGAAATTCTGCAAATGCCGTTTATGGTAATTGCCCGCATTGGTTTTAACTACTCACACTGCGTGCTCCATGTTGCTGTATATAATTGGAAAGTCGGTTCAGTCCGCCGACAGGGTCAAGTAATTTACATGTTTACATGCAAGTCTGTAGATATAAAATTATATATGAAATGGATTTAGATTCATTGTATGACGGTAGCGAGTACGTGTGGGAACATTTTTAGATTAAGTTTAACCCCATTCTATTATTAAACTGCGTTAGAGCTCTTTAATTAAATTATCTTCAGTTATTTTATTAAATTAAAAATGTAAATTTCAATATCCTATGTTCACTCTGACAGATTCTAATCGGCTTGCAGTTGTCGAAGTTGTTTAGAGAAAGACGGGAATGGAGTAGGATCAAATGAGCCTTTCTTCCTTGACTTTGACCCTTAAAATGCTGATAGTTCACACTTTCAATCGTCCAGTTCAACTAGCTGGAAGCGCACTGAAACGCTTAAGGGGTTACGTGGGTTAACGGGTTTCAAAAAATCTAAATATTTTATTGTCTTATTAAATTCTGCAACATCTCTAAAATATTGTCCTAAATTTTAAAATTGATCCGAGTATAAGTTTCGGAGATTTAGACTTGAGAACTTGTGCGCTTCAGGCAAGCTGGGCTAAGTGCGCCGTTTTTAAACGCGTTTTTCTCGAAACCTTGTTTTTGAAATCAGTCGGCAAGATTTCTCGAGAGCTACTCAACCGATCTTCATGAAATTTTACACAGGTCTTTGAGAAAAGATTATTTTCATTTACAAATATTTGAAAAAAATGTTGAGAAATTTTTATGGAAATTTTATTCTTTTTCTAAAAATGCCTGCCAAAAATTCAATTTTCAGTTTTTTCCTTCGTCCAAGTTCTATGTTGAGGTTATACACATATTTGTTTTTCTGTAGGTCCATGTAACCCCTTAAGCAGATATACTATAGCTTCTAGACACTCTACGGACGCTCAAACCTGACCTCTGACTTCACAAACGATTAGTCTTTGGCCATCTAAGGGTGAATGCATTTCGGGATCAGCCAAAAAATTTAAATTGAACTAAGTATGTACATATCAGACACTTGATTTTCTCAACTGTTCAATTGTACGATCATAACACAAACCCTACGTTGTCGGAAAGCTATTATCAAATAATTTCAATACAATTTCCCAAACCTTCGTTGCTATCGTAGTCGTGTTGTCGTATCGTTTCTGCTCAATGACGACATGTTACCAGAGTGCTTTGACAGAGAGCAACAAATGCTCCAAATTCTATAATAGCAGTCTTCGATTCGCCTTTTCTCTGCTCATTATCTTTGCTTGCTGCTCTCTTGTCAAAAAATTTCATGTAAAGCAACAGCAAAGTTTTCGAGTTGAATTTGTACCAGAGAGTAAGCGGATACCTTACAATATTTTTGTATATTCTAAATCAGTTATTGGTTAGTATGACAATCCTTTCTTTTTTTATATTTTAAACACTTAAGATTTGAAATCAATTATAGTAATCCATATTATATAAAACTAAAATAAAGCGTTATTGAAAATTTTTTAACGCAAAAAACTTTCTGCAATATTTCGCGTGCAACAGAAGACATCTTAAAGCAGGGTTATACCACAAGGGCTTCCCGTTTGTTTGAGCATCTGATTTAGTTTGTTCGTTTCGCTGGAAAGTAACACTTGGCGAGCTCATCCATATGATCAGCACTCTTGGTAAGTGAGTGGAAAAGAGACAGTATTAGTGGAAAAATACGTTAGAAGCTCGGATATAAAAGTATTTATCAAGGTAGTTTGGTTAAAATTCCAATGTATTGAAGGCAAACAAGAGAAAGACTAAAAAAGAAAAATCCTGATTAAACTGATTGTAGGTTTTTATAGAGAATTGAAACGTTATCAGCGAAGCTTTTTAAAAATTAATGAAATTTTACTGCATAGAACGCCATTGTATTATTTTAATTTATATATGTACTTATGCATTATTATAACACTTCTTTCTTTAAACAGACGATCTTCAGGCCTATATTCTGCTGTACTGACATATGAGTAACACTATATAAGACCATTTTTAAATTTCCCATGCTAACGAAGTCACTTATGTCATTATCAACCCACTATCGAATAACAATGCACTTCCTGCCGCTATACCCGCTTACATAAGAGCTCGCAGAAACCTAAATCCACGCGTAGATACTTCATATATGTATAAGCAAAAATTTACTCGATTGCCTGCTACGTAATTCAATAATATAAAATCGTGCAAATATTGCAAGTAAGGCAATACCTGCACGCATTTATGCGAATGTGCAGAAAATATGCGGCAGGAAAACAACAAAATCAATATGCAACAAATGACTATAATTTCGATAGTTATGAGCGGTGTAATCCAATAATTCGACGCCAATTACCACAAAAGCTCAAAAAATAACAATAAAAGAGCAAAAACAGCAACAGAAACAACACACAGTGTCATCAATGCCTCAGCATTCATCATAAGGCACGCGGAGACCGCCGCTGCAAGCGTTGAATTGAGAAAAACGTGGGAATTCATTGTTGCTAGTACTCGGTTTAAGATAATCACGATACCATATAGTAGATTCATACGCGTTAAACACAAATTTTTGAGGTCAATTGCTGTTGTTTTTTTATTTTTTTTTTAAGATAACAGATAAAATTTCTTAATATTATATGCAAATATGTGTATGTAGTAATTGAATTGTGGCACAAACTTCTGTTAAAATCGTTTGGATGCAGAAAGCGTCTACTAACAGGTATGGCTTGGTTTTGACAGCTCGTTAGGGCGATTTGACATGTCGCGTTTCACTTTGGTATCACCTCTGGAAATTGTTCAAGATTATTATGCAAATACATGTTCTCTAAAAAGAGCATTTACATAAAAACATTAATCGAAAAATCATCTTCTCAGAAGAGACCCATTTCGGACTTAATGACATTGCCAACAAATAAAACTGTCGCTGCTAGAGTGAGTCGAATCCCCATGTGGTTCAGAAAACACAAATGTATCGTCAAAATTGACCGTTGGTGCGGGTTGAAGTATATCGGCATTATCAGTCCTTCTTTCATTCCAAATGAGACAGACAATGTCCGCTACCATCTTCAGCGGTCGTTATAACGCGATGTTCATCGATTTTTTTTCGGAATTTGGTGAAATTGACGCGGATGATCTATCCAATAAGACGGTGCGCTATCTCATGTTTTCACGCAAGGGTGCAAAATTTGGCGACTCGTTCATTTAAAGAAATGACCCAGTAAATGGTCGCCAAGATCATGCGATTTAACGCCTCAAGATTAGTTTCATTCGGCTATAAATTTGTTGAAATCATAAATGACATAAAACTATCTGCATAAGAATTAAAAACACATTGTGATCATATTTTAGTGTTTCAGACTGTCTGTTTTAGTACGTGATATCGAATGAATGCTGGAACTGTAATTTTGCTTTGAGTATTTTCCAATTTAGTTAATTCAGGTTTGACTATGGGAAGATGGGTCAACAAGAGAGCCTCCAAGAGCCTCGGTTAAAAACATAATACGATCTTGAAATAAAGGGTGATTCCTTGTAAAAAAAAAAACAAAAAACACAGAAGCTTCTAATTTAATGAGGAATGTTTGTACCATTCAAAAAAATATTTTTTGGCATCTTGAGATATTTATCGTGATGTCTTGCTCCAAGGCCTGAATCGAAGCGAGATTGTCCGCATAGACTGTAGACTTTTCATATCCCCACAGGGAAAAGTCTAACTGCGTGATATCACACGATCTTGGTGGCCAATCGAGGGGCACAAAACGTTAATTATCTGCTCACTGAAGAGTTCCCGCAATAAATTCATTGATTGAAGCGATGTGTGCGAAGTGGCGACGTCTTCCTGAAACCAAATGTCGCCGAGATCACAAGCTTTAATTTCAGGAATCAAATATTCGGTTAACATGGCGGGACGGTTATGTTCTCACCGTTTGAAGAAATATGAACCACGGGCCCACAAAAAACACCAAATCGTTCTTACATATAACTTGAGCTAAAAATCTCTGAACAAAAGTTGCTTCGAAAATTTCTGATCTTCCCGGAATTTTTCAAGAGCCCATGCAGGGAAGCGATGTCGCTTGAAAAGGTCGAGCGGCTTCAGTTCTTGCACAAGCTGTATTTCGTACGCTTTCAATTTAAAATCTCGACAATAATGCGCCAAGTCTTTCCATACGTCAGTCTGAGTGACTGCGAACGCCGAATCTACTCTCCACGGTCTTCGTGTACACTGTCAGCTACGGCTGCTAGAGTGTTATATTGTTTTCACTGCGTGGTAGTCTTGGTCTATTCGGTCGAATATTATGCAATAATGAATGCTGGGTCTCAAGATGGGTGATGGTGATGCGAATAGTACATACAAGGTGCTGTTTGCAATTACAGTGAGCGTTTAACAGTTTGTTTCGTGATCGGGACGCTTAATCTACATATGGAACTGAACTTTGAGCATCGGCTTGAATTCATACATTTATATTTCAGTATTAAAATTAGAGTTCTTGCTGAAACCAGTTTCTTATTACGTGTACATATAACAGGCTATATTAGGTGTATTAGTTTGTAAAACCCAGAAGAAAAGATTATATAGATTAAAAATATAAATGACCTGAGTTGATTTGTCTGTCAGTATGTACACTTTTATATATATGTCAGTATATACCCGTGTTCAGATTAAGTTGTACACATAGTTTCTATAGCAAATGCTCTTGTGAAGGATGTAGCTTTTTTCTCGTTTCTTTTATGTACCATACTCTTGTTTAAATACGATTTCTTTGAGAAAAATTAAAATGTATTCCCCACAACTCAGCATTAAATTGATGTATCGCTGACACATTGCGGCGACCCGTAAAAACGCTAGCGTCGTAATTGTGTGGCATTCGCGTTGGCAGAAACATGATTGGCAACGAGCTAATGGCCCGAACAAGGGAAGTGCAGGTCTCTGGTGCGCAGTTCAGCTGCGACTGAAAGACTGTGTCGCAATGAATGCACAAGTACTAATTTGTTACTGGTTTTTCTTTTGTTTTGATTCCGCTTCTGCACGCAACAAAAACGCGTAGCACATCGGACATCAAAGCCCATTGCAGAAGTGTTAAATGTGAAAGCAGAAAAAGTTCACATCAATCGATTTCCTTAACCAATTTCCACGGTACTTTGCTGCCAAGTGCTGGCAAACAGTCGTTGAGTGCCTGAATATGCAACATGGCATAGTTTGTTTTTGGAATTTCTTGTTCACTTCAAGCCTATAGGCGTACACTTGTATGGGTCCTTTGATATTGGAATGTGTTTGCACTTGTTTGGGGGTGTGCTCTTTTGCCGTCGACCCAGTCGAATGCACAGACCGGCTGTCAGTGAACCAGCTAATGCTGCAAACTTTCATGTATGCAGACTCATTGGTGGCATAAACAAATATAGTGCTGCATTTAGCTTTGGCTTTGCAATTGCCTCGTGGTGCGATATGCGCATAAGCTGTCACTTTATACTGCTATACTTCCCCCTTCATACCGCGTGTTGCGCTTGTTTTCGAGCATTGCATGCGTGTTGCACAATGAAACCTTATTGTGCACCAGCACATCACTCATTCATTACATTTTGCATTGCGGCCTTGTGACAGCATTTTTGAAGCGAGCGGAGGAAAGGCCGCACTGTATTCACTTGTACCGTTGCCACATTATGTCTACCATCTGCATGTAGTGGCAACGCACTGCAATGACACTCTTTTTTGCTTATTGCACTTTTTGCTCGTTGCAGTTGTTGACGTTACTTTGTGTACCATTGCAGTAAATTTGCGCGGTAATCCAGTCAGCGGCTAGCTATGGAACGGAAGTGGGACCACACCAATAGTTATGCCCTCAACAGAGTATATTAGGTTTGTCACAAAGTCTGTAACACCCCGAAGGAAATCTCGGAGATCCACTAAAATATATGTACGTATATATCATATCATCACGAATTTAGTACGAATTATTATCAAGACAATGCTACAATATAATAAGAAAATTTTCATATCGGACCATTATATAATATAGCTGTCATACAATATGTACGATCAAAATCGAGTTTTTGTATGGCAATCTCTTTATTTTTGTGAAGGGTATTATAGCTTCGGTAAAACCGAAGTTAAAGTTTTCTTTTGTTTTTATTTGTGTTCGTGTGGAAGTGGAATGATAATCCAATATGTATAACTGTGAGACTTTTGAGAGAAAAGTAGACATAATTTGATTTACACAAACTTAATTAAAAGTCAAAAGATATTCGTGTATCGAATTATTTATTATTGTTTTCCAGAATTTTCAAACATAGCTTTCCAAAACTTCTTATATTGCCTGCTTTAAAGATTTAAGGAATCGAAAATAGAACGACTTTGCGCATATTACGTAGAAATCTTAAATTGGATGCGTTCAAAAACAAGCTTGTGCAAGAACTGGAGCCGCTGGACCTTCCCAAGCGTCATCCTTTTGCTCTATGGGCTCTTGAAATGTTCCAAGAAGATCCGACGTTTGTTCAGCGATGAAGCACATTTCTGTCTCAATGGGAATGTAAACAAGCAAAAATACCGCATTTGGGGTGAAGAGTAACCTGGAGAGATTCAAGAGCTGACATTTCATTTAGAAAAAACATCGGTTTTATGTGGTTTGTAGGCCAGTGGAATCATCAGTCCATATTTCTTCAAAAATAATGCCAGTGAAAACGTAACCGTCAATGGTGACCGTTACCGCGCCATGATAACAATTATTTAATGCCTGAAATTAAAGCTCGTGATCTCAGCGACATTTAATTTCAACAAGACGGTGCTACTTCCCTCACATCGCAAACAATCAATGGATTTATTGAGAGAACACTTCGGTGAGCATGTAATTTCACGTTCTGGGCCGATCGATTGGCCACCAAGATCATGTGATATCACACCGTTAGACTTTCTTCGGAAAGGATATGCGTAGTCTAAAGTATGTGCAAATATCTCGCTTCGATTCAGGCCTTGGAGTAAAAGATCACGCCTGTCATTTACCAGTCGAAATGCTCGAACGATTCATCGTAAATTTAACTCATCGGATGGAACATCTGAGACGCAGCCACGGCCAATATTTGAAAGATATAATCTTCAAAAATTAAATTACGAAGTTTTTCTCTTAAAATAACAGGAACCTCGAATTGGATCACCATTTACTCCACTTCCAATATTTTATTAGAGTCTATACAGTACATGTTAACATTCGAACTTTTATAATAAAATAAAATTACACTTATAAGTAGGTGCTATTGATAACAGTGTGGAGCAAAAATATTTATATGCACTTTCTATATTTTTACATCATCACTAATAATTATTTGCAAACAGTAAGACAACTGCCTGAATTGGGGCGCTTGAATTCTTAAAGCGCCAGCATCAATTGAGGTTAAACTGTTTCACTCCGCTGCAAAACCGCGCAATTTGTGGCGTTGAAGCTATCAGCCAATCAAATGTCCCAGAGATCAATTGTTGGTGGGGTTATCATTATTGGTGGCATTGCGAATGAGATGCGGCTATTTTGCGGTCAGACACAAATGCTTGGACATTGAGGCAAAAAGTCAATATATTTTAATGCGTTCCTGTACGTGCGTAAAATTCAATTTCAACTGGAAAATTTAAAAATTGCACCATAAAAGATTAGTTTAAGGAAGATTGTCGGCAGTGAATGGTAGGAAAGCCTTGTACTGGGGCTGGAACGCACTTTTGATTAGTGCTGTCAAATTATATAAAACAAACAATTTCACAGCTTTCGCTGGCGTTGAACAGACACTGAATGATGATACTTTAATTTTACACTGGAACTAATGGAAACTTAGACTCACTTTATTCCAATGTTAAGCATGTTTTTTATTTCCACTACAATACACTAAATAGAAAAAAATTAAAAAAATTATATAACAAAAATAGTATTAGGTACATAACTAAGCTCTCGCCGCTTTTTTTTAATGAAACTGCAATTTTATGTTAAGGAAATGGTTCTTCTACTTTACTGGCGTAGAGACTGCTTACGCAGTTATTGCTGAAGGGGATACAACAGCCTCGGATGAGATTTATTACGTTTGCTGTGATCGTCATCAAAACTGGGGTAACTCTTCCAAGTCTGCTGTTTCCTTATCATTGGGTGGTATTTTTACGTGGCGTATCTCAAACCCTGCGCACAATCCTGGGGAGGGATGGCTTGCATTCTCACTTCAGTTCGCTTTCAAACCGATATTCTTTGGCTACCCAGAGGATCTTGGTCTAAGACCAGTAGTCGTGAGCTGCTTGAGCCATATGAATGGCAATCAGAGAACTTTCTTCACTTGCGTGAACTTCAACACATGACTGCACTGCTCTATGAAATGGTTACAAATGAATTAAACGAAGTGTCCATGGCTAGTCATCCCATCCTACCGTCAATACCATTTCCGTAAAACTGTTCATCTTGTGATGCCATTCAAGTATCAAGCCAGTTTTCGCGGTCGTCTTGTGAGTGCAGCTGCTTCTGAGCCAGACCACGTGCCATCGAATGAAATAAATAATAATCGGACGGTGCAATATCCGGGAAATTTTTAGTTTCCAAGTGGGTTTTAACGACTTTGGCGCGGTGAGACCGAGCGTTGTCACATAGCAGAATAACTTTTGGGTGTTTTTTCAGTTATTGAGTTTCTTCCAGCGCTTTAGTCACTTTTAAATGACTTGGTGAGTGACTCGCAATGCTGAAGCAAGCGCTTTTTACTTGTGACATGGTTCCTCATCGAGCAACGTCTTCAATTCACCGTCTTTGGTCGTTAAAATCGAATTGCTGTGCTTCAGCTGCCGACTTCTTTGACTGAGAGAAGGAAACATATTCGCCCAATCAAAAACATATGACACATAAACAATATCACTAATGTGGAGATGCAGTATATTTTACAAATGTCCAGGTTAAGTTTATCACATTTTTGATATATCATAAACCGATCACCACTAACTGCTGGAGCCATCTATTGACAAACAATGGGAACTTAGTTGCGCACCTAATAAAGTCAAATAATTGATATTAAACCGAAATTATGGAAATAAAGGATATAGATAGTACATTAAAAATTAATAAGCATAAAAGTTATAGCAAGTCTACGCTCCATCTACAGTACACATTACTGCCACCACGTCACTGTTCGCTTGCTGAAGCACACAATATTTCCTTAACACGCGCTACCAAATACACACAGACATACACAACAGACATACATTGGTTTGAGGAAAATAAAAAACAGAAAAAGGAGCAACATTGGCGAAAAAAGTGAGGAAAAATTACTATAGCAAAAGGAGAGTTCTGCCTTCTTTGCTCAGCCACCCCAAAAGCTGTGTAGAAACCACGCGCGCTCAACCCCATGTGCTGGCATGCGCCATGACAAAAGGTGTCTTTGTATTGGCGCACACTTGTTTTTTCTGCATTTTTTTGTACACTTCAACGGCACAGTCTGGGTGGTCGCGTTGTGTGAGTGCGCCTCTAGTAGGGGCGGTTAAAGTTGTGTGGCCAATGCTGCCGAAACCACAGCTTAACGAATGTGATAAGAAGCAATCGATCGATTTTCGCTTCGATACATAGATACATATTTACATACATGTATATGAGCGGAACGGCACTACGAATGCGATAACAATGGTAAACGTAAATTAGTCTAGTAGTGGTAGTAACTTGTCGCACATCGCCTAAAAGCAGACTACGTTGGAAATGCTAAGTCTCACGCTCTCAGCAATTAGACTGCTGCTGCGGTGAAAGCCGACGAGCACAATGAGTGAAGAATTATATTGAGCGAAAATTGGTGTACGTGTAAATGCGAGAGCGCCGTTGGGCATGTATTTGTCTAAGGTGTGTTAATCTCGGCGAAAAAGCTACAACCGACTGCTATGCTGCGTCTTTGCTGGCGTACAATTTTTGAACATTTTCATTATTAAACAAAAATATTTAATGTGAAAATTAAAAAATAGAAAAAAATCTAAAATTATTTAGTAATTTAGAACTGTTTTTTTAGATTGTAGCAAGTTGAACTTCTGTGCTTTGAAATGCCTGCAACGCTACCAACCGCTCGCGTCTGCCCACCCACTAATTGCGCCGCAATATTATGCGCTAAAGCACTGGGACCACCGAAAGACCACTTGTTCTCGACATATCCATTTGGGCCAGACACTGATATTAGCAATAATTACGTACAATTACTATTTTCACTACTTACTCTTTTCAGTTTGTATCCTCACACAGGCCGCTAATCCGAATTATTGATTTTTGCGTTTTAATCCACTGGGAGTAGAGCGTGTGTATCAAAAACTGATTTGCTGTATATTTGTATTATTTTTTCATAGTAAAATCTTTGTATTTCACAAAGCACAAATTTAAAATTTTGAAAAACTTTCGCCAAAAAGAAATTGTTTGCATGTATGTATGTATTTGATTTCCTTTTGCATACAATAGAGAATTTTTTCTTCTATATCCTTAGGGTACTACCACTAATACATATTCGTTGTACACATATACACAATACACTTTACGCGTTGGCTTACGCACACATGCACGCGCTGGTGCTGAACTGAAGTTTTCCTTCCGTCGTATACTAGGTACACACACAAAAAATGGCAACTTGGCTATAAGCAAATTTTCATGACTTGACTCGCTTTCAATCTAAATTTTCAATTGCAATTTTTTCGCTTTCAAACACTTTTTTCTGAACTTTTTCACAATTATTACACTTATACACTTAGAATACTTGCTATTATTTACATTTTTTAATTACATATATAGGGTTAAAATGCTCCCAATTCAGCTCTTGCCAATGCACCTCACACCTCACACTCCCACAATTTGCTACAATTTTTTTCTGTTGGTTACACTACCGTGCGCTTTGCCGTCTGTATTTCCGGAATCGTCCTGTCACGAGCAACGCAATCGACACAATGAAGCGTATGAGCAGGCTGCTAGCCGAGCGAGGCCAGCTGAGCGCATTTTTGCTGCATATGCGTGGAAAATCCTGCGCTCACCAACAGCGAGTCGTGCTCGCAGCACTGCACCACCACCAGCGCTGTGGTAGAGTTGGCATTTTCACCAACAACACATGCGAACCAGAACACAACACATGTTCGTTCGTTGGTGTGTGTGTGTGCGTGTGCTTGTGGCGAAAGAAAAATAAATTACTAGCGGTATTGCTAACGGTACTTTACCGTGCAGAGAGCGCTTGATAAACAAAACAAGCTCTCGCGCTTCTTGCAATATGCTCCCGGAGTCGCACACACATTTTGAGTATACTCTCTTCCATGTATCAATCACACTCCCCCAACTGCGTGCAATGCTTGGCGGTTAATCGTAGAAAAATAGTAATTCTCACACATTCACAAAAAAGTGCTAAACAGCGCTATAAAACGCTTGAAGAACATGTGTAGAAATTTTTGTTTCTTCTTTCTGGTTTTCTATGGTACAACAGTGTGCTCTTATGACGCTACCAGCACCGGTACATGGCACTTGGCTTCAGCACGCATATCCCTCGTAAATTTGTATATAGTACACATCTATATACACATACATTAAAGTACTTATTATGTATACATCAATAAAATGGCATTTTCATATGACAGGAGTGAGTAATATTCTGTACGGCAACTAACCATCCAGACTATATCCTGTGATGGATGACAACCGCAGACGGCATTGTCGTTTTATGTCGCAATGATGGTACTAGTTTATATAATGGGTGCGACTAACCGGTAAAAGAAATATAATTTCAGGATGCTGGTTTTCTTTTTTTTTGAGGAAAAGATATTAATAATTATTTCGACTATTTTTTGTAATGTAATATTTTGTGAATTTTATAGCCGTTAGTGTGTGAACAGTATTTTATCCGTTATGAAGATTATTTTGTTGCCTCAATTTCGTAACACTAGGCAGGAAAGTATCGAGCGTTGGTTTTCGTCTGGTCAGTTGTACATGGTTTTCAATATGGAGTTTTACACAACTATACCATAGGGTTTTTCTATACAGTTGGCTGCGTTCGGTTTCCAGAGCACTTTTGTAAAATAAAGTAATAGTTTCGCATGCTTTATGACTTGTTATCATCATCATCTATCAAATACTCTGTTAAAACAATGCGATTTCTACGAGCAAACTTGGCTATTCTACTTACAATTGTGTTCAGCTCACTTGACAAAAATATGATGCAAGCAATGACCTAAGTATTTAGACTTGCTTCATTGTAGATATAAAAAGTTTAGAAATTTGAGTTTCAGACGTAAATGTCTACGAATTTGCAAATAAATGTCAAAACATGTGTTTCCTTTGACAGCCTTGTCTCTGGAAGCGTCAATATTTGTAACACTCTTTACTTGCATTTCAAAATATTTACAAAGGAATATGTGGTTATTAATATTTACAATTAATAAATAATTAAAAAAAAGATATAAATATGTATCTGAAAAACGAAAAGTAAAAAATTCTTGTCTAGGACATGTACTTGGATTTGTTTTTTCTAATCAAAAGGCTTACAAAAGATATATGCTTTAATTTTCAGGAAGCCTTCTGAAACAAATATGGTGTCTGTAAAGCACCGGTCATAAAATCTTAAATTTTTACACTTGTTTCAAAATATTGTTGTTGGATTAAAGAAAAAATTTAACTTATACGAGGGCTGCTACATATATTCTGGCCTAGGGCAACACTAAGTGTTACCAGGTGCAATCTGACATTTCCATTGGAAAGTTTGACATTTTTTAGCATAACATCACTCAGAACGTTTTGTCATTTAATCGTGAATTGTTTTATTTACAGCAAATTAAAAAATTAATCTCGGCCAAAAAATGGAATTAACTCGTGAACATTTTCGTGCGATAATTTTTCACAACTTTCGACGTGGATTATCACGACAAGAGTGCATCGATGAACTCAAATCTTTGTATGGCTATGAAGCACCATCATATGGCACTGTGAAAAACTGGTACAACGAATTCAATCGTGGCCGACGTTCGCTCAAAGACGAATTCCGAGAAGGTCGTCAAAAAACAGCCGTTGTGCCAGAAAACATCGATACCGTACGTGAACTGATAATGCAAGACCGCCATGTAACATACCTTCAGATAGAGGCATGCCTATGCATTTCTCCCACTAGCATACATTCGATATTGCATGAACACCTGGCCGTAAAAAAGGTTTGTTCTCGTTGGATCCCGCACAATTTGACAATCGCTCAAAAAAAGGCTCGTGTGGATTGGTGTAAAGAAATGCTGAAAAAATACGATCGCGGTACTTCAAAAGACGTTTATAAGATCGTCACAGGTGACGAATCATGGATCTATGCGTATGAGCCCGAAACAAAACAGCAATCGACAAAACAAAAAAAAAACATTTTCGTTGATAAATATGCCTATTTACATTATTAGGCCAGAAATATATATAGCAACCTACATATTCTTACGAGTCTAGATGAAACCCCTAACAAAATAAATTAATTTTGAAGTTTTTGAAATTCTGCAAGCTTTAAGGCATTTATGTTTACTGTTTTGAATATTTCAAATAATTACTAACTAAGAAAGAATGTGTGTGTATTTTTTTATTATGTTATGTACACACGTATACAAAGGTTGTACGTATGTATAGTATGTAGTATGTATTATTGAGAATAAGCTAGTCATACAAACAGCTCATTAGATTTTCACATAAAACGTTATCAAGAAATTGTACATAGAGTACACATGTACTTAGCGATGAAGCTTAGAACTTTATTTACCGTTATACTTTCACTCACTTCAGCTTACTATCCCTGTTGTTTCACTAACACACCACTGTGCCGTACATTGCGCTCTCACTAATGCGTTAACAGCGAACTGACAATTGAGTGAAACTGTTGAGCAACAATACTCAAGCAGCAAATATTGTATATTGAAATTAGCAAACTTCAAAAACACACTCTCACACAAATGTATGTATGTATGTACAAATATTGTATGCACCGCTTTGAGGGTAGCCCACTATCAAGGTTTTCCTTTTAACTTCTTTATTCACTTTCTGCCAAATGTGGCTGCACAAATACAAGTATGACTCTCTTTATTTGAGATTAAGTAAATGCACCTACAGCAGACGATTGCGCGAAATTCCGCTTCCGCTGAACACAAGGTACCGCTCGTAACGACAGCGTAGACGAATCTAAATTGGAGTTACAAATGGGAAATGAAGAATAAACAGTTGGTCTAGTTGCACGAAGTCAAAGGTGAATTTCTGGTTGTGAGAGTTAAACGAGATAATGTCAGAAGAATGGCAAGAAGTGGTAGAACGAAAAGAAGGATCTAACTGAGAGCGCTGAAAATCGCACACGGAAGAGGAAACGAGTGACATTTGGGGCAATCACTTAGAAATCCGGCAGAAATTCAAAGTTATGCTTACAAGTGAAACGACTCTACTAAAATTTGATGGTTAATAACGGATTATTGGGTTGGTTAAAATAAAAATATTTGTGTAAATAAAATAAATGTCTTTAGAATATCATTAATGTCAACAATATCATTAATGTTTTGCCAAATTTGACTGATAAAGTAAATTTTTGGCTTGATTTAATTTATTTTCCAATTTTTCTGCGATATAGTCATAGCGAGGAATTTTAATACATATATATTTGTATTTGGCACATGCTTTGCAAGTAATTAAGAAATATTTGGAATTCCTCTATACGAAACTGTAAGACTATTCAGGTTCTCATTTAAAATTTTTTTTTATTAATTTAACTTTATTGCCTATCGAAACCTTCTATTCAAAACATGGAACTTAGATCTAAGCTGTACCATCATTTTTTTACATCTAACATGCTTGAAAATTAATATCTTAGAATAAATATACTTACTGGGCACCAAGAAACAAGTTTTTCAAGATAGTAGAGTACCACACAAATTATTTCGTCAGTTCACATGGAGGGGTACGAAAGTCCATAAAACAATTCTCATCTTTGATATTTTTCCGTACATTGATCACATTGGCTAACTCAGTCGTCGAATAGATATAAAATGTACATATGTACTCGTTTCAGTAACAAGCAAGGTTGCTAAGGAATACTGGTTCTGGTGTTACTCAAATTAATACGATTTAGCTAAACATGTATTCATATACAAGATATTTGGCTACAAATATATTCATTAGAATATATCTGAAATCAGATGAAATTCATCATGTGGCATGAAATAGTTAATTATGTATCTACTTATTAAAAAGTAAGAAATAAGGAAGGGCTAAGTTCGGGTGTCACCGAACATTTTATACTCTCGCATGATAAAGTGATAATCGAGATTTTATTATCCGTCATTTACATATTTTCTTATTTTGCTGTAAAATTAATTAGATTAGTAGTTCCTGAGATATGGTTTTTGGTCCATAAGTGGGCGACGCCACGCCCATTTTCAATTTTTAAAAAAAGAGAGGGTGCAGCTTCCTTCTGCCATTTGTTCCGTAAAATTTAGTGTTTCTGACGTCTTTTGTTAGTCGGTTAACGCACTTTTAGTGGTTTTCAACATAACCTTTGTATGGGAGGTGGGCGTGGTTATTATCCGATTTATTCCATTTTTAAACTGTATATGGAAATGCCAGAAGGAAACGACTCTGTAGAGTTTGGTTGACATAGATATAGTAGTTTCCGATATATGTATAAAAAACTTAGTAGGGGGCGGGGCCACGCCCAATTTCCCAAAACGATTACGTCCAAATATGCCCCTCCCTAATGCCATCCTTATTGCCAAATTTCACTTTAATATCTTTATTTATGGCTTAGTTATGACACTTTATAGGTTTTCGGTTTTCGCCATTTTGTGGGCGTGGCAGTTGGCCGATTTTGCCCATCTTCCAACTTAATCTTTTTATGGAGCCAAGAAATACGTGTACCAAGCTTCATCATGATATCTCAATTTTTACTCAAGTTACAGCTTGCACGGACGGACGGACATACGGACGGACGGACAGACAGACATCCGAATTTCAACTCTACTCGTCACCCTGATCACTTTGGTATATATAACCCTATATCTGACTCTTTTAGTTTTAGGACTTATAAACAACCGTTATAGGAACAAAACTATAATACTCTCCTTAGCAACTTTGTTCCGAGAGTATAAAAAGGGTTGATATAGCTATAGCATTGCATTCGAACATTATACTAAGTATACGCCCGAAATATTTCTTGGTTTCAACAGAGGATTGTAAGTAGCTTTAAAGCCTTATTTGCAGAAAGTCTTATTTTGATCCCTTCATTGCTTCTTGACTCAATTATTGCAAAGTGAAAGGGATGGAATATAAAATGGTATTATACGGAAATCAAACGTTGTTGTAGTCTGTTGTTAGATATTTTGATATACTTTATAACGACTTCAAAGAAATATTATGTACCAAATTTGAAGCATATGTGTCTACTAGTTGCTGCTAAATGCAATTTTACCTAAAAGTAGATGACCCATACCCATTTTAGCATTTTACACCTCTTCATCTCTTTTCAAACTCTATCATTAAATGATAAAAACAAATGTTGCTACTACAGCCTGACTGGTTTACGAGATTATATCTAATGTTCATTTGTCCTATTTGAAGGCAAACGTACCCGTTGTAACAATTTGTCGAACCAAAACTGGCCCAGTATAGGGCAAGAGAACGTGCTATGAGAGAGTAAGAAAGCAAATTTCGGTATCTATCAAAACGGCTTTCGCTAACTACCAAATTACCATTATCGCTTCCAAACAACCAAAATATATTTATTATTATAATGAGTTGTACAATGTACATACTAAATATAGCGTCCATTTGACACCAATATTTCCACATGAAAGTTTTTCTGCAATTAATATTTCATTTAATTTTAGTATATACAGATGTATATACATATGTATATACCTATACATATAAATATATGTATATACTAAACATATAAACATATACATATACAACTATATGTAATGTACTATATTGAAAAACTTTCGGATACAACATTTTTAGCAACGGAGCATGAGAATTACAAAGTAACTTCTAACATTACTTATCATTTAAGCCCTTACTAACTGAATATGCAATGTACTAGGTATGTATGAATATATGTATATACATTTGTAATCCATTGCTTTTTCCCATATCCAAATGAGTTTTTATGAAATAATAATTTTCACTCACACTTTCTATAAATTGCTTGTTCCAGAATTCATGAAAGGAAGAGTGCACAAATTTACATACATTAACACATGTAAGTATATACACATACATATATACATATACATATAGTATATACATACTTAAACACTGTTGCGCCATTCTCATTTCCAATAAATTTTTTCACAAGCGACAGCAATGTACATTTTAATAATCATTCTCAAAGTACTTTGTGTTTTTCCTCAATAGAACTTCCACGTATTTGTATGTATGTATGTAAGTACTTTTGGCATTCGATACACTCATGCGTATGTGTTTTTATCCCAGCACTTCACATTTTTCTTGATGTATGTATATTCCATGAAAATTTTACTAGTTTTTCATTTCCTGCAGACGAGCCACAGTTTTTTTTAGTACTTGAGGGCGCGCACACTTCATTTCGGCAACCTTTCAAGCCTAAAAAACTTAAATAACCTAGACTAAAATAAAGTGGACATCTATATATGTATATGTACCTACTATATATGTATATGCCATATTTAAGCAACTTTTGAGCACATTGCACACATATGCTACGTATCGAAATTTGTCATTTCTATGTAAATTGCATCATCATTAGGGTGAGTCAACTAACTTAACGAGTTTATGGATTTAAATTAACCTATAGGCAGAGAAAAAAACTATGGGTGCATTTTATGCCACAAATTCGATATTATTTTTTTTCTACCCATCCTAATATGCATACTTATGTACATAGATATATTTATGTGGATGTCCTACATTGTTCATTACTGTTAAGTTAGAATACAAGTAAGTACACACACTAATGCGTTGAAATGACATTTTAAATGTTTGTTTTTGTTGTTGACGGAGGAGTTCTTGTGAGTGCGACGTTAATGAAGGGCGAATGATTGGTACTCAAATTGAAGTATTTACGAAAGTGTTATACATTAATGAACGCATTGCTTCACACTTACGAGAAAAGGGTAAAGGTCTTCTAAAGCTAATAAATATATTAACTTTCAGCCATTGAGCAAACAATTACAATTTCGGTAATAATTGAGAGTGGCCACATATTTGTTTTATATTTGCTTAAGTGTCGCACTTAATTAAGTTTTTTGTTTGATGTTGTTGAAGTGATGTAACTGCATTTGTGACCACAGTTTTGTGATAAAGAAGTATTATTCTTTCAAGCTTTCAACAGACAAACGTATTAATATACATATGTGATCTAAAAATAAGATTATTTCTAACTAGCTTGAAAGTTTTTAAGAATTCTGGGTGAATTATTCTGACAAACTTTACTCAAGAAGAGAGTATACGGTTAAAACAATATTATTTTAGACTTCCTCTACGACTATAAATCGGACAAAATGTTTAGTGTAGAATTGAAGCGGCAAATAATCATTGACCCGAAGAACCACATAAATACATATATTTGATGATTTGACATTTACTTTGTTATGTTATTGTATGTGCCTATAAATTCCAAATGTCAAACAGACTGATAGATTTAATACCGTTAAGTCCTCGAACTGTAATGAACCGCCGCCGATACATACACATATCCTATTTAATGCAGAGAACCTACTTACTACAGTACTACTATCATATACATTTTTCCCAAAGTAATTTCATTTTACATGCTATGTATCACACACATACGATGAAATGTTGCCACAATCCTCCATAGGCCACAGCAGTTCAATTCGATTTTCAGCAGAATATTGACCTTTTGTTTACGACGTGCCACATAACATCGAAACCACGGTCATATCAACAAGCTGACCAAACGCCCCCATAAAAGTCACTTGCACGCAGACGTGTTTACAAACACAATTTATGGTATCTGCCACATACCAGGCAATATGCAACGCTGGTGGTGTGTAATTATGCTTCATGAGCACATTAATTTAATGATCATCATTTTATAGATATTTATCTTTGGCGACTATGCGATGTGATGTGTGAAGGATATATGTATGTATATATATATGTATGTATTTACTTGATTGTAAATAATTATGTATAATTTTAAGAATACATAAGTGCCGGTTATGCGTGAGAATGTGCTATCAACAAAGTGCGTTTCAACAGTTAATCATATATGTAAATTTAGTTTCTTCCTCGTGTTAAAATTGAATATCGACGCTTATACATATGTATGTATATTATTGACTTCAGCAAAATAATATTTTAATACCAAAACTATTATTAGATTTCGTCTTCTTTATGAACACAAGTATTGATCGGTTACTCTTTATGGGTGCGTATTTTCGAATTCACACTCAACTCGGCTTTGAGCATCTATTCTGCGGGCATCCTAAGGGAGTTCTCATACCATAATAATAAACGAAACATTATAGCTGTGAGCTAACTGGGTCTTATTATACCCTGAACAGGGTATATTAAGTTTGTCTTGTATAAAATATCCGATCGTCTGTCTGTATATACGCGAACCAGTCCCTCAGTTTGAGGTATCGATCAACTGAGCGTTCATAAATACTTCCATTAGGTAAATTAAATGAAAATAAACACAGTATTTATCCGATTAAACTCAATTAGGAAAGCATTTTATCCAAATTTCTTTCAGAAATAGGCGTGGTTCTAGACCCATTCCGCTCGTTTTCGCACTGCAACATAGGAGTGCAAAGGGAACATTATTTAGCAAATTGGGTCGATACCGGTCGAGTAGGTCTTTTCACCGAAATGTAGGCCACGCTTTAAGGCCAGTTTTGACCCTAATTCCAATAAAGGCCTCATCCTAAGTTTAAAGATTAATGCTTCAGGCGTATTTAGTTATTGATTTATGGCGTTTTTAGTAGTTTAAAACGAACCGTTATGTGTGGTGTCATCACCCGAATCCATACAAATTTACAGTGTCTGTTGTGGTTCTCAATTCATTTTTATACTCTCGCAACAATGTTGCTAACGAGAGTATTATATGTAGTTTTGTTCACATAACGGTTGTTTGTAAGTCATAAAACTAAAAGAGTCAGATATAGGGTTATATATACCAAAGTGATCAGGGCGATGAGTAGAGACGAAATCCGGATGTCTGTCTGTCCGTCCGTCCGTCTGTCCGTCCGTCTGTCCGTCCGTCCGTGCAAGCTGTAACTTGAGTAAAAATTGAGATATCATGATGAAACTTGGTACACGTATTCCTTGGCTCCATAAGAAGGTTAAGTTCGAAGATGGGCAAAATCGGCACACTGCCACGCCCACAAAATGGCGGAAACCGAAAACTTATAAAGTGTCATAACTAAGCCATAAATAAAGATATTAAAGCAAAATTTGGCACAAAGGATCGCATTAGGGAGGGGCATATTTGGACGCAATTTTTTTGGAAAAGTGGGCGTGGACCCGCCCCCTACTAAGTTTTTTGTACATATCTCGGAAATTACTATAGCTATGTCAACCAAACTCTACAGAGTCGTTTTCTTCAGGCATTTCAATATACAGTTCAAAAATGGAAGAAATCGGATAATAACCACGCCCACCTCCCATACAAAGGTTATGTTCAAAATCACTAAAAGTGCAACCGACTAACAAAAAACGTCAGAAACACTAAATTTTACGGAAGAAGTGGCAGAAGGAAGCTGCACCCAGGCTTTTTTAAAAATTGAAAATGGGCGTGGCGCCGCCCACTTATGGACCAAGATCTCAGGAGCTACTTGACCGATTTTAATGAAATTCGGTATATAATATTTTCTTAACACCCTGATGACATGTACGAAATATGGGTGAAATCGGTTCGCAACCAAGCCTTCTTCCAATATAAAGCTATTTTGATGCCTTCTCTGTATAATACGAGTATAAACATTAGGAACCAATGATGATAGCGGAATAAAACTTTACAAAAATACGGTATTTGAAAAATATGTAAATGACGTATAATGAAATCTCGATTATCACTTTATCATGCGAGAGTATAAAATGTTCGGTGACACCCGAACTTAGCCCTTCCTTACTTGTTCCTAAATCTCGATTATCACTTTACCATGCGAGAGTATAAAATGTTCGGTGACACCCGAACTTAGCCCTTCCTTACTTGTTCCTAAGTAAATTTGAAAAAGTGGTTTAGAAGCTCTTAAAGAACGGGGCCACATCAATTTTTTCAAATGTCATATCTCGCAAGCTACATACTTAATATAGTCACACCAAATTCAACGAATTCTGCGGAGAAAATGGTATCAGTTAGGTCCCAATAGCACTTACTTCCCACAGAACATCTGTCATAATCTCCTAAGTTTATTCGACACTAGAATAGGTATCATAGACCCGTGCATAATTCTATGAAATTGTAAAAAACGAAATAAATTCATAGTTGAAACCCACTGAAAACGAAGGATAAAATAACAACAATGAAAGGGAAAGTAATTTAGGATTGTCTGAGGCCGTGAAGAGAAAGGGAAAGGAATGGTTGAATTTTTTAAGGTTAGAAGCTGAACTTAATTTTCAGCCAAGCTAGGAGTCATATCGAAGGTATTTATATGGCAAAGCTGTAGGTAATGAAAAGATTTACTATTTTTGCTTAGACACTTTTTTCACATAAGCTCAAAATTTATGTGAATAAGTTAAATATCGAAGTTGTTTGGTTTTTTTAATCTTATGTTGTACTACAAGAACTTTTTTTTACCGATATTTGGTGCGAACTTAACTTCTTATGTCCAAAACGCAATGTATTTAAAATATTAAAGAGGAAATCTTATTTCGACTTAAAAACTTATATTTTCAAACAAAAATTCTCACTCAAAATATCCGATTTTTTTAAACAGTTGGTACGCTTTATGTTCGTTGAAACTTAACTTTCTGATAGTATAAAAAATAAGTACGTATATACATTACAAAAGTAAATTTCTTTGAAAACTAAAGAGGAAGACGTTACTAAGGGGTTCAAAGCTGTTTTGTTTTTCTTTAATCTTTATGTCTATCTTTATTATAACAGGTGATTCAAGTACTATCCAAGGTACTTTATTCAATAGACCTTTTTTGACAAATCATGCATGAATCGGTTCAAGCTCTCATGTTATTTTACAATTCACAACATCGTTCATCACCAAACTGGAGACCCAATATTCATCGACGACTTGGCACATTTTACTTCAAAATCTTAAATTGAAAGCGTTTACCTCGCTTGTGCAAGAACTGAAGACGCGCTGCCTTCCGAAGTGTTCCTGATTTGTTCTATAAGCTTTTGAGAAGTTCCAAGAAGATCTGACGTTTTCAAGCAAAATTTTGTTCAACGTGAGGCCCATTTCTGGCCCAACGGTTTGGTGTGATTTGTGGGCCGGTGTAATTATCGGTCCATATTTCTTCAAAAATGCTGTCGGTAAGAACATAGCCGTCAATGGTGACCGTCATCGCGTCATGTTAAACGTGATTTGATGCCTGAAATTGAAGCTTGCGACCTCGGCGACATTTGGTTTCAACAAGAAGGCGCCACACATCGCATCAATCAATAGAGAACACTTCGAAATGCCCGCACGAGTCATCGAAAAATATACATAACGGATGGACCTTCTGAGGCGTAGCCGTCGGCCAACATTTGAAAGAGATAATCTTCAAAAACTAAGTGCCGAACTTCTTTTGAATGATAACAAACACTGTTCATTAAACTTGAGGCTTCTGTGATTTTTTTTTAAGTAGGAAACCTCGAATTGGATCACCCTTTACGAAGTATGCATGTAAAGCATATTATAAGCTTACGTTATACTAAAATCGATGCAATAATTTGACGATTTAACCTGGCGTAAGGGCATATAGCACAGTTTCAATAATACGGTTTTGCTCGCATTTCGACACGTTTCATATATTTTCGACTAAAATTCATGCAAAATGTAGCAGTACATATCGATAACTCTATGGCGTCCGGACGTGGCGCCTCGCTGCTTGTTGATTGTTGTGCTTTAAATTCGCGAGCTCCATCTTCGCTTACTGAAGAGCTGCTTGCTTCGAGCCAACAATGATAAGCAAATTTGTAATTAATGTAGTTTAATTGAAGATTTTCCTGTAGCGATAAAACTTTTAGCTTTACCAAAGCCGATTTCCCGAAATAGCAAATGAGACAATAACAACAGGCGCTCAATGCACTTGCTTCTCAAAACTTAAGACGCTTTACTTGTATTATCAATGTACATACATACTTATATATGTACTTATATATGTACATGTGCGAAGGGTATTTATGTGTGGTGGTATGTATGAATCTTCAATGTAAATACTCGTCATTGTTTCGCCATTTCGTCTGCATAGTGTTGCGTTGCTTTTCGCATAGCGTCGTAAACTAATGATATTTGCAGGCAACTTTATACTGCTAAAATCTCACGAAAAGTTGAAAATTTCGAAATTGGTGTTTACTGAATCGCTGATTTATTTTTTTTTTGTGGTATTTTCCTTCCTTATTGTTCGTGTTGAATAAGAAATAACGGTACATTTCGTACCTCAAAGATTTGAACAATTTTATACTCAGCTAATCAGATGACACATTTTACTTCCTCTGTCTCTTTATTTGGTAAATATATCTTTCGAACTAACTGACATACATACAGAGATATATTGAATAAGTTGAACCTCTTTATTAGAACCTTAACGAAATTTATTATATGACCTTGGAAGCTACCCATCGATTTTAGAAATATCAATAACGATTTCGATATGGTTCTAGTCACAGGCAGAGAAATTAGTCCATATCGAAGGGCTATAGAAGAGTCCAATGCTGCGATTTTTATAGTTGAGAGTTGCCACATTTTAGAAACATTAATTGTGAAATGTGTTTTGATAGCTTTACTGTTACCTGCTTTATCTATTTCAAAGTGAAAGAATCTGTTAAAGAAAGTGAAAGGAATACTTTCACATGGAACACTTACTATCCACTCCAATTTCACCGATTTTTTCGTCATAAGGATATAAAAAATATAGAAGCTACATACTGTATATAATAGAACATTCACTTCTAACTTCTTTGGGTTATAGGATTATATATTAGAAAGAAAAACAATCCGATTTCCTTCCTCTTTCTTGATGCCTTGATGAGTTTACAATGTTTTTGAATAAAGTGAGATGTTCAAGCAGAAACAAACATGGAAATAGTAAGTTAGTACTCCAGGGACCACCGTAAATATCGTTATATAAATAGATACATGTAAGTAACATCCTTCTCGAACGCACCTGACAAAACACCAAAAAAAAAACGCCAAAACAAAAAATGTGCAGGCCCGCAACCGTGCAACAATAGAAGGAGCATTCACAACATTAATAACAATAACAACCAGCACAGCAACTGCCAGCTAACAAAGTTGAAGAAATTGAACTTTGAAAGTAGCCGAAGCGTAGCACCTGCTGCGATGAAAGAGAGATAACAGCAGAGCAAGTGGTGGTGGGCGAGATTTGGCGAGCAACTTGGTATGTTCACATTGCGACCAATGCGTACAATAGACACACACCACAAGCACTGAAACTTTTAATAGTTTCTTGCCGCCAACAGTTTGCACTTCACTTTTGGATAGTGCTTTCGCATTCACATTGTAGCATGCAGTGCAGATAAAACGAAATATGTGTGTGTATGTGTAACCTTACTAGAGTAGCAATAACGGTTTCCTTGCTATTTGTCTTCTGAATAAGTTTCAAGGCTTTGGGCTGAGGTAAACAAACTGCATATATTGGATTTTTGCCATTTCGGCTGACACTTTTGGTGGAATTTCGAACTTTAACTTATCTGATAACGCATGTTATATATGAATATGTGTAATCGTTTATGCTAACATATATACACATATTAGTTATGAGCAACTTATTGCATTATTAAGTAGTAAAGTGAAAGCGGAAATTGCTTTATGCAAGTTTCCAAGTGAGTTGCAACCATCTTCTCGCTTCCGTTAGGCGCTCTCGCACACTTGTAGGAAATAAACATTTATGCATATGTACAAATGTATACATTTTCAGATTTTATACTAAATAAACTTTGCAATTTTGTAAGTGCAAACATTTTTACAGTTTCACTTGTTTGGCAAATTGCTTACGCAAACACGAAATACGCCTTCATTGTGTACAGACAATGAGTAATGTCAGCTGTGGCAGGACTCTACTTCCCCTTGAGCACTTGGTCCACGGTGCAGCGTTTGCCGGTAGTCAAAGTTTGAAACAATCAACACCAGTGGGATTAAGCTCTCAAGTCTATTATGTAGTTTTTTGGATTAAAATAAAGAAGATTAGCAACAGTTTTGAAAGTTTAACAAACAGCGCCTCAAGTGCTTTTTAGGTCAATAATGCATTTGAGAGCTTATATTTCAATTGAAAGAGTTTGATTTGTGCAAACAAAAATTTTTTCACTGTAAGAACACATATATACAAGTATGTGTGTTGTTTATATTAAACAGGGATGTATGTATGCGGAGTATAAAAAATAGATGCGAACAGTTTATAATTTCATATACACTTTCTAATAAAGAGGCCCATCATTTGTCAAATTATAATACTCTTAAGTGCTTATGGATATACATATGTACATACCTCCTGGAAAATCGTTTAAGTTAATTTTAAGATGTAAGAAATTACATTCATACGTTTAAGTACTAAAGCCCAAACGCTTTATTTATGAATGCTAGACTACGGAGTCTTTTTTGACCTGTTGTATTCCGCTCGTAGGCTTTAAATCTTTTCAAACTTGTAAAAATTCGTTAGGGTGTTACTATTGACACGGGCAAAAGCAAAATATCTTAAAAACATTTGAAATATGTTTTGTTACGGCAATATATGCTTCAGAAAGCATCATAGAGCTCGCTACTATCATAAAATCAGTCCCCGGATTTTTTTTTTTAATTCAGAGAATTTGCGAAGTAACAGCCATATTCCAATAACAGATCTCACGGATTTGCCGAAATGTGGGCCCTAGGGTCCAAAGTTGACTTTCTACCGAAAATATCAATCAACATGTGAGACATATTATTAAATTTTAGAGTGAATGTTTTCCTAATAATAATATGCTGTATGTCAAAAATGGGTTAAAATGGGTCAATATTTCCCGTAGCCCACATATAACTAATTTTAAGATTTTCAGACATCCTGTAGACTTTGCTCCTTATATGTATATAGTAGGTGGTATATGAGGTACCTTAATGAAACTTTCCATTAATAATATGTAATATTGCCAAAAATAGATGAAAACGGGCAATACTATGCCATGTCCCATTGACCTAATAAAAGATTTTCGAATTTTCGTTTGGCCTATGGCTTATGTTATCGGTCATATCTTGTCTTATATATCTGCCAAATTAACTAAACGTACATTTAGTATTGGATATACATATATAAGCTGTAACTTTAGGTTAGTGTTGTAAGTATCTGAAATTATTCATACTACACATAATAATTTTTATACTCTCGCAACAAAGTTGCTAAGGAGAGTATTATAGTTTTGTTCCTAAAACTAAAAGAATCAGATATAGGGTTATATATACCAAAGTGATCAGGGTGATGAATAGAGTTGAAATCCGTATGTCTGTCCGTCCGTCCGTCGGTCCGTGCAAGCTGTAAGTTAAGTAAAAATTGAGATATCATGATGAAATTTAGTACACGTATTTCTTGGCTCGATAAGAAGTTTGAGTCCGAAGATGGGCAAAATCGGCCCACTGCCACACCCACAAAATGGCAAAAACCGAAAACCTATAAAGTGTCATAACTAAGCCATAAAGAAAGATATTAAAATGAAATTTGGCACAAAGGATCGCATTAGGAAGCGGCATATTTGGAAGTAATTTTTTTGGAAAAGTGGGAGTGGCCCCGTATTGCTTTAGAAAATAACATGTACCAAATTTCGTGAATATATCTTGTCAAATGTGAAAGTTTTCCATACAAGAACTTGATTCCGATCGTTCAGTTTGTATGGCAGCTATATGCTATAGTTAACCGATCTGAACAATTTCTTCGGAGATTACATTGTTGCTTTAGAAAATAACATGTACCAAATTTCGTGAATATATCTTGTCAAATGTGAAAGTTTTCCATACAAGAACTTGATTCCGATCGTTCAGTTTGTATGGCAGCTATATGCTATAGTTAACCGATCTGAACAATTTCTTCGGAGATTACATTGTTGCTTTAGAAAATAATATATTGCAAAATTTCGTGAATATATCTTGTCAAATGTGAAAGTTTTCCATACAAGAACTTGATTCCGATCGTTCAGTTTGTATGGCAGCTATATGCTATAGTTAACCGATCTGAACAATTTCTTCGGAGATTATATTGTTGCCTTAGAAAATAACATGTACCAAAGTTCGTGAATATATCTTGTCAAATGTGAAAGTTTTCCATACAAGAACTTGATTCCGATCGTTCAGTTTGTATGGCAGCTATATGCTGTAGTTAACCGATCTGAACAATTTCTTCGGAGATTACATTGTTGCTTTAGAAAATAATATATTGCAAAATTTCGTGAATATATCTTGTCAAATGTGAAAGTTTTCCATACAAGAACTTGATTCCGATCGTTCAGTTTGTATGGCAGCTATATGCTATAGTTAACCGATCTGAACAATTTCTTCGGAGATTATATTGTTGCCTTAGAAAATAACATATACCAAATCTCGTGAATATATCTTGTCAAATGTGAAAGTTTTCCATACAAGAACTTGATTCCGATCGTTCAGTTTGTATGGCAGCTATATGCTATAGTTAACCGATCTGAACAATTTCTTCGGAGATTACATTGTTGCTTTAGAAAATAATATATTGCAAAATTTCGTGAATATATCTTGTCAAATGTGAAAGTTTTCCATACAAGAACTTGATTCCGATCGTTCAGTTTGTATGGCAGCTATATGCTGTAGTTAACCGATCTAAACAATTTCGTCGAAGATTACATTGTTGCTTTAGAAAATAACATGTACCAAATTTCGTGAATATATCTTGTCAAATGTGAAAGTTTTCCATACAAGAACTTGATTCCGATCGTTCAGTTTGTATGGCAGCTATATGCTATAGTTAACCGATCTGAACAATTTCTTCGGAGATTACATTGTTGCTTTAGAAAATAATATATTGCAAAATTTCGTGAATATATCTTGTCAAATGTGAAAGTTTTCCATACAAGAACTTGATTCCGATCGTTCAGTTTGTATGGCAGCTATATGCTGTAGTTAACCGATCTAAACAATTTCTTCGGAGATTATATTGTTGCCTTAGAAAATAACATGTACCAAATTTCGTGAATATATCTTGTCAAATGTGAAAGTTTTCCGTACAAGAACTTGATTCTGATCGTTCAGTTTGTATGGCAGCTATATGCTATAGTTAACCGATCTGAACAATTTCTTCGGAGATTACATTGTTGCTTTAGAAAATAACATGTACCAAATTTCGTGAATATATCTTGTCAAATGTGAAAGTTTTCCGTACAAGAACTTGATTCCGATCGTTCAGTTTGTATGGCAGCTATATGCTGTAGTTAACCGATCTAAGCAATTTCTTCGGAGATTATATTGTTGCCTTAGAAAATAACATGTACCAAATTTCGTGAATATACATATCTTGTCAAATGTGAAAGTTTTCCGTACAAGAACTTGATTCCGATCGTTCAGTTTGTATGGCAGCTATATGCTATAGTTAACCGATCTGAACAATTTCTTCGGAGATTACATTGTTGCTTTAGAAAATAATATATACCCAATTTCGTGAAAATATCTTGTCAAATGTGAAAGTTTTCCTTACAAGAACTTCATTCCGATCGTTCAGTTTGTATGGCAGCTATATGCTATAGTTAACCGATCTGAACAATTTCTTCGGAGATTACATTGTTGCTTTAGAAAATAACATGTACCAAATTTCGTGAATATATCTTGTCAAATGTGAAAGTTTTCCATACAAGAACTTGATTCCGATCGTTCAGTTTGTATGGCAGCTATATGCTGTAGTTAACCGATCTAAACAATTTCTTCGGAGATTATATTGTTGCCTTAGAAAATAACATGTACCAAATTTCGTGAATATATCTTGTCAAATGTGAAAGTTTTCCATACAAGAACTTGATTCCGATCGTTCAGTTTGTATGGCAGCTATATGCTATAGTTAACCGATCTAAACAATTTCTTCGGAGATTATATTGTTGCTTTAGAAAATAACATGTACCAAATTTCGTGAATATATCTTGTCAAATGTGAAAGTTTTCCATACAAGAACTTGATTCCGATCGTTCAGTTTGTATGGCAGCTATATGCTGTAGTTAACCGATCTAAACAATTTCGTCGAAGATTACATTGTTGCTTTAGAAAATAACATGTACCAAATTTCGTGAATATATCTTGTCAAATGTGAAAGTTTTCCCATACAAGAACTTGATTCCGATCGTTCAGTTTGTCGAGAAACATAAAGACTTAGTCACCTACTAAGCTAACCCAAATTTTCAAGAGGTTTCTGAAAAGTTTACATGATTTTACCCTATAGTGGACTTTATATACAATAACTATTCAACCAGACTCGTTCGCTTTAAGGTAAGCTGACGGTTGTTCTCGTTACTACTAGAAGACGCTCGAAAGAATAATATCAGGGAAGTTTATTTTACACTTATTGATGACACAATAGATCTACATGCACATTAGTGTAAAAATTAGGCAATAAATCTGTCCCCGTTCACTTTAGGGCACAATTTCATAACTCACAAAATGCTCTCCTGTATTTAATCAAATAAGGTCAGAAGGCTTTAAAATGGCTATAATGAGACTATGGTCACTGTAACTCGAACAAAAAAGCCATTTTATCGCTATCAGGCTACTGGACTTTGTCGTCGATAAGTTAGGGAGCAACAAATAATATATTCATGAAAGAAAAGATCACCATAAATAATGATCTTTATATGTGGCAACTTAACCAGTCATTGTTTATAATTATTTATTATATATTTATTATATCCTACACTTCTGGCTAACCTAATAGCTACACATATGCTATAGTGGTTCGATCTAAGCAATTCCTTCGAAGATTTTGCCGTTGCTCTGGGAAATATTTTTTGTGAAGATATCTCGTCAAATAAAAAAGCCTTCCAAGCCGTAAGCCCTGCCAGCTAGTGCTTCTCAATCTGTAAGATAATGATTGTATTATTTTTTTTTTCATTTTATAAAATATAATAAAAAAAGCTTTCCTTAAAAATAATATGATTTTGATCGTTCAGTTTGTATGACAGCTATAAGCTATACTGTTACGACAACGGCGGTTCCGACAAATAAGCAGCTTCTTAAGAAGAAAAAGTCGTGTGTAAAGTTTGAGATCGATATGTCAAAAACTGAAGGACATGACTAAATTGAATTAACTTCAAATGTTTTTTTATTTAAAGTGAAGTAAAATCGGTAAAACTAAGTTCTGAATAAGACATCATTCAAATGGCTTCCTCGCTTTCTTTTGCAGAAAGTCTTTCGAGGAACCTAATTTTCGAGTAGTTTTTCGACTAAACCAAGTTTTGACTTCTAAAGCTTGAAGAGAGTCTGGATTTTTGGCCACCATTCAATGTCAAAATTTCTTCAAATAAACCAAACTCCAAACTTTTATCCCAATAGTTGGGTTGTTTCACTTGTAGTGTGGCACGTAGCTCCGTCTTGTTGGAACCAGATAATGTCGAGATCAGCTTCTTCCAAATGCGGCCATAAAAATTTGGTTATCATCGATCTATACCGCTCTCCTTTGACAGTAACGCTATCGCCAGTTTCATTTGGAAAGAAGTTGTACATAAATAATTTGTAGATTTCCTTCGCACTTGAATCGGCAGTTTATTTTACTTACCTTACCACTCTGATGAAAGTTAGTCTAATCGGAGAATATTTTCTTTAAAAATTGCTCTCACGTTCAAGTTGTTCTTCGTTCTACACGAATTTGATACAGTACAGTAGTTCAATGGCTTCAGTTCTGGAGTGAAAATGCAAATCCTTCTTCGAAATTCGCCTGGTTGTGCTTTGAGATAGTCCTAATTCTTGAGAACGTCTTGGAATCGACAAATTCAGCAACAGTGCTTGAACATTATGTAAGGAAAATGTACGCTTGACATGTTCAATAACTCGACGAGCAGGCGGACGATTACTGCGCCCATAAAATGGCAAAAGCGCAAAAATTTGCTATTTGAGAACATTTATTCTGAAAAAAAATCAATAATTTGTAAACGTTGTTGTTGCGTATATTTTTCTATAATGAAATGATGTTTGTCCAAGGCGACGGTAGAATCCTCGTAGCAGTTGTTCCGATCGGACTACTATAGTCTACGGCTGCCATTTAAACTGGTCGATTAAAATCAATATATATATACATATATTTATAACTTTTTGTGCTTTAAAGGAAACACCAGTAAAGGGTATTATAGCTTCGGTGCAGCCGAAATCAACCTTTATTCTTATTTGTAACTTAGTTCAACTTCGTGTGAAGCATTCCAATATGTATAAATATTGGCTAGACGTAATTTTTGACGTAATCAACATAAAATCAGCTTGTGCACTTCCACTTAAGTTATTTAATCCGAAAACGTAAGAGCCATTTGTTGTACGAATACAAAGGAATTATTAAGCAAAATACAATACGATGACCGCTGGGTGAGCGGAAATATAGTATACGCCTTTGGTCACAGCTGGTGCATGGAACAATAGCCGCCATAACAATTAGTACATTATTTTATGAATAAAACTTTTGTATTACGACAGTGTCTCGCCGTCATATCGCCTGCACCGGCTTACGGCAACTGGATGTCTGCCAGCCACACAGTCGTCTCGCACTTGTCATTGTATTTTGCTTTGAGCCACTTTCCCAACTTCGCACGAAACCAACTTGTCCGCAATTTTTCGTACTATTTTATATTCGCCATCGCCACCTGCTCAATGCGGCAATTATCACACCGACCAATGGTTTGCCAGCATGTCGTCATTTGTCTGCGTTGAGCTGTTATTTGACACCATCTAAAGTGAATGTCTTTATTATCAGTTAGTCAGGCAGTAGTTGCAGTTGTAGCATCAATGGAACCTGCAATAGGCAAGAAATTATGCCTCACCGTAACATTATCCATGCATTACATATATGTATGTATACTCGTATACCAATTTTTATATAGCTCCGAGCAGCAGTAACGCATGGCAGTGGCAGCTACAGCCGCTATTATGGCTAACGGCTTGACTACTGTGGCAGCCAAACCGAAGTTGCCACATGACTTGTTTCACTGTTTGATGCCGCATAACACACACACTCAGACGTAGTAGTGCGGTCGCACACGCGTTTTATGATAATCTGTTCTTGCGCGCCAGTTGTTTTAAGCGCAACCCACACTCACCTCTACGCAACGGTGTTTTTACACTTTGCTTTCCACGTTTTGCATTTGAGTCGTTTTGCGTGTGTGTGTAGATGTGCGGCTGTCCTATGGACCCTTTGCTGCTGTAGCCGTCACCCACCACGTGTTCACCTTGTCCACCTGCGGCCACGACCTGGTGTTTGTCGCGCCTCGCCACACTGAGCTTCGGCTTCAACTCTGTGTGTAGTTAGTGCCAGCCAAGGCAGTGACTTATGGCAATGGCGTTGAATGTTTGCTTGCCACGTCTGCACTGCGCTCTGCATATATGGTATGTTATTTTTGTGCGTTTTGTTGTTGCCTCTTTTTATTTTGTGGCCTCATTTTGTGGAATTTCTCAGTTGACAAATTTTTATGGTCACTGCATATCATAGTCGCTGGGGTCGAAAAAAGGAGATCTTGCTGTTCAGCTTTACGCAACGCGGTAAAAATGTGCAAATGTGCAACGACGTTTTTAATGTTTGCTTAAAGTTTCTTCTTGGTTGATAAGTATAATAATTTAATTATACCGTGAACAGGTTGCCATGAAGTTTGTAACACCCAGAAGAAAACGTCCGAGGCCATATAAAATTTATACATATATCAGAGCGTGACGAGTTTGGTCAATTTAACCACATACAAATATATAGGCCAAGTAGTATTTCAGTTTTTAAGTTGTCATTAAAAGGTTAATTTGTACAAAAATACCCATGTTTCTGTACATTTTTGGACAACTTCAAGGATCATTCATTAGATATTGGTTTGGGAACACTATGAAGGCAAAAATGCCTTTCCTTGAAGAAAAATAGGAAAATTATTATTGTAAAAATATTACTATTTATATTTTATATTATTAAGATACTAGCTGACCCCGCATACGTTGACCTGCGTGAAATTATGTGTTTTGAAATGAAAAGAAAGTTGAATTTACGTTGGAAATATCAATAGCAACCGAAGGTATTAGCAATCGTCGTTTTTCGGGTGGATTATGTAAACTCGTCCTAAGGAATTAGTTGAGAACAAACCTGGATGTCAATCCATGTATAATATCAAGGCATTTCCGAATAGAGCAATGTGCTCGCAAACGAATCACTGACGCAAGTTGAGAAAAAACTCGTCAATGTAAATTTTGTTGTTGGAAGTGTTTCCGCTGGCTGTACTGTATTCTCTAGGTTGAAAAACACTCTTTAGCCATTCTCCAAATGAACTGCGAGACGCACAACAGTCGAAAAACGTTCATGAATTGCAAAAGTAAATACCCTACAAAGCGCTTTATTGCAATTCACGTATCGACCGTATCGTTCAAGACCAATATTGATATGAGTTTTGAATGTGAATTAGACAACAGTGGAGAGTATAGTACGATCCATATGTTGTCAACTTCGATATTCACTACTCTAAGTTGTATGGTCGTCTGATAAGCTACGACGATAGAGTGGATATCCATGATTTCCAGTTTATTTATTGTTAGACATACAAACCGAAGTGGGATTGTGGTGTCCGCAAGGTCCATGAACCATATTGGTTTTCATCACTTCGTTTAATACTGGATCTTTCTCTACATCAGGAATTTCCGCAGAAATGATTTCATCCATTTGATCTTTGTTTGTACGTCTGGTTGGTGGCATTGTTAAAAACGAAAATCCAACTGAAAATGAAATGATCTCATATTTTCTCTATTTAACCATGTATACCAAATTGTAATATTGTGTAGTCAGCAAAAGTTACCAAAAATCGATATAAGGTGAATTTAACTTACCGTGATTAATAAGCACTTATTAGCAAACAAAAAACTTCTTAGTCTTTAAAACAAAACGAACTTTATCAAAAACTTAATAAAATTTACATGAAAACAGATTACCACAATTTTTTTTAATTGAACGACGTTGACATTTAAATTGAATTACGTTTACATTTGTTACGCGCGTTTTTTTAAATATGCAAAATGTATATTTTTCAGTCTTTCTGACAGATTTTCTTAATATTTTTTTCCATAAGAACCTTGTACATAGTATTTATTAGAAAACTACAAAAAAAAAAGTCAGCCAAATCGGTTCAGCCATTCACGCGTGATGCCGTAACAACGCATTCGTTGTCCTGCGTGAAATTTTGTGTTTTGAAATGAAAATCATTTATTTTCGATTTTTCTTTATTTTTTCAATGCCACGCAGTTTGATAAGCAACATTTTTTGGTTTCCATTCCGGTGCGTAAATGTACAGAGAAGATGGGGAACTCGGGAACTCGGGAAAACCCATGCAATCGTAGTTACGATAATTTGGCCAATTTGGCATAAACATTCGTGATGAGTTCATATTTCGTTGAAGTGAATTGACAAAAGGGAGGTGGAATTGATATCAAACCACTGGAACAGAAATTTGCCTATTTCCAATTCCTAACGAATACGATGTAAAATGTCTTCGGCAATGTACTTTTGTTCGTGTTCCATAATTGACGCGGATTTGAAGGCTGACATGTCGAAATGACCATCGCGAAAAGTGTGCGCAATGACTCAAATCAAACTGAACGATGTATGTACATTTATTAATAGCAACCGAAGGTATTAACAATCGTAGTTTTTCGGGTGGATTATGTAAATTCGTCCTAAGGAATTAGTTGAGAACACACCTGGATGTCAATCTATTGGTTGGCATTGCTTTCTGCGTACCTATTTCTTCGGCGATGCATTCCATGCATAATATCAATGCATTTCCAAATAGAGCAATGTTCTCACAAACGAATCACTGACGCAAGTTGAGAAAAAACTCGTCAATGTAAATTTTGTTGTTGGAAGTGTTTCCGCTGGCTGTACTGTATTCTCTGGGTTGAAAAACACTATTTAGCCATTCTCCAAATGAACTGCGAAACGCACAACAGTCGGAAAAATCGATTTCACCAAACTACAATATCAAACATTGGCATGAGTTTTGAATGTGAATTAGACAATAATGGCGAATATGATACGATCCATGTGTTGTCAACTTCAATATTCATTCTTCTAAATTGAATGCTGAGGGTTCTGCCATTGTCATCTGGTGAACCACGCCTATACAGTGGATATCAATCATTTCAAGTTTGCGTTTCCGAAAGAAAGGACGTGGATAGTGTTTCGTGCATTTATTGCAAGTGGGATTGTGGTGTCCGCAAGGTCCATGCACCATATTGGTTTTCATCACTTCGTAGAATAATGGATCTTTCTCTGCATGAGGAATTTCCACAGAAATGATTTCATCAATTTGATCTGGTGTAACCACCTCAACAGAGTACATCCAGCATCTGACTGCACCATAATTGTATATACAATATATATATTATACATACGTTGCTTCAAGATAAAGTCCATCAAATATCGTAGCTGTTGTTTGAAAAATCTTGCTGTATTATCGTGATGATCGCTTGCTGATTGACAGCGATCCATAATTCCACACATATGCCATCGCATCCTGGGAGTCTCTTGTAGTTCATGTTGATACGTTGATAGCAAAAAGAACGCCGACTGATATTAGCCCGATGTCTTTGTTGGCTCGTAACAAATTTCAATCTGTAATTGATCACTTCGTTTAAAACACACATAAAGTTTTCACTGAACATTTTTCAATAATTTTTCTTTTAAATAGCCAGAATAAAAAAGCAAGCGACCGAAATTGAAAGATTCAAATAATTTACAAAACAAAATGTTGAAACACAAAACAAAAAAGGATTGTATTAAAAGTCACTTTTTGGAAATTTCCAATTTTTCGACTTTTCCTTATGAAAAGTATATGGTTTTTTTTATATCTAACCCTTTCTAGATCCACAGCGAACAACTTCTGATTTCATGAAGATTGGTTCCGCCGTTCTCGTGCGTTAGCGTTACTAACAAACAAACAATCATTTTTACTTACATACATATGTATGTACATATATGCAAACTAAAACGCTTGTATGGGAAAAAGAAAAGGGCTGTTTTTAGGGGTTTTCCGGCAACTTTCGTAATTTTTTCTTACATAAGAACCTTCTGCTAATAATAACAAATACAACAAAAAGAAATCAGCCAAATCGGTTCAGCCATTCACGCGTGATGCCGTGACAACGAAAACGGTTTCATTTTTATATATAAGATTAAAAATAACTATCCGGCGTTACCTTGGAGACTATGTACAGAGATAACGTAAAATTTCAAAAGGGTCGCATGAGTTGGTTTGAACTTATGAAGAGTTGAGGGAAACGGTAGTGTTCAAAAATCCGATGTGAAATGCCCATAAAACAGATACAATATTTCGTTAACCAAAATGCAAAATAACATACCATCGCTTTTCATAAGTTCACAGGTGAAGTAAAAAAGATATAATAGAAACCACTCATATTGAAAAAAATTTGAGTTTTGGTTATAAAATTCCGAAGTAGACGTCTTATATCAGTTAAATATTTTAGAAGAATCATACAATTATGGCCCAGATATGATTCACTCATGCTTTCTTAAGAAATGTGCCAAATATATATACCAACCCTCAACGAAACTATTTAATTCATCTCTTATGCAAGGCTTATTTCCAACTACAAGGAAAAAGTCATTTATAATTCCTTTATAAAAGAGTGAATTTAGGTCATCTATTGAAAATTATAGGGGAATAGCAAAATTGTCTGCAATACCTAAACTTTTTGAAGCAATTATAACAGACGTCATAACCTTCCGGATCTCTCCACTAATTTCTTGTTCACAGCACGGTTTTCGTAAAGAGAAATCTACAATACCTAATTTGCTTGAATTTGTATCACATGTATCAACGGGCTTTAGGGATAATAAGAACACTGATGTTATATTTACAGATTTTAGTAAAGCTTTTGATAAAGTAAACCATTCAATTCTTTTGAATAAACTTGATCTTCTTGGTTTTCAACAAATATTTATAAAATGGGTTGCTTCTTATCTTAGTAATAGAATTCAACAAGTCATATTTAACGATACTTTTTCTGACATAATCAATGTTCCTTTAGGCGTTCCTCAAGGTAGCCATCTTGGACATGCTATTGAACCTTAGAAAATGCAAAACGATGTGCTTTTCACGGAGAGCTGTAGACCCTACTTCATACGCAATACAAAACTTTAAGTTGGAGCAAGTATGCAGTTTTGTTGATCTGGGAGTAACTATGGACCCCAAACTCAATTTTAATCTTCTTAATAAAGCAAAGGCGCTCTTAGTTTTGTTAAGCGTTGGTCTTAAGAATTTAGAGATCCGCTTACCACAAAAATTCTTTTTACATCTCTGGTGAGGCCTATATTAGAGTATGCTTCTGTGGTTTGGAACCCTAGTTACCAAGTCCATTCGGATAAGTTAGAGTCCATTCAAAAACAATTTTTACTTTTTGCCTTAAATCATTTGCATTGGGATTCCAGTTTAAATCTCCCCCCTTCCATTAACCGTTTAAAACTTATAAATCGCCCGACACTCGCTAGTCGTAGGGAGGTGCTTGGTATAATATTTCTTGTAAAACTCATGAATAGGTCAGTCTGTAGCCCATCTCTCTTATCTGATATTAATTTTAACATTCCCGCTCGCTCTACCAGGCAGTTTAGACCCTTTCTAGGTCAAATTTTGAGTTAAACGAACCATTCCGCCGTATAAGTATGTCATGATTTCAATTTTCATTCCAGCACATTTGATCTAACAGCCTCACACTTTACCGTTAAAAAAGTTATTTTATCTACTCTTAACAAGTAACATTTAAAAATAATAAACTTACTTTAATCTAATTCTTAATTTCGGCTGTTGAAATTTTTGTTTCTGTAGCTGAGCAGCTTAAGACCGCAACGCTTAAAACTCTCTTGCCTTTTATGACTCGGCTAATTCCGGCTCGTTCGCGGTAATCGTTGGGTATTATTATTAAATGGTTATATAATGGTTATATCTGACAGCAGAAGCTGAAAGTTTTACGCTAAATATATGTAATATGATGTAGTGAACTGTAAGCAATTAAAAACTTAATTTCGATGTTTTTGGTGATACGTTGTTTTGCATTTTAGGTGACGATTTGTAACTATGCCACTTTTCCAGCAATCTAACATAAATTTTGAACGAATATTCTTGAAATCGAATGCCAAAAATTAAAAATATGATTCTTCCAGGAATTGCAGTAAAATATAATATAAAAACATATATAATAAATATAATAATTTCTGGTGAAACCTTTGACAAGCAAAAAAAAAAATTAATTTTATTGTCATCTCATAGAGTTTTAAATGATGTTGTTTTATTTCAAGGAATTCCAACCAAAGCTATTTAACGTATATATATACATTAGATACTATGGGTCTAAAACCGGTTTCGAATCAGCGATTTTTAAGTCGAATTTTAAAGGATCTGAATACGAGTAATCGATTGCATGGAACATATGTGATAGAGTTGTCCGATTTGAGCGATTCCAACAAAGCATTAATAAAATATCATAATACACCTAAGTATTAAATTTCATTCAGATATCTCAAGACCTGACCAACAAATTTTTGTTACCCCTAAAAAAATACGACTTGCAAATAGTTGGATCACAACGGGTTTTAGACCATTTGTGCAGAATAAAGTTTCGTAACATTAGAAAAAAAAATTCGAAATTTTTTTCGACGACCACGTCGACGAAAAGGTTATTTTTAATATAGGAGTTTAATTACTTAAAATAATAATAATAAATTTGTTGACATGGAAAATATATGATTAATAAGCATCGGATATATACATATCTTATATCATGTTAACAGCCATGTGGCATTTAAGCAAATTGGCTAAGAATAAGTCGAAGTCATGTTACATAATAAAGACAAGACAAGCGAGAATAGTTCCTCAAACATGAACGCAAAGTTTAGAATCTCAAAAAATAATGAACTCTCAGATGTATTTCACACACACTCACCATTGCTTAACACCTTATATTCCACTACGCTTTTCACTCTTAGAATTCGGAATAAAAAGTTCATTAAATCTTTGACCCCAAAATGTATTCACATTTATCCGCACTGAATGGATATGCAGAAGACGTGCCACTTCAGCAGCGCCATTGCTTTTTATTTGAATAGCACTCAAATGAAGCACTGCGTTGCTGTTGTTTTGCAAGCATAAGGTGCCGAGCGCTTTTAATATTCAACAAAAGCTAAAATACGACAGTCGAGCAAAATAACAACCCGCACCCGGTTTTGTACGTTATTTAACACAGCTACACCTTCACATCGTTGCACGCTGGCTCCCCTCCATTAAAGCAACTTCATCATCACCGTCTTTGTCGAAACGCTGAAGTAGTCCTTGAAAATCTTTATTGTTTTCACTCCACACAGTCATGTTGTTCACTCGTCTTGTGCCCCACCGTTATTAAATATGTAGTGGCGACAGTTATATACGGGTGGGTGGCGCCTATGCAGCCTAGTCAAGGCTTGAATTTAGTCCGGCAAACAATGGAAGTCTTAGGATATTCTGGAATGAAGCTACGTGTCTCCTTGCTTGGGGAAAATATGTATGTAAAATGCAGAAAAATAGAAACAACAACGGTAAACGTAAAGTTAGATTCACTTCCTAGCCGTTCTACACAATGCCGCTGACAATTATGAAATTTCAGCGCTTTCAGTGCGTTCACTATTCACACGTAGAATCTCTTATTGACAATGTTCTTGCTATTTCTTCCTCTCTTTTCTTATTTTTCATTTTTATGAGTTGTGTTGCATTTAATCCATTTTGCTTTCACCGTATTTTCTCCAAAACACTCGCATAGCGGATATTAGAAAACTTACCGCCTTAAAATGGGGTATAAAGCGAGTTTAACCAGGCGGTGAAGTGTGCAAAAATTCATTAAAGTTTATCATTCATTTATTCAATAGAAGTATTTATGTGTATAAAGTCAATGCCTTTGGCTTCAGTAGCTGACATCTGTCATTACTTCACTTTTCTTTTGTGTGTATAATATTCAGTTGATAAATTGTATTTGACATAATGCAAAATTAGGAAAGTTGGTTTCTCCTTCTTCAGTTCCACATATCATTCCTTTTCTTATTATAATCTTAACTACAAGTATAAACATTTTCCTACAGCAAGAAAAGTAAATAAATATTTTAAATTTAAACAGTGAAAAAATGCATATGTATAGTTGCAATTATGTATATGCAGATACTGTTAATATATAGGGAAATCTTATTATTTAAACGTACTGTTATTATACTATATAGAATATAGGATTGCACTGCGCGAAAGATCTATTGAGCACTCTCCTAAGTCACAACGACTCACCTAGACTTAGCAAATTGATAAATTACTGCTAGGTACTATGAGGCGATGGGATCCCTATTTAAAAATATCGATCCAGGGGCTTTTATTCTGCGCTTACAGACTACTGTGCAGTCAATTAGCAGGTGTTCTGACATATATTTCAGACATAGATATATAGATAGACTGTTCGGTTATTCTATACATTCCTGCACCAACAGCGATTTGATCTCGTACGCAGATATTACTTTGAGTGCCGCTTGACTATCGCTTAGTTTAACTATACGTTGTCCGATAGTTTCGTTGGAGGTTTATCTCCACACACCGTCTTGGAATATGCTCGGAAAAGTACCCATAGGTATGTAGAGTTTGGTGCATGGTCCTGCGACCACTCTCCAATTCAAACCAACATTTTCGAGCCGTCGGTGTACCACTTGATTGTAATATCCCTTAGCAGTAGCTTGAAAGCTTAATCGTTCCATTCATCCTTACTGCTGAGTGTAACCTTGAACTCCCTGGAGAAGTTTACACTTTTGGTAATGCTGTCCCTTGCGAAAATAGCCATTGGCATTACGCCACTTCCTTCATGCGTTGGGAAGAGATTACCTGAACTCTGCCAAACCCTTCTGCTATCATTTAGAGCAGTGGGAGTTTCGTATACTGATCGATTACTATGTGAAGCGGTTGAGATCCAGCAAAACTTCAAGTGCCGCCGTCGGACATGTGAGCCGGACACGTAGATGCAGGCGAGCTGTTGCAGCTTCGATAGTTGAAGTCCTACCGAAACCTGCGATGCTTTCAAAGCCCAAACCATCGCTCCATTTGTGATAATCGGTCGCATGATTATGGTGTACAACCACCTGACAATCCTTCGCCTGCAGACCCAGGATCTATCAGCTCGCCAAGTGTACACCATAAGTGCTTTCATAGCTTTGACCATCATGGTCAGATCAACATGCTGCTACTACCGCAGAGTGGAAACCAGCGTTAGAACAAGGTATTTGACCATATTAGTCATCTATATCTCTCTGCCTCCGGGGGTTAGATTCTTGGGGCCTATCATAGACCTGAGTCTCGTAAACGGCAGTGGTCGTTTTCAAAGGGTTAATATTCAGTCCAACCTTTCTGCATCATCCCTTAGCTATGCCTAGTCCCCTCTATACGATATCGTAGAGAATATTCTCAAGGAAGGACCACGAGCAGTTCTTCCACGACAAGGCTACATAACAAGAGGGATAGCACACCTCCTTGTGGGCAGCGTCTTGAAGTGCCGAGACGAAAATACTAACAAAATATTCATTGCGTGGCAACCAGTTAATGATTATAAGCCACAGAGTAGCCAGTCCTCAATTTTGGATATGTACATACCATACTTCATAATATTTAAATATAATTTACAAATTTTTTGGATACAAAATCTTTGATATTCTGCCTTTGGGAAGCAATTGCCCGATGCATCTCGCATGTGCATTTGTCGGCTGGCGGGTAGGATGCAGGTCGCAATTTTTATAGGAAACAAAAAATTCAAAAATTCATTTTTTTAATAATTTATCTTCTAGTTAAACTAAGAAAATTCCAAAACAAAAGTGTAAAATTTTATAATTTTTTTTTAAAATGGAAAAAGATGGTTTTTGACCAAAACTTTTACTTTATGTTATTTAAAAATATGTTCAAACTTTACTTTTCTTAGTTTTTTTTAGTTTTAATAGAAGATAATTTAATGCCAAATATAATAAACTTTGTCCCAATTCCATACGAAGTTAAGTTTTTTTTCTATCCGCCCGGCAATTAAAAAAAATCGTAAAATTGAAAAACCGAGAAATCGCGCGTCAAAATTTTCGCTTTCTGCCCAAGCGCTTATATATCTGCTAAACGCTCGATCACTATTTTCCTTCTAACTACGAACATATTCCGAATTCCCATCTATAACTTTGGGGACATATTCTTAGATAATTTTAAAAAAAATTTAATCAAACAAAAAAATTCGATTTTTTGAAGCTTCTAAAGCAGGCATTTCGAAGAACACCCAAATCGGTAGTCTAATGTAATAAAAAATAATGGGAGTAGAAGAATAATAAAGAATGCTACACATGCAAAATTTTATAATAATTCTTTTTCTTAATCTTAAAACAAAGCAACTCCTCTAAAATCTCCCCTCTATTTAGTGAATTCAAACAAAAATTTCAAGTTAAAAACCATTCTTAGGAACTGCATTCACTCATTCACGTTTACGCAATGTGTAGAAAAGGATTTCCTGTCATTTCAAGGAAGCAGCGCCGACTTGTTGGCTGAAAGCATTAATCCTTTACTTAAGCTCTACGCTTTGCTATCACTTTAATAAATGAAGCAAGCGTCAGAAGTGGAAAGAAACGGTAAAAGTAAAGATAAGCAAGTCTGTAGAAAAGCGCACGGAACTTTGCACAGCAAACCGGCAAACTTATGCAGATTTTTCTCAAAGAAATATTAGCGAAGAAGAGGATTGAGTACTATACGAGATTGTGGGGAATGGGAATAAAAATATTTAATAACGGTAAGAGAAGGAAGGAGTGTTTAAGAAGTAAAAATCCAGCTAAGCTACCATAAAGTAAGATGACACATAGATAGGTGGAACAGACGACGCGCAAACAAATAAACAAGCGATACAATGAAGGAGTGTGCAGACTGACAGCAAAAGGCAGACAGTCACATAGCCATTGCCAGTTAGACAGGATAACAGGCAACACAGACAAGAGTGACCATTGTGTAGGCGTGTTGGCAGGCGGAATTAAGATGTAGTACCAGCAGCAGCAATGGCGGCAAAGCCTTAAAAATGGCAGCCGGAAGCGCGCAAAGGCAGTGCAGCTAAATGCCACAAAGGCAGACAAGGATACATTCTAAATAACACACACACACACACACACATGCACTTGCAGTTGTGCCATAAATACAATGCCGTTATTCCGTCAACCAACCAGCCTACTTGTCAGCCAGCAGTTGGCTTGTGAATACAAACGCGTTGCGGAAATCCTGGCTGCAGTGCCGCGCGCAGCTAAATTTTCGTATTCATTGTGATTTTCGCATTCGCTTTGCCTGCCAAGCTTTTCACACACTCATTCGTTTCTGCAAATGTGGCGGTAGACAATGCCATGAGTGCTGAATTGAAATACATACAACATACTTTGAATTGCTCTGCAAACTTTCTGCCACTGTCGCTGCTGCTGGTAGTTCTTCTTGCAACTACAACTTCCTTCGTTTGTTAGCGTTTGCCTCGAAATTCAATTCCATTTAAATGTGGCACAGTGACTGCTTTCTAGTCAAGGCTCATGCTGCGGGCGTAGTGTTACCAATAATTAACTACTGCAACAGTCAGACTTTGTCTATTAGAAGACTCCTCGCAGTTCGTTGCTTTGTTTTTGTTATTGTAGCGGTGTGTGTAAGTCAGACGCTAAGATGTGTGAAGCGAATTGCGTGTGTTGTCTTGTTGATTTTGAGCGCACGCTATAAGGTGGCATAACCTGGAATTACAAAATAATTGGCACAGTCTTGCAACAGCTTGACTGTGGCACATCCGACTGGAATCAAAGCGAAGTTGGAGATCTCATTTGCAATTAACTTTATTTTTAGTTGTTAATTTGCTTGTATAATTACACTTATGCGATGTACATTTGAACAGCCAACCCCAAGTTAGCAAAAGAAAAAGCAACGATTGAACACTCAAAAGCTTGGCTCAAACCATTGCAGGCATGTGTCAAAGCAAAGTAGAGCATTTGAGTTTATATTTTGCTAAAGGCAAGAATGCAGTATCTTGGTGAATTTAGAGTATTTAGCGGTTGATAAGAAGTACAGTTATTAGTGATTGTTTTTTGAAAATGTTAATCTTTACCAACCTATTTCTAAATCAACTCAACTTCACATTAACCAAACTCGTTTTTGGTATTAAGAACTACAACTAATATCAGTCGAAGTTTCAATGTTGTAGCTAAGGTAAAAATTTAAACGAAAAATTAAAAATTTCAATTCAGTTATAAGTCACAAGAGAGTGGATTATGTGAAAGTGGACATTTGCTTTAATGTATGTTACAGTGAGTGACATCTTGAGGCAAAAGCCTTCCAAATTACTCAAACGCATTGAAACTTCCTAACACTAAGTAGGACTTAGATTTATTTCGAATCAAATTACTTTTTAATAATACTTGTTGCAAATACATTTATTATCACTTAAGTTATCATATTCGAGGTACGGCCGTACGGCTGTAACTTCTGTTAAAAAATATGCGCAACCCTATATTCCCTTGCCGCCTGTAATTATCGAACATCCAGCGAAAATGATTTTAGAGTGGGGCTACGATATCTATAATTGTTAAGAAGGTTTTAAGTAATGTGGAATAACGTATTTGTGCGTAGTGAATTAAAACCCAAATCACAAAAGAAGATTGCATTTCAATACATACAAGAATCGTGGAGGTAAGGACTGTGATCAATCTCAAGCATTTTCTCTCCTCTAGGCTGTGGGTCCAAGATCATTTTTTAGTATCCGCTGCGTTGATGATTTCGATGCCGCCACTGCCTTAGTCATGTAACGACCCCACTGAGCTGCATTTCATCTAATCTCTTCTCACACACATTTTACGATAGCTTTGGTCTTAATGGATTTCTTTCGTCCAGTTTTCCTTTTTAAATCAAAACTTGCTGTTTCTTTGTACGTTTTATGGTTCAATAAATATAAATAAATAATAATTTTCAAATTTTCAAATACAAATTTACCACGAGTTCTCGTTTAGCCGGTCTTAAAACGACTTTATTAAAGAAATGTTGAATATTGGAAGTTTTGGTATTCCTTCTGAAATGCATGACAAAAAAAGAATATGTTACAGTATTTAATTTTGTAAGGCAGAAAACAATGCAAAAAAGTGACAGATATTCTAGGTCACACTGTACGGCATGCCTAACTGTTAGCTAAAATTTTATTTGTGGGAAAATTGCATCTCTCTAAATCTAGCATTGAACATATACGCTATGTTACTTTAACGAGGCATCCGAATACCCTCTTGTTGTTGCTTTCACATCTTACTAAGTCAGAAACAGAATGATTCTTAAATCGCTGATTCGAGTCGAAACATTTCCATTGGTCGACACTGTCTTTTTTTCTTGGCGGTGCATATTAAGTTCGGCCTTCTTAAGGCTTGAGATATTGATCTATAATTTTGAACGCGTTCTTTTCTTTCCAAGCAAGTGCTTAATTGTAGAAACCGCAAATAATCATCTAATAAAACTTATTCTTCTTCTTCTTCTTTATTGGCGTAGAAGCCGCTTACGCGCCTATAGCCGAGTTAGTCTCTCATCCGTCCATCCATCTTCTTTTCATTAGTGGTGTTTTTTACGCGGCGGTCCCAAACCATAAAAACTCAAAGATCAAAATAATGTTCTTGAAAGGAAATTTCACAAACTTTTGCAGCTATGGTTTTCAAAAATAACTCTACAATCCTAAATTTGTCTTAGGCTCGGAGTACTAGAGCATATAGCTGCCATACAAATAGATTGGTCAAAATTCTCGTGCTGAAACTTTTGTATTTGTGAGGGGTATTAAAGCTTCGGTGCAATCGTAGTTAATGTTTAGCCGGTGATATAAAACCTAATGCTCAATTCATAACGAAAAAGGTCACCAAACTTGAATATGTAACGCGCTGATGTACAAGTAAAATTCAAGTATGTATGTGTGAATATTTATGTGTCCATATTTACTCTTACATATGTACATGATAAGCTCTTCGGCTACTTTTTCCATCTTTTTATATCTTACATAAAATAATTTTGATTTTAACGCTAATATTAAATATTTTTAATAATCATATATCTTGTATAATTCTATTCATTTTTTTAAATAAGTAATTACAAAATAATTAAAGAGTTGCACGGGTTTCCTCGGGTAAAAAGAAGCATTTTTTCAACACTTTTTTTCTTATATAACACATGATTTATTTTATTTGACTTTTATATTGTTACAAACATACTATATTAAGAAAGAAATTCTAAAATTTTTAGAAAAAAAATTTTAACCCTCGGCCATTGCGACTCCATTTCGGTGACTCTTCGGAAGAAAGATACGCCCGCGTTGGCAGATCTTTACAGGATCATCTTTAGTGATAAAATACGTGTTTTTGTTAACACCTTACCTTAGAACGTGGACAAAAAAATTGGAAATTTGATTTTTGGCAGACATTTTTACGAAAACCTGAAAAATTCAGTGAAAATTTCGGGACAAATTTTTCAAATACCAATGATCCAAATTAAATACCTTCATCCAAGTCTTTAAGAATTGTATCTCAAAGATGTGTGCAAAATTTCATGAACATCAGTTGATATCTCCGTAAAATTATTAGTACCAATTTGAAAATTTAAGACAATATTCTGGAACGTATTGTAGAATTTAACAAGATAATAAAAAAATCGATTTTTTAAAACCCATAAACCCATGTAACCCCTTAAAAACATTCAGAGATAATTTAGAAATTACTAAAAAATATTTATTTTTACATTTTTTGCTTGCAGTTTTTCAAAATTATTAAAATTTTTTATACAATATTCATTATGTAGTTTCTTTATGTGATATTTTTCTTACTTTGAGTTTCAATTTGTTCGCTTTATTTTCCCCGAAACAGTTGCGCAAATTGCTATAATGCTTTCAGCGATTTTAAACAGGTTGCCTTTGTTTGGATCTGTGCACTATCTTCAAAGCAAACATTAGTGTAAACATGTAAATAACTGAATTTCAACATAACCTGGTAAACATGTAGTAGTATATACAACAGAAATATATTTCATACTTCGAACATCAACGGCTGCTAATACTTTGCATAATGCTTCTTTCAAAGTCTTTACATAAACTAATCAGCTACTACAGCTACAACCAATCGTTTATTCGTTCCCAAGAATTGCAAGTTTATATGCTTTTAACTTAACTAACAAATTCCCTGCTCACTGGGTTATTATGCCCGCAAGTTTTACGTTGGTAAACTTTTTGGGAGGATACATTTCCAACCGACTTGATTGGATTTTTCCGGTGTGTAGGCCTGGCTATTGTTTGCCACGCAAGTGTGAATGTATGCTTTGCTACAATCGAATGCATACACAGGCACTTACATTGTTACATATCTACCTTGTGTTTTTGCGTAAATTGAAAGGACCTGCTTGCCTAGCGGTCGCCTTTATTGATTTTTTGCCGTACCTTTGCTTGCGACGTTCATTTGTACCCACACATACACCCATATATGTATGTAAACAAGTCTATAGAGAAGGTGTTGAAGTACAAATACGTACACAAATACAGCTAGAACGTAATCGCTTTGTTATTGTTGCGCATTCAATGAAGTATTTGCACACGAAGGAGTTTTACCGTTTCTGATGCCTGTAGCTTCTGCATTTGATATTTATTGCTGTTTTTCTAATTCATTGCATTTTAATAGCTTAAGTGAAATCGAATAGTTCCCAGATCGTTTGGCGAAATTCTATAGTATGCTTTGAATGATTGTATATATATGTATATACATGTTTGTGGCATTGCTCCCCTTTTGTTGGGTACGCAGAACAAATACGCTTCTATAAATCGATACACAGAAGTTGAGTGCTCTTTTCAAGGATGTGCATATGTCCACGTGTTTACGGTTAAAGCAGACCTTGCGTAATCTGAGTATGTGCGGGTTGTAAGTACGGCTTCAAGGGAGCTAATAATGCTCAAGATTGTAGTTTGTTCACTTTCGTGTGCAAATAAGGAAAGTTGTTTGCAGAAAGTTGAGTGAAAGGACATGAAACGATTGACGGAGTTGTTGTCACTCACAAAAACGTAATTAGTTTTTGTTGTAAATTTCCTTTTGACTTTGTTGGTGACATTGACATTGCTTTGCAATTAGATTTGGGGTATGCAGACTTAAAGAAAGAAAAAAAATCAACGACTTTAAGAATATTACTGTGTTTAAATATAACTTATCGATTATCAGTAACATAAAATTATACAATTAAGTATATTATAAATAACTATATAAACAAAAATACATACTAACAAACAACTATTTCTCTTAATTTCTTCCTCTTTAGTCTCCGACCTCAAGTACACCGACAATCAGCGCGTCATCATTCACGTGAAAGATGTCAATGATGAACCACCATACTTTATTAATCGTCCGCTGCCCATGCAAGCCGTCGTACAACTTAATGCTCCGCCCAATACACCAGTTTTTACATTACAAGCTCGTGATCCGGACACCGATCATAACATACATTATTTCATTGTACGTGATCGTACCGGTGGACGTTTCGAAGTGGATGAACGCTCGGGTGTTGTACGCACCCGTGGTACTGATCTTTTCCAGTTGGATATGGAATATGTTTTATATGTGAAAGCGGAAGATCAAAATGGCAAAGTGGATGATCGTCGTTTCCAGAGCACACCTGAGGAGCGTCTTTCCATTGTGGGCGGCAAACGAGCACCACAATTCTACATGCCTAGCTATGAAGCGGAGATACCGGAAAATCAGAAAAAGGATTCTGAGTAAGTTGTAAAAACCATATTTTAAAATTAGGCTACATACAAAATATATCAATATCTTAAATATACCGTTAATAAAACTCATTTATTTCGGCACATTTTTCTAGTTATACAGGGTTTTCCAATATGGATTATATGATTTACAAATGTCGTTTCGGCCATTTTTAATATGTCATGATCTGTAATTCAGTGTAATTTTGATTGTATTCAGTAATGTTTACAAATTATTCAATTTTATTATCAAAATAATCGTTCTTAAACTGCAACTTTCTTGCGCTTTTGCCATTTTGTGGTCGTAGTAATCGTCCACCTTTGCTAGCAATTCGTCGAATGGTTGAAAATTTCGATCGTACCTTTTCAAAATGCCAATAAGACAAAGAAACGCTCGAATTAATGAAAATATTGTAGCCGTTCAGATAAAAGTTACTGAAGACCGCGATGTGGATTCCAAGAAGTTCGTGAAATCATCGTAAACTTTGTGAAAAGTTAAAGAAAAGTGCTCTTCATGTTGTCATCAGATATTTTTGTTAATATTTTGGGTATGAAGTATGCCAATGCTAAACTCGTATCAAAAGACCTGAATCGTTACCTAAAGCAAAGTCGAGTAGAGGTCGCAAAAGATATACTTGAGAACGTAGCTGAAGAGCCTGCATTATTCAACCGTATCATTACGTGACGTGAAATGATGAGACATGGCTTTATGAGTATGACGTCGAAACTGTGCAATAGTCTAACTATTAACGCTCCAAAAATTAGTCGAAACTGAAGGAATAAAAATGCGAAAAGCACAGAAGGTCATCTCAGCCGAGGCTTAACATATAACGTGTGTTTAAAAAATTTGACTAAGCGTTGGCATGCTTGTACTAGTTTAAGAGCTTTTTTTTCAAAACGTTAATAAAATCGTGCAAATTTATTTCTTTACCCTGTTCATGTAAGTTTTAATCAGACAATATTTAAAGTTATTGCGATACCATGGACTACAGTGATAAATGCAATAAAGTGAATTGTAATGAACTTCAATATATGAAATATATGAGAAGGCGGTCATTAAATCAAAACTTTTTTTCTAAAGAAGTAAAAGTGGCTTGTTCGGCACAAATTGTACGGAAAAGTAATTTATCGGAATTTAACTAAGATATCAGTTCCAGCTATCAGAAACCAAAAGAATATACCATTTTGTTTTATAATACTCCAATTCTGTATTAATGGATGATCCGCATAGAGGTAATTTTTTTGAAAGATCACTCGTGAGTCGTGTCATATTGTCATATTATTTTTGTTCAGTGTTGCTTGGCATTTTATCATGGAAAGACTCACGCCTGAACAACGTTTACCAAAGGTACAACTTTATTACGAAAATTCACGTTCTATAAAGAATGTGTTTTGGGCGCTTCGCTCAACTTATGGTCAATATAATTGGCCTACTGAGCGTACTATTTGCATCACCATCACCCATCTTGAGACCCAGCATTCATTATAGTATAATATTCGACCGGATAGACTACGTCCAGCATGGATTTCAACAGACTCTATGGCCTATCGATATCTCTTCCAGTACATCATACCATGACACCAGGTGCTTACAGCGTAGTCTTGATAATGCGGGTAAAGTGCTCAAAAGATGCTCCATTGTTTCCCTCTAGACATTTTCTGCAGTCTTCTCAATTTGTCAGACCCATGCTGCAGCCGTAGGTCACCAACACACAGTGACTAGTTAGTATTCCGATCATGTTCCTACAGTCTCTTAGTGCCAATAGAAATTTTGTTACTTCCGATATACCGTTTTATGTCGTATTGTATAGACAATGAATGGGTTTTCCAATGTTGATCACGTTTTTGGGTGTTACCCAAGATATCTTTGTGACCTAACACCCAGTAGAAGTGAAGTTGCTTGTTTCTGACAATACTTTCCATTGCTGCCCTGCTTCCCAAGACACTTCTGGCGGATATGCGATACGGATTACTGCCTTGATTGCTGCCTGGCTGTCTACGTTGATGTTGGCTCTGGAATTGTCTGCAGGTACATTAGAGGCCAGCTCCGTGGCTTACGCAGTGGCAAAGACCTCAGCTTGAAATATATTGCAGTTCATCGGCAACTTAAAAGCAAAAATGTTTAGAGTGTTGGGCGCAGCTAATATACCTTTACGTCAACGATAATTTTCTATGTTTACTTTGAACTTTCATTCCCAGTTGAAAAGTGGGATCATGTAATGGGTACTTGCCAAACCACCATTACCCACCCGAGCTGCACGAAAGTTCTATATGGAAAATCTCCAGCAGGCAGTAGTCGTCCCGACAATTTTGCTGCGCAGTTTTCAGCGAAGAGGTCTATAGGTGACAGATTTTAATAATAAATATTCCATATTTGTTAAAATCAAATAAAAGCTAAAACATTTTGTTGTTGATGTTGTAAAGGTTATCTACATATGTAAATTCTGTTTGGTAGAGATAGACAAGCTATTGTTTTCGTCGCCAACTGATGGAAAGCTCAATAAAAAAAAGAGTTTTTCTATTGGGTTGGATTTTAAAGAAATTCCCCAAATTTTAAACATAATTTTAATAGTCACTGAAATTAAGTTGCTAAAAGGGCTTCATACTTTACCACTAACTCTTTGATCTCTTTAAACTTGACTTATAAATACATGAATTTAAGCTCTTCAATACTTAATGAAAGTAATTAATCTTGATTTTGTTGGCTATAGGTACCTTTTCCGAATATAATTAAACTGTAAATGCATCTTTTGTCTTTCAAGCGCAAATTACAATCATACATACATATATGTATATGTACCTTCAAAGCGTAGAGTGTGCATATGTAGAGAAATCAAGTTTCGCTAATAACAATATAATCAGGTAATTTGCCTCCTTGTTATGCTGTTTGTGCAATCTTCATGTCTTGTTTGATGTTTCACTGCAAGTTACCTAGAAATACACATTGCGCTTACATAAGGATGGAAATATATGTACATAGAGTCTTTCTACTCCTAGCGATCCGCCTTCATACGGGATATAATAAAATATGCAAATTATATTCCAATAAAGTTGTGCAAGACGAAATTGTGCTGGAAAACAAATTGAACCGTAGAAAGAGGAGCGCGTGAGCTGAGCAGAAGTTAGTCGAGCCAAGCGAACGGGTACGACTGACTGACTAAAGCTCGGCTCATTGAAATTCCGATAGAAAAACAACTGTCAAATGGCATTTCATATGAAATGAAATATGTAAACGGAAGGACGCATAGAGACATATCCAGAATTATAAAAAAAAAAAATATTTGCACACAAATGCACATTCGAGTGGTGGCACACACACTTACTTACAACTAGTTCTGCACACGTAGAAGAAATAAAGCGTACAGCATGTATGTACATATGCTTGAATAAATGTTGTCAGCGTCACTCAGCGTGCTGGCACTTTCCCGATTTATTTTCCATTTTATGCGCACTTTTGTAGCCAAAAATTTTGTGCGCTGATGGAAAAAACATTGTAACAAATATTAAAATTATTATACAATCTTACATACTTACGTATAAATACATATTAAGCTACTTTCGCACACCCACCTCACTAAATCATGCTTTCTTCTCTTTCAGCATCATCTCGGTGAAGGCGAAATCTTTTGCGGATCGAGAAATACGGTACACATTAAAAGCGCAAGGGCAGGGTGCTGGTACATTCAACATTGGTCCGTCCTCGGGTATTGTTAAGTTGGCGAAGGAATTGGATTTCGAGGATTTACGACAGCCACACGTCTACTCACTGATAGTCACCGCCACCGAGGACTCGGGTGGCTTCTCCACATCCGTTGAGGTAAGCAGATATACTTACATATTTATATATAAATATACTCACGAAAAGAAATATACCTGCTGGTTGAGTACTCGATATCGTTGGTATGTCTTTATTCGCAAAGCAGTTTAAGAATTGTGCGCTGCTTCATGCTATAAGCGGCTGAGCTGTGGATGTGCATGCGTAAATATGAAAATAATCTTGTGTGTGGACAAGCGTGTCCTGGATGCAGATGCACTCAAGTGTGTACTAAAATTGTTAAAAAGCGCATTCAATGCTCATTTATCAATAATATCGACTAAAGGAGGGTAATAAAAGCACACTGATTTTTTTGTGAAAAAGAAATGGGTTACACCACATATACATAAATACTATTTGTATGACGTGGTCGGTACGAGTATGCACTTCCTAGAAAGTATGTTGTCGAGAAAATGTAGGTTTCAATGTTCTTAATTTCGATTTGTGTGTATAGTTAATAAAAAAATCTCATATGCATTCACAAAATAAAATAAAACTTGTTTACATTGAAGAAAGCGGTCATACTGTTGTACTAAGTATTTATTTATTATCTTATATGGAAGGCATCTTTGTTAACTATGAAAAGTTTAACTGGGTCGACTTCACTGGATTTACCGAAAACGCCTTCATCGCTCTATTCATTCTTACGGACGGAAACGCAACAAACGCAACTGCTTTTTTTCATTCCGGGCGTTTTTTACGTGGCGGGTCCCAAGCCCAGCGCATGTCCTTGTGGAGGGGATGTTTCGTCTTCTCACTTTAGCTCGCTTTCAAACAGATGTTCTTAGGCTATCCAGAAGATACTTGGTCTAGGACCGGAAGTCGTGAGCTGTTTGAGACACATGGAAAAGAATCGTTTCTGGCCGCTCCCTAGTGAACGGAACGGAAATCAAGGAACTTTCCTCACTTGCGTGAACTTCTACACATGTCTCCATCCTCCCAACACGTGCGGGATGGAATAGATACCGAGAGTTGAAGATGGACAGAAAAAGAGAGAGAGGATGAAATGCGTGAGTATAAAGAGCTTGATAAGCTGGCCGACAGGGGTAATGCTCGAAAAATCTACGAAAAGATGCGGCTGCTAACAGAAAGTTTCAAGACCGGAGCATACTGTTGAAGAAGCCCCAAAGGTGATCTAGCGACTGCTGCCCAGGGCATACCAAAATTATGTGGGGCACACATTTTTAACCTGATGAATGGCAGTGAAAATATAACGCCAAGAGAAGGCGAACTCGAATCCCCACGATGGCAATGGAGCAGACAATCCATTTTCCGACCATGAAGAAGTTCGAATAGCAATTACCCGCCTGGAAAATGGCGGCGGTCGATGGATTGCCAGCCGAGCTGTTCAAACACGGCGGCGAAGAACTGATATGGAGCATGCATCAGCTTCTTTGTAAAGTATGGTCAGACGAAGGCATGCCCAACGATTGGAATTTAAGTGTGCTCTGCCCAATCCACAAAAAGGGAGACCCCACCATCTGCGGCAACTTCCGTGGGATAAGTCTTCTCAACATCGCGTATTAGGTTCTATCAGGTGTATTGTGTGAAGGAAGAAAGCCCACCGTCAACAAACTGATTGGACCTTATAATGTGGCTTTAGAGTTGGCAAATCAACAACTGACAAAGGAAAGATGTCTGAACTTGGTATCCCCGCAAAACTAATACGGCTGTGTAAGCTGACTTTGAGCAACACCGAAAGCTCCGTCAGGATCGGGAAGGGCCTCTCTCAGCCGTTCGATGACAAACGAGATTTCAGACAATGCGACTCTCTTTCGCGTGACTTCTTCAATCTACTTCTGGAGAAAATAATTCGAACTGCAGAGCTTAATCGAACAGGAACAATCTTTTATAAGAGTGTACAGCTGCTGGCGTATGCCGATGATATTGATATCGCAGCAGAGCAAATGGGTCTAGTGGTGAACGAAGACAAGACTCCTGTCAACAAACAAACAGCCTTCGCACATGCGACTAGGCTCCCACGTCACTGTTGACAGTCATAACTTCGAAGTCGTAGATAGCTTCGTTGGAGCTAGTTTCAACACCAAAAAAAAAGTTCTGTGAAAGATTTATGATCCTTTGCGCGTTGGCCACGGCGAATATCGCATTCGATGGAACGGTGATCTGTATGAGATGTACAACGACATTGACATAGTTCAGCGAATTAAAAGACAGCGGCTACGCTGGATAGGTCATGTCGTCCGAATGGACGAAAACACTCTAGCTCTAAAGGTATTCGACTCAGTACCCGCCGCTCAGTAAAGACTGACGATCGGTTTTAAATTCAATTCATGCCCAAATGCATATGCATATACACCCGAAAAAGTGCGGGGGCTTTTTAAGTAGACAGTTTACACTGCTCCCTTCAACCGACAATGCTAAATTATGTTTTATCCGACGGCTGCGCAAAATGGCAAGACACTAAACTCCACTTACTTTCACCGATGAGGACGTTCTGAGTGTCATCAAATAGGCAGAATTAATCTGTTGCCGTTGAACACTCTTTAAATACACGATGTGTGGAAAGTCGAAAGAGTCGTCCTACTGCTGAGTGAGGCCTGCATACTTCCGGTTAAGGAACTTAAGGCACCCCTCTCCAGAGATTTTCTTCTGGGATGGTTTTGCAGAATCGATATCGAACAATACGCCGACGAGATTTTGAACACAAAAAACATTAATATTGAAATCATCAGCTCCTTCATCGGCTTTCTTCAAGGGAAGGACATTTTTGAAGACAAAACATCACGAATCGCTTGAGTTATTCATACCAAATATACTTTTGATCAGCGTATAATGAGTTCCCGCGTGACACTAACTACCACTTTGCATGTCATTTACAAACTTTTACGTACTGATTTATACAAAAGAGGGATCTTTCTCATCAAACTTTAGCAATAAGAGAGGAAAGTCCAAACGCATTTAGATATGTAGAAGAGAAATGACGAAAGTCAGCCAAATTGTCTTATATGACTAAATTAATAGATGCGATCTTATCCATACTCGAATATATATTTCAACAATATTTAATATCTTACTTAACGACCCATGAACTCTACATATATTTGGCCATGTTCTGCCATTATGGTAGGATATAATCGATATAATTATACAAGTAGTTAACATATTTAGAATTAAGGAATATTTTGAATACTGAATAATTCAAAATTTTTATTTTTTTCTTCCCACAGTTAACTATTCGAGTAACCGATGTTAACGACAATGCGCCGAAGTTCGAATTGCCTGATTACCAAGCGCACAACGTAGACGAAGACATACCGCTCGGAACCAGTATTCTGCGTGTCAAAGCAATGGACTCTGACTCGGGTGCAAATGCAGAAATCGAATATCTAGTTTCGGATGATCACTTTGCGGTCGATTCGAATGGCATTATTGTCAATAATAAACAACTCGATGCCGACAACAACAATGCCTACTATGAATTCATTGTAACAGCAAAAGATAAAGGTGAACCTTCGAAATCAGGCACTGCCACTGTACGCGTCTATACGAAAAATAAGAACGATGAAGAACCAAAGTTCTCACAGCAAGTCTATACACCGAATGTGGATGAAAATGCCGGACCTAATACACTTGTCACCACTGTGGTGGCATCCGATAAGGATGGTGATAATGTACGTTTCGGTTTTGTCGGTGGCGGCACATCGTCTGGCCAATTCGTTATAGAGGACATAACCGGTGTAATACGCTTACATAATAAGGCCATATCATTGGATCGTGATAAGTATGAATTGAACGTCACAGCTATGGATGATGGTTCGTGTTGTGTTAATGGTGATCACACCATACACACCTCCACCGCTGTTGTTGTGGTCTTTATAACCGACGTGAATGACAATAAGCCTGTGTTTAAAGATTGCGGCACCTACTATCCAAAAGTGGAAGAGGGTGCACCCAATGGCAGTCCTGTGATAAAAGTGGTCGCCACCGATGAGGACAAAGGTGTTAATGGACAGGTATGTATATATGTATATATTAGACACTATTAAATCTAGTGAATGAATTCAATGCAATTGTAATTAAAATTTCTGTGCTGCCGTTGAGTTTCACAGCCGGGTGTCGAGCATTTAAGAATACGTGTTCATTAACGCTAATAAAATTTCCGCGATTTCACGTAGAACAACAAGAAAGTAGTAGCAAAGAAAACGTTGAAAATTTTGGGTGTAGTATTTTGGTTGTGGTTAGCAAAGCGCCTGTTCGAAAACGGCAAGCTATTACTTAAACAGGACACAATACAAATTCCTTTAAGGTGAAAACGTATATTGTTGTAGTTGTTTCTCTTAGCCGACATTGCAGCAATTTATGTAGCCAATTAATAAAGTCAAACATTAAATATGAGCCGAGCTCGAATCAACACCGTTAATTTAGTGGTCGAGTGAATGAGCCACTAACCAAATACTCAAAGCGTACGCTCGCAGTATTTTATAAACACTTAAGCGATAACAATAGACCGTCATAGAAGCGAGCAAGGCGAAAGTCAGTATATTTGCGCGTAAGTGTACTTGACCAGGTTATTATGCTCAGTGAATGATTGGCCGCCAAAATGAAGAGCTCTTGAGCGCGGTCATAGCACATTTTCTCTTTTGTTATTCGAATAAAACGTATTACCGCAATTTCGTAAGCAAGTTGATTGTAATTTTTTATGCTTTTCTGAAACTTGGTAGTGAATTAATTATGTCCTCGTTAGAGAATCCAAATCTAAGCAGGCTCTTGCAATTAATGAGTAAATAATATGAGGGAAATAACTTACTCTACTAAACGTAAGGTAAGAGGAGCGAAGTAGAGTATGCGATTTCGTAAAAATGTATTTAATGAGATATTTTTTCAAAATGTTGGAAGCGAGATACACACTTTTTATCGAATAATAAGAAAAAGTGCAAAATAGTTATGCGGAGACCTTCCCATTACCATTAAGAACTCATACTTGCAGAGAGGTGTCTTGCGCTTAGAGGTGTCTAAGAACATATTTTTCAGAGTACTAGGAAAACAAAAATATTAGATTCTTGAACCACCATTATATTGGGTAGACAAAAAAGTCTTTTCGTATTTCTAATTTTTTTTATATTTATAATGAACTTTAATGAACAAAATATGTACAATTTTGGTCAACCACTTTTTGCCATTTTTTCGCTAGAGACATTTTTCCACAAGTGTAAAATTTTTCAGGTTTCTCGGCGAAAAACTGCGACAAGTACTTTTCACAGGCTTCTATTGAAGCTAACTTTGTTCCCTTAAGGAAGTTCTACATTGACCGAAACAAATGGTAGTCCAATGGGGCAAGGTCAGGGCTGTGTGGTGGATGCATCAAATCTTCCCAGCCAATCTCTCCTAGTTTTTGCCGAGGCATCAAAGATGTGTGTGGTCTAGCGTTGTCCTGATGGAAGACGAAGCCCTTTCTGTTGTTCAGTTCTGGCCGTTTTTTTTCGATTGCTTGATTCATACTCCTCAGTTTTTAACAGTAAAATGTAGAATCAATCGTTAGACCAGGCTGGAGCTCATAGTGGATGACTCCTTTCCAATCCTACCAAACACTTAGCATAACATTTCGAGGCGTCAATCCTGGCTTTGCGACCATTTGTTGAGCTTCACCACGCTTAAAACATGATCTTTTCGCACATTATTGTCGTATTTGGTCCACTTTTCATCTCATGTTACCATTCGCTTCAGACGTGGCTCGATTTCATTTCGCTTCAGCAAAGAATCGCACATGTTAATTCGGTCCATTAAACTTTTCAACTCATGTGGTACCCAAACATCGAGCTTTTTTTTTTGTAGCCAGACTTTTTTAAATGGTTCAAAACTGTTTGTTGATGAATTTCCTTAGCGATGTCATGGCTGCTTATGTGACGGTCCTGGTCAATCTTTTCCATAATTTCATCGACTTTGTCAACGCTAGGTCGACCAGAGCGAGCTGCATCTTTCACATCGAAATTTCCAGAACGGAAATATAGTTAATTAAAAAAATTAAAACTTTTATTTGCTTGAAAATCTGTTCAAATATAGACTTAACGTAGATCTCATGTGACACACAATTGTCAGCTCTTGTAGTATAATATAGATTATTAAGCATCTAATACCTGTTAGTATTGTATTAATAAATATATTTTGGTTTCTAAATTATAAAACATTTAAAATATGCTTTCTCTCAGGTCAAATATTCAATCGTGCAACAGCCGAATCAAAAAGGCACGAAATTCACAGTGGACGAAGAAACCGGTGAAGTATCAACCAACAAAGTATTCGATCGCGAAGGTGATGACGGTAAATTCGTGTCGGTGACTGTCAAAGCAACTGATCAGGGAGAGCCCAGCTTGGAGGGCGTTTGCTCGTTTACAGTGGAAATCACCGATGTTAACGACAATCCACCATTATTTGATCGACAGGTAAATACACATGAAATTTTCACTGGAAAGCTTACCAATAAATATTGAATTCAATTGACAGAAATATGTGGAAAATGTGAAACAAGACGCCAGTATTGGCACTAATATTTTACGTGTTTCCGCCTCAGATGAGGACGCCGATAACAATGGCGCCATCGTATACAGCTTGAGTGCGCCATTCAATCCCAATGACTTGGAATACTTCGACATACAAGCGGAGTCGGGTTGGATCGTGCTGAAGAAGCCGCTTGACGTAAGTTATTCGTTTACCAATGCACATTTATAGCTGACATGCCTTATTTGTCAATATTTCATTAGAACTTTTAGTTAAAAATCTTTGATTTGCTTTAACTAACAAGTATTTAAACGGATGAATTTAGATATTTTTATGTTCATATGTACTTTTGTGTTTTAAGAACTTTTCGTTTTATTGTTTTACTAACATCTCGTAAACTGGCATGAATTAGGCGACCAAAACCGAAGCAAAACTTAAACCAAGCTCGCTGAATTTATAATCAAATTATTTAATGCCATAAGTGATGCCACGTAAGCGTGGAATAGATCATTCATAACGTCTTAGTTTGACAAAATTATTTTCTACATATACATTTAAGTAATTTCCGAAGCAAAATTTGCAATGATTGGTGACTTTTGTTTCGTTACAATTTTTGTTTGAGTTGTTTTTCTTACTATGCACCAACCTATGTTCCATTGAAAGTCTGATTTTGAGTTTTTTCACCAATAAGAAAATTCGCTATTCGATGTTATTCATGTAAAAGTCTATTATTTGATTATTATTTTTATAGTATATAACACATAAATATCTTTAAGAGATAAACAAATTGAAAATGCATTCGAATGAAACTATATGCAGTGCAAATTTTTTTAAAGCATATCAGAAAAGAAATGCAAAATCTCTTTTCTTCTCATACAAGGCGCAAGTTATGCCAAAAGTTGAAAAAATATTAAATTTTTTGAACATGAGTGCAACATCCTTAAGCTTACTTTCACTTTTTGGTTAGTTCATAGAAATTTTATTGAAAAGAGCAGCCTTCCCCTTTGATTTTTAGTTTTCAACAGAGAATGTTTTTGTATCGAAAACATTCTGAGTTAGAATTTTGGTTATAGTTTATAGTTTCCTAAAAACGCTCACGAAATCGGTGGCAGCGTTATTTACATAAGAGAAATTACTAAGAACAAAATTAAAATAGATTTTTAACATTTTTGAAAACCCCATTGTTACGTAGATCAGTAATATAATTAAGAATATAGGCGAAAACTGGCAACTTTGGTGTTTTTTGGCACTTGCAGTGCTTAGTATGTAGTTTATAGCAAGTTAGGTCGGTCGTTTTAATGCAAGGTGGAGGTACTAATAAATTATGATACACGCCATTTGTGTCTCAAACACCCACAAATGCTTGAGATTTAACATTTTTAATATATATTTAACTAAAAGTGACATTTTCCACACTGCAACAACAAACACCAATTAGCAAAACAACAACAAACACTAAAGACTTAACAGCGGCAACTGTTTTCAAAATGATGCTCAAGAACGATGACATTTTTTCGTATATCGTATTGTAGCTTATTTCAAAACAGACGTAATTGCTAACGAAAAAAAAATAAACGACACATTTATTTTTGCTTTTGAAATGATTTTTTGTACTACTTACTTGATTTTGTGGTTAATGCATATTTTTGTTAGTAAGTAGCAACTAACATTTTGGTTATACCGAATTTTTGTACAACTAAAATCGTATTTTTGCCAATTTTTATCACTTCAGGTGATATTTCTAACTTTTTCGTTTACCCGAAAGTTAAAGTTCGGCGGACTAAAACTTTTTTGAAGGTCAGCCAAAACTTTTGTTCTTCAAGCATTTTTTTCAATATCGCGAATGCATGTGTACAAATGGAAGGGAACAAACGTATCACAAAAATACAAAAATGTATAAAAAAATATAAAAATTTATAACGATTTTTGAGTGTTAAATTGTAGCGTTTACTTTTCTGTTTCGTTAACTGCACCTTTTGATGTTATATTCAGTTTTATTATTTTATAGTTACATTTTGTTTTTGTTTTTGTTTTTATTTTTATTGTTGCATATATTTGATAAACTCAATAACTAAAGCATTTCTCAATGATTTCTTTCATATATGTTTAAACTGTTATGAATATACAACAATTGTGCGTTACCACGCGCTGCATCTCAATGCAGGGTTGCTATCCAGTAAGTACAATGTATGTACGCACATGCTATCGCACTTCCGTATACAAATGTACCTCATGTCCCGAAAGTGGAGATGCTTATATATTTCTATGCTTGTCGTAACTGTACTTAGTCTCCGTTGCATAGTAACTCACCAAACCGTTAAATATGGCTAATCAAATAATGATCCATCTCATCAAACTTAATTTCGTGCGTCGAAGATGCAGTCGATAATTATTGGCGCTTTTGGACGATTGATTGGTAGAATACTTTTGTGAAGCTGAAGAGTTTCTGCGACATAATTATTCGCATGGAAATGGATAATATACTTTCTTCTTTGTTATCATTGGAGTCAGTGAGTCAATCAACTAGTTCTATATTAATGGTTTGTCGTTGTCGTCAAGTCATGAGGTTTACTAAATTCAAAGCAACGCTCCAAATTGCGAATATAATAACTGTCTGTCTGAGACTGAGAACTTAAAATTCGATTTTATTATTCATTCCTTGAGCGTAATACATTGATAATACATCGATTATGATGATCTGTTAATTTTTCGTTAAAAATTCCGCAATAGAAAAGTACGTATAGTAGCTGTCGACTACGCCAGCCTGAATGGAGCTTGCCAAAATTCTGGAACGATATGCCCATTACTTAACATCAGTGTCTATCCATCTCATTTTTGTTAACCATAAATGGAAACTTCACCTGGCGCACATATTGAAATTATAATATCTTTTTCGGGTATTTCAATAACCTTTATTTAATATATTTAGATCCAACTGTTAGCTCCAACGTGTTTTAAATGTTCAAACTAAACTAATTGTTAAATCTATCAGTAAAAATAATAATCTCAGTTTTATTAAAACAGCTTCTGAGAATAAAAAAAAACTTCCTAGCGTATACTGTGATAGTTACACGAAAACAATAGCTGAATCAATTAAACTTAAGACTCCTGTGTACGGACGTATAAATTACTAAAATGCTTAGTAGCCAATACAAATTTGCACAGGCAATTAAATGCCACTCCCAACAGTTCGGTGGGATATCTGAAGGTATGCGCTCCCAAGTGGGACAGTCGAGAAGACTCTTTCCATACAGCTTCTGCAAATAAGGTCTGGTAAGATTCCCAACCATACAGCATGGTCGCCAATAGGGCAATGGCTCGTTAAAAGCCCCACAACTAAGGAGAGGCTAACCTTACTGAGCGCACACAGATGTTTAGGTATCTAAATAATATCAAAATTTTCTTTTAATCTCACTATTTTAAATCTATTTCGCCTAATTTTACCGATTTTATGTTGACAGCGAATTCAGAATTATTGTTTTGCTTTTATAACTCCAAAGACTACAATAACTCCTCTTCAGTTAACTCTTTCATACAAGTAAGTTAGAATTAGGTTAATCTGGTAAGCCAATAAGCCACGCATGGACCAATTTTGGTCCTTTGCGATACCAGATGGAGTTCAGTTGGTAGATCCAAGAGGAGTAGTCTTCCGTTAGGATACCTGCGCTTGGCACGAATTTTAACAGACTCTGCGGCCTCACTGTCGATGCCTCCTCCATTGTATCATACCGTTATGTTTAGAGCGTAGTCTTGCCAATGCGGGACAGGTACACAAGAAATAATTCATTGTTTCCCTGGTGTATGCTCTAGACATTTTCTGCAGTCTTCTCGATCGATCTGCCCCATCCTGCTGACGTGTGTCGCCAACGGACAGTGATCAGTTAGTATTCCCCTCATATTCCTACAGTCTCTTCTAACGCGTACCAATAGGAACTTTGAGTACTTCCAATCTACATGACTTTTGCAGTTTTGTACCCAGGCAGTTTGTTGCATCGGGTTTTGAGTTTTTGTACCATGTATCTGTCAAGATCGTCGTACAGTTAACTGTTTGAACAAAATATTATGACTTACGGCATTAAGCCTTCAACCACTTTTACTGCGCAAAATCGCCCATTACGCCTTTGTTATCGACTCTCTGCTCTTCAGACGTGATTTCCCAGCGGTATTGATATGTAAATCTCTCAAATAATTGTATATTGAGTTCAAAATATTGGCGAAAAATAATACTTACATAAACGTTGTCTTGTTGTCTTTATAAACCATTATCAAACTAATTTTATTTTAGTTTTCATTAATTTCATTTTGTTTTACTGTCATGTAATTAGTACGTATATAATTTGTAACTTTTAGTTTTATTCTTTTTTTGTATGCTTATATAATATTATATACAATTAAATACATTTAAAAATACGCCGAATTGACGTAGAAACAGTTTGCTGACTTTCATTAGCCAAAGACTGATGAAATACACAATTTAGCCAACGGACTAACTAAATTAACGCAGTTAATTACTCAAAATTTTAACGATTGTACACAACAACAACCGGGGAACGTATCTCATACGTTCTCTGCTGTGGCACAAGTTTATCGTAAAATCAAATTAGCAAAGACACACACCACACACTAACGAATCATCAACTAATACACATGTTCGTATTAATCGTAATAAAAGGTAACGTTAGTCGAGAACTTTCGTTTAACTTAGCTGAAAGCTCCTTCATACATTTAACACCACTATTCGGTCTAAACTAAAATACAATTCTGTTGTTACCCAAGCGATACTGCTAAACAAAATAACTCATAAGCCAATTTCTTACAGACTGTTAAATAATTTTTACGATTCTTTATAACATAATCACAAAAACCCATTTTTTCTTTCTACGCAACGACAACACTTTGACACCACACTGTTAACATATTGAAACTTAAACGTACGGTAAAATATAACCAATACACTCACACACACAATAGCGTGACCGTTATCGTTTACGGGTGCGCGCCTCGGATCGTGGTGAGCCACCATCCTATGCCGATGTCGATGTTGAATTAGATGTAGTCGACCGCAATAACAAGCCGCCAATATGGGACAAGAGCATATACGGTCCAATACACATACGTGAAAATGTCACTGTGGGTACGGTTGTAACATCGGTGAAGGCAAGGTTTGTATATATATAGCGCTCTAACTGTACACAAGCGTCGACAAGCTGCATAACATACATACATATGTGTAGATACTACTTAACCAAGTGCTACTTACCAGCAACAAAAATAACCAAATAAATCTAATATTTACCTGTATTTTTAACGTAACCACTACGTAACAAAAGCTTGTCGAACTTACTTACAGAACTTATACTTTTATACACAAATAAATTTCCTTTTCATACTAACTTTTTAGTACCACTAACTTTAACATACTTTTAAACTGCATATTCTAATGTAATGTTAACTGATACTATTTGCAAGCAACTAACGGCAGCTTTTACGTGAACGTAAAGGACTTTTTGTAACCAAATCCCAAACAGGGATATTTTTGTTGGTGCTAGCGCCGTACGCTGTGTGCAAAGGCGAACACACCACTGCCCATTCGAAACATTGCCGAGCGGTGAGCGTCTAAAACTGTCACTGTGGTGTAATAACCTTTGCATGGCAGCACTGGCCTGCTTGCCAGCAGATAACACCAACGCGGCGTTACGTTCACAATGAATTTTTGAATTTTGTCACTGCCTTAAAAAATGAAATAAAGAAAAGATGATTATAAATACGAATAGCATTAAATGCATATTAATTTCACTGCTCTCTCCTTGCTCTCAACGTTGATTCCTCGCTCCAAAGAAATTTAAAAAAAAATTAAAAAGACAGTTTGTATTGGACACGTGTTTCCCACACATCCTCAAACGAATTGGAAATTCAATAAATTTACGCTACGCCCTGAAACCTAAGTCATAATGTGATGCCGTTTCATCTTATGAATATTGCTTACACGGAAAATTTACACGCCATTCATGCAAAAATTATTTTATTTAATAATGACACGTACTATATATAACAAATATAATTCATATTTTGAATGTTATGTTTGGGTTTGGTAAACTAATAGCAGCTAACGGAAAGGTATTATGTGTTTTAGGTGTCTGGAATTTAGCGCTTTTATGTTGAGGAATTGCATATAATCATACTATTTACTATGTTTAGGCTTTCATTAGGGTTAACTTACCAAGCTTCAGGTAACTAATTTGTTTATTAACGTTGTTTTGAAGAAAAGTGTTAAAAAACAATGCCATTGAATGCTTTGTTCTGTATAAACTCTGTACGCATTTTTAGTGTTTTCTAGTTTCTTTGGTACAAATGGCCTAATTTTAAGTGAATATTTACAAAATATGCAATATTCTTACTATGCACAAACGTATTGTGTTCATTTCCTTTTCATAGTTTTGCTTTACACTTATTTTTATTTTAACTCTTCATAATTTAAAAACGCTCTTTTCTTCAATATGCATATGCTAATAACTAGTAAGCAAGTAATTATATTACGGTGTACAAAACGTTTTTTAAAAACGTATTTATTTCTTATAATTTATTATAATTTTAGTTTGTCATATTTAGCATAAGAAATTGACGCTAAGCTCTTATATATGCTTAGCGTTTATTAGCAGATTTTTAATTTTTTTTTTTATAAATTTTTTTTATTTTTTACTTTTGCTAATTTTCAAATTCTATATTTGTTTACGCTGTTAAAAGTTTATGGGCTAGGATCGAGACAAAAACAAAGCGCATTGTTTTTGACGAAAATCAACGAAAATAATTTGCACTGCCTTAGAAAATATAGTAAAAAATTATACATACAATAAAGTTTTTTGCTTTTCACCACTTTGCGTGAAATTTTAATTTTTAACAAGACTTTTTGTAATTTTTATTTATTTTGGAATTTCATGTATATGATTTTTTTGTTTGCAAGTTAGCATATAATTCTTATGTACATTATTTATCCGTTCGGTTGTTGGCGCTTTTGATACTCTTTTTGGTTGAAGGTATACTTTTTTTAAGCAATTTACCAACTTAATAACTCAACAACTTTGCTAAAGTTTACAACTTATATGCAAAAAATATACATAATTTTTGTATTTTGCCCTCTTTTTTATAATTTCAAAAAAAAAAAAAACAAACAAATGAAAATCAAATCGTTAAACCATAACCACATTTTTGCGACGCTTCATTCAAAAAAAAAATCATAAACGATAAAATGAATGCTAAACAATTTTTGAAAACACGATTTGAATCATATGCCAATATGACACACAACGCGCCTGATATGCTACTGTACGAATTTACATGTGTGTGTAACAATAATCCAAATATATATATATGTAAATGTATATGTATATGTGTGTGTACCATACAGCGTGAAACATATAAATTAGAGGCAATGGCGCAGGACAAAGGCTACCCGCCGCTGTCGCGTACCGTCGAGGTGCAAATCGACGTAGTCGATCGTGCCAATAATCCGCCCGTATGGGACAATACGGTGTATGGGCCGATTTACGTCAAGGAAAATATGCCAGTCGGTGGGAAAGTCGTCTCGATCAAAGCCAGGTCTGTTTGAAAAAAAATACAAAAAAATTGCAACAACTTTTTTTATGAAATAAACATAGCACTAGAGTTGGTTTTGGAAATTGACAACTAAACTTAAAGCTTTTATACATATATATATATATATATAATATATATTATTTAGAAAATGTATCTGTTCGTATTCGTATATATACATTTAACATTTATAATTAATTACTACCATTTAAATTATTTACCATTTCATAGAGTTTTTATTTTTTAAGCTCTTTCGTATTTGTTTCTTGCCAAATTTATAAGTGAAGTCTCGTCTAAGTTATATATGTGTCCGTAAACTGTTCTATGTCAGCTGCACTTCTTGATCCATATCCTGAAGATACTTCCTTTGTGAAAAAATTATTTTTTGAACAAATTATCGGCGAAGATTGAAGCAAATAGAAATAATAAATAAAAAAAAAATTAAATTACTAAAAAAATAAAGTAATTACGCGGACAAATTTTTTTTTAGACTGTGACAACTACATATCAAGGGAAAAAATGGTGACAATGCTGTTTAAGCGCAGATTGTCGTCAGTTCGTCCAGCGATTGTCCGTGTGAAAGAGGCCAGCATCAGATATTTGACGCTAGTCATATTTTTGGGGCTGACCATAAGTGAAAGGATGTGTGTTACTCCACACTTTGCGAAAGTGAAGGAGCGACTGCAGGCAACCGTAGGCAAAATACGACGCAATTTGAGGAGTGGGTGGGGTCATACATGGTGACTTGTTGAGTGGCCTGTGCCAAATATGGAGCCGCTGTATGGTAGGAAGCAGCCACGACTGCCATAGAGTCCCAAAAACTCCTCTCAATTCAGCGTTGTATGATGCTTGCCTGTATGTCGCACTGTCTCAACGGATGATATGCAGGTTTTGTTAGGTGCCTCCTTCTTGACTTGATTGTCACACAGCGTGCTGTTGCATTCAGGTTAAAAAGGCGCTTGAGTGTGTCATCGCTGCGAAATTACTGGACTTTCGACGATGATGTGGAGAGGTAGGGATATCTAGAGAGCAAGTGGCTTCTAGATGATAGGATTAGGTGTAGGTGGCAAGCACTTTCGGACAATAGTCCTAACGGCTGAGTGACCTACGAGTACATTCGGGACGCTGGGTTCGTTGAGAATAACCCAGACTTCATATATTGTCAGAGTCTGAGTTTTCTGCTTATGGGGCATGGGCCTCTGAATGCATTTTTGCAGCAGAGGCACCTATCTGATAAGTCGGGTTGTTTTTGTGAGGCAGGGATAAAAGATTGGGTGCATTTAATAGCATGCTCGATGTACTCGGACATTAGGGATCTGGGTGGTATGGGGAATAGCTGGACTGATAGATTACTAGATTGTGTGATCTCCACTAGTCGGAATACCGAACAGTTAGGGTCGTTTGCGTGTGAGTTGTTTAAGCGGTGAAGGCGCTTAGCTGGGAATTAGGGTTAGATTTTGTATGAATGGTGTGTGTATGTGATGTGTGCATGGGGCCCCCTGACCACCAGTCCAGAGCCGTATGGAAGCTCAACTGGTAGTAACTTCGGCTACGAGGTCTGACCGGAGACTTAATTCTGGTACCAAGAGGATCAGGAGCCCTTGGAGTTCGCTCCACCCTGCTCATGCGGACTGACCTCTCGGGGAGTATCGTAGTGGTTGTGATCAAAACCCAATTGCGGGAAGAACTGACTTTGTCAGTTGAATGTGAAGTTGCATTGCAACCGCGTGCCGGACCCAAAGCATGGCAGCGGTTTTAGATGGGCCTCGAACCCTACCAAGGTGGTTAGTGTATCCATTCCACACTGCCAATTGGATTTGATCCGCTGTGCTTTTGAGCGCCGTGGGGTAAGGCTGTCGTCAGCAGGTACCCACGTTAAACACACCGGACGTTGTGACAACTACAACAGCTTTGTAAAAGTACGCTGACAGCGACAGTGAATAAAATAGAGGTGGTAAAAATATCATCAAGGGCGTCACTGACAGTGATAGCGACACTAACAATGAGAGTGACATTCAGAGAACGTTTACTACGGACCCAAACCACTGTCAGTGCAGCTAGTGATGATTATAACAACTTATAAAACAATAAGAGCAAAATTAACAGGCTCAAACCTGATTTGAAAACGTTTATTTTTGTATCACTGATATATTTTCTTTCATGACTGGATATTGTCCTTATTAACCTAAATATATTTTACCGATAATTTGGATCGAAAAATACTCCATATCCCCCTTAATTCCATTCATATTATACCCATTAATCATATACCCATAACCCGCACCAGCGCACATTTCATCCAAACACTTCACCTTCAATACACTCATGCTTCCGAAGCACCCAGCACCAAGCACAAGCACTGTCAAGCACAAAAATCAACAATAAGCAACCACATTAAGCACACTACTCACTATTTATGTATATATGTATATACCAGAATAGAGTATGTGCCCTTCTAGTTTACATTAGACATTTAAGTATTTGCACAGCCGTTGGAAATTTGCATAAGCACACCAATGCAACCCACCAACAAGCATGCACACACACACACACATTCACATGAGCCACACATTAGTTAAATGCAACTGCTTTGACATATTTATGCACACAAATATATACTATACATATCTATATATGTATATAGTAGTATATATACACCTACATATGTAGGTAACTATGCATTTAAACAAAATTATAACTTATTATACATCTTTGTTTACATTATGCCCCACACACACTTTCGTTTTTTCATCAGCGCATTAATTGCAGAAACGCATACGCCCACGTGTTTCCTTTAGCTTTAGTAGCATACTTGTGTCCCCAATAGCTAAGTACCACGCCTACCTCATGTGGCCGTTGAATACAGCGCTAATGACACTTTTTCCTTCCATTCGTTTGCTGACTTTTTATACTTAACTACCTTGCATCTTTTTTTACCCGTCGCCCCACGCACGATTCTTCCCGCTCTTTTCACGATCTCGTCTTCAGGCCAATATTAAAGCTCTTAACTCTTAATTAATTAAAGAGGCAATGAGATATGAGCACTGCTAAGCTCGGCAACGCGGTGAGGCCACATACATCTACGCTTGTATGTATGTGTATGGGTGGTAACATATTCAGTAATTTCACTCATAAATATGTATAACATTTAAACGGTTTTTATTTATTTTTAAAAAGTGAAAATATACTGCGCACATTTGCACTTTCGCCTGAACTGTGTCTGCGGTGCAAAACTTTTTTAATTTAAACATGAATAGATAGCTTTGGTTAGACACGATGTTGCAGCAACAGATGTGCGTACCAGCGTACAAAGGATGAGTAAATTGTAGCTGTAGTATATGGTGAAAATACATACCTAAATATGTGTATATTTATATACATGATGAGAATGATAGATAGCGAAAATGTGTACTAACTATACTCGCATAAATATTTTGCATACAAATTTTCATCCTGAAGTATCTCCGGCACACACAAATGGTTACTAATGATATAGCCTGTTCGCACAGCAGTTAATTTATCAGTTAACTGGTCTTTGAGCAGTTAAAGCGCTAATTTAGATCGATTCCATCTTAATTTACTACATTAGTTTTTAATCGAATACAAATCCAGATGAAACTAAAAGACAATTGTGCGGGTTGTTGTCCACGCTGTAAATTTGGGTGTGTTTATTGATAAAATAGCATTGAGCTGATGAATTTCATATTCATGTAATGTAATGAAACGTGTAACATCTGATCGTTAATCGAGAAGAAGGCTGTGTGAAAGGCAGAAACTGATATTTCAATTATAATCTTAATGTACAAAATTAATTTGGCTATGCGAGAAAGCTATGACTCTTGAGATAAATTTAGTCCCATCGATAGCTGAGCGTCAAAACGATTCTAATGCGGCCAGTCTAAAATATAACAAAATAAAAGCATAAAATTTATTTTTGAAATTTTGAACCTCGAAATTAAATTATTTTTAGTTATAATAAGATAGCGCTTCTGAAACTCAAGAACTGTTAAATATTGACATAATTTATATCGCATGTAATTTATCGTAAAGCTATAAAGCATACGAGTACTAATAATGCAGCTAAGTAAATTCCCATCGCTTTTAAATTACACTAATTTTTATGCAGAAATTCGACTTCATTGTTCAAACAGAAATACCGCCAAACTCATGCTCAGAAAAATCACCCAACTTTTCGATAACATTTATTCAATTTTCTGATCATTTAATTTTCATTGAATTATGACACACGTTTTTCATGTTATCGTGATATATTTAGATGAAGTGAGGTTTTCGATGTTTTCCTGTGGAACATATTTCATCTGTCCCATACAAGCTTTATTACACAACATCTCGTCCTTGCGCAGAGTCGGATAACACCCATCAAGCCACTTTATAGTCATGTTCCTTTTCTACCCAAATTTTCCAAACAATGAAATGCTATATCTTACAAACCAAATATCCAATAGCGATGCAATTTATACATGTACATTTCGTAGGTTTGGTCTAATGGACTGATTTATACATATACATTAGGGAGTTTTTTTTTTTTTTTTTTGAACTTTTCATTGTTTTCAATCCCTTCAAGAAATTTCCTTCGAAGTTCCCTAAAAAAATTCCCTGAAAATTTGAGCCCTTAATATTAATATTAAGGACTGGACTAAGTTATGTAAACATTTTCCATTGAAAATACACGACAATAGTGTTTATTTATCTTTAAATTTCCATAGCGCAGAGGCAATTTATGGTATCGCTTCGACTTTAGACACATATTCCTCAGAATTGAACACTCTACAAAAGTGCCCATTGCGACAAAGTCGAAATTCACTCCGGCGAGGTAGTACGGGGCTCTAAACCTTTTAAACCTAAATTTTTCAACGAAATTCGCATTTTTTGTATATATCTCGCAAAAGACAAGAGCTATAGAAAAAATGTACATGACAAAAACTTAGCCTAGCCCCCATACTTGTTATCAAACACCCGGTTGACTTTACTCTATGTAATTTGTGTTAAATCTTTTTGCAAGTTGTAAGAGTATAAATGTTCGGTTGCATACGAACTTAGCCCTTCCTTACTTGTTTAGATATGGATCTGAAAATTTCTACACGTCCTTTTCTCCCTAAAATGCTGATGATCTGTCGGAACCGTCAATATCGAACAATTATAAAATATAGCTGCCATACACACTAAACGTTCAAAATCCTGTCCTTATAAGGAAAAATTTTTTATTTGAAAAGATTAATTCATAAAATATGGCAACTAATATTGTAAAAGAAAACGGTACATTTTCCGAACAAATTGTTCAGATCGTATCACTATAGCATATATCTGCCATACAAACTGACCGATCAAATTCTAGTTCTTGTATGGCATATTTTGAATTTCTTCAAGAGTTTTATAGATTCGGTGCAACCGAATTTAACGTTTTTTGTTGTTTTAATTTAAAGCTATATTTTCCATAAAAACTATTTATTTATTTCCGAAAATATATTACTAGTAACAAACTTTACTTCTAAGCAGACACGACAACGAAAAGCACAAGCACCAGCATCCTCACTTAATAACCAAATGCTCGACTATCGGCAAATATTCGTTTAAGCTACTAGTCTGTACTCACTAAAATCTAATATTAACCGCACTAAAATGCTATGAATAGCAAGTAGGTAGCTCTAAGCATGCACAACGAAAGCGCCGCACAAATTTCCTGTAAAAGCACTCAAATAAGTTTTGTTTATTTAATCATTTTTGAAAAGTTTATATTTTCTTTTTGTAAGTAAAAAAAATTGAAGATAAAAATTCTGAAGCTGTATTTCGAAGTAATATAGTTTCGGGTATTGCTCACAAACTGTTTATGTGAAATTTAGTAGAGAAGCAGCTAGTGCTTACATATTTAATAGTGACAAGTGTATATTGTTCATATAGTTAATATTGTTAAGAGAGTGGTGAGGAGAATAAGTGTATAAAATAAAATATTAAAAAAAATTAAATTTAGAAACCTAAAAAATTTTTTAATATGATAAGTTTAACAAATGTTAGCAAACTATTTTTATGACAGTCATTTATGAACGAATGATTATGTGCAAGCGTGTGTGTGTGCTGACGGGGCTTTTACTCCTTAGTAGTTGGATTCAGGGCGTTTAACGTAAGTGCGTAGATACACGCTCACATGAAAATGTAGTTATGTAACACACTTACGTAATAATAGCGCACACTTTCCCTGATAAAACATACTTATGGGCGCACATCATGGCAAAAGCCGTACCAACCGCGCCCGCGGAGGTCATACAAAGCCATTAGAAACCAAAAACAAGAAAAGAGAAGACAACAAAACAGTCATTAAGTGCTACTTCTTCACACGTTTTTTCGCCTAGGCATACTGCAACGGAAATATGAGTGTGCGGTGATTTTTCCGTTTGTCTGTGAATGCAACGGATGCGCTGGGAAAGTGATGCCTTCCTTTCAGGCGATGCTCGTCCAGCTGTGTGTGTGTGTGGGTGAAGATGGCGCGTTTGAATTTCGCTTGCATTTGATTTTATTTTTCATTTTGCGCCTTTGTTTTCACTTTTCTCCCTTTAAACAAAAAATTTGAAAATTTTATTTGCTCTTTTTGTATACGTGGCATGCACCGGCTTCTCTATTGTTGTCTGTGCATCTGCGGATGCTGACGCTAGGCATATCCGTGGCAGTTTTTTTACACTTTTACAACATTAAGCGCACTATACCTTGTGGCATGGAACAATAGCTGGGTGGAAAAACGCTCAATAGCGGCAAAGACTACTTATGAAAATATTATTACGACTATTATCATGACACGTCGGTGATCTCTATGCCGCAAGAGTGTACTCGCGATGTACACTGCTAACCACAGCCATGTTACTGCTAAATGTGCACGGTACTTTCGCTCCTACAGCGCATACTTGCATATTCCTTTGTGTATACATAATATTTAACGGTGTTAACAAATGTTAACATCGTTTTGCCCCACAGTCAACATCGTGTTTACTTGCTATTATCGTAATGCGCCTTGTATTATATACATATCTACACATGTTGTGTGAGTTAGTGTGTTTGTGTAGACATACACCCAGTTCTGTTCATTGCACTTTTCTTCACACACAACAACTACATCATTTATCGGCGTTATTGCATCAGCTTCGAAGAAAAAAATGCACTGCTAAATCGGCCAAATATGAGCAAACAAAAAAAGCAGTTATATAAGCAAAGATAAACAAAATTATATCGAAAGTGTAGACAGGATAACTGAGAACCCATCAATTGCATAGATTCGCGGTACACGACCGGGAAACATACAGGCTATGTAACTTTTTCACAGAGAAGAAGGAACCAAAGTATTTTTCTAGGTTAAATAAATATGTTGACTTGAGTCCAAAAAAGGTCCCATTTGGACAGTTAGATACACTTTTCCGTTGTGATTCCCAGAACTTCTAGGTATCGATCAAAAAGACCGTCGCATAAAGGCAAAGCATCTAAAGGCAGCCACAATGTTATTAAGCCGACTAATATCTGCTCCAGCCAGCTCTGCCAGGTTCGTAGAAAGTACGAACACCGAAATACTTCAGTCAGCTGCTTTAGCCTGGCTAAAGCTGGACAGAGGAGCAGAAAGTGTCTAAGTGTTTCTACCTAATCTTCTTCACTACAACTTTGACAAGTTGCTTAGTTCAAAACCTTTAGCCTCACCCCATGAATGTTAATAGAACAGTGTCAAGTTAGGACGTTTATCATTGCGACGATGTAAGCCTTGCTAAGAGCTAGCAGTTTAATGGGCCTTTTTCGTTCGACTCTGAGCGAAAGGGCTTTCGCAACCCCACAAGTGATGGTTGCTGACCAATGTTTGCTGAGCCCACTGAGAAATTCGGTATCCTGACAAATAGATATTGAAGAAAAAAAGGGTTTAAATTTGTCCGTTTTGGGGTACCCGCGTATGTAGTCGTAATGAGTTTTACAAGCCTTTTCAGACACTTCCAAGGATACTAGAACAAATGTTTGTTAGAATAACATCTCAGGTCTAAAAAAACCGCCAATAGAGAGTGCTCAAAATAAGTTTGGATGGTTAAGTGGTTGTACCAAAAGCATTCCACTTTTAGGAATGAAGAAATTGAGTAACATGGTAGATCTCTAAGCTCCAAAAACTTGGTTAAGCATATTTAGCAGAAAGCCAGTGCGTACATCATGAAGTGAAGTTGATGAAACGTTAGAAAATTATCTCCTTCCCAATCAGCGGGTTTTTGAGTTAGCCGGGACTCTATTTAGCTTCCGCTTTCAACTAAACAACACATCAATATAACTTTCTGTAAGATTTTTTACTACTGGATCATCATTGGTTGTAGTGGATTTTCGATATAGATTAACAGAATGACGTCTTCTTTCTTAAAATAACACAAAATTTGCTGAACCTAAAAGAGATATGGCACCCACTAAAACATACATAATGAAACATTTCGAAGCTCCCACCTGCTCAAAACATATGCTTGCTCCTACAGTAATCGTTGATGTGAGCAGCATAACTCCAACTGAATTATAGGTAGACGAATATTGGTTTCAAAAATTCTGAAAACAGCATATTGGGCTACTAAAGCATAAATATTCAAAAATAAACTATTTTATGTGCTTTTGCAAACAAGAGCCGGACTCATAAGTGTCGACCAGTTCACATATTGAATTCAAATTTTGAAACAGGTGGTAGCACGATACTCCCCACTCAAAGCTCACTAAATAAGAAGCACATATCTATATGTCCCATGTGTCTCCACAACATTTTATAATATTGTCCGGTAGTTGCATCTGGGATAGTGTGCGCGCACAGCAACTCACTGCTATGTTATGCGCTTTTTGCGTGATAACACAGCTGAAATTGTATGCATTAATATATTTGCCAACCAACTCTTTAAAAACTTATATGCCGGCGTAATTTCAATGGGACAACAACAATAATGTTTATGGTTGCTGTTGTTCTGCTTGTATGTGGCAGTTACACAATACTCGTATGAGGTGAAGTTCCCATACCTTTACTTACCTACCGAATATGCACATACATACATATTTATTGCAATACTGTTTGTGATCTAGCCACAGGCAACGCATCGGCATGCGACATGTCGCTGCTCAAATTCCATTGCTCCAATTCCGCTCGACAGGCGCGTAGAGATTGTGTGCCCAGTATGGCTATATGCAGCATCCAATACAGTCTATGTTTGTGCACCCCTGCACGGGAATATTTGTCGATTCTTGTACTCAGCGCGGTATATTGCGGACTGTTGCGGCGTAATGCTATGCTCCTTAACTTGCGAGCGAAAGAGGTCACACGCTCCAGGGCCGATTGCGCACTTGCTCAAATATTTGCGCCTTAAATGCTATATTGAATGTGCGTCTGTGTGCATGCGTGGGTGGATGCCCAGAGCATAATGCACTAATATGTAGTGAAGAGCACGCGTGCCGCAATTGGCGATGCGTAAGTTAGATAAGTTATATTTTAAATGCCATCACGCAATTTAAAGGAGTTGCAGTTTTATAATGGCAAATGAATATGGACACATACTTAAGGGGTTACGTGGGTTTTGAAATCTCAAAAAATTGCTTTATTTTTCACTTCTTTTAAATATTATGATATGTCGACAACATTTTCCAAAGGTTTCAAGGCAACCGCAATAATAGTGTACAAGTTAGAACATTTGGGAAAGCGGCCCGTCGGCTATTTTAATATTTTTTCGTGTTTTTTTCAAACATCGTTTTCAAAGTCGATGTTCGAAATTTCTCAGAAACTTCTGAAGTGATCTTATTGAAATATTTCAAAGTTCTTTTAAATATGTTGGTCTCTTGATTGCTGCAATGTTTTTGTTTTCGATTATGTCTAATTTTTTGAAAGAAATTAGAGCTAAAATCAAAACTCATTTTTTTTAATATTTCGATTATTCACGACTTATACTCATTTAACAACCTCTGAAATTTGATATTTTGATTTTGGATGAATCCTTCGTCGATTATGCTGGCGACCGGAGGAGACATTTTTGGCCGGTTTCGGAGGCACCTGCTACCAATGGCTGAATTTCATTTTATTTGAAAAATTCAGAAAATATTTTCCAATGTTGCTCTTTGATATGCTCATTTATTTCATGTATTATATGAAAAAAGGTAAAAATCGGCATTTTTCTGCAGTCAAAATCCACGTAACCCCTTAAAGGGCTATACCAGTGTGACACTTTCAAAAAAAATTTTTTTTTGGTTGCTTTTTCGATTGTTTATATATTCAGAAATATCCTGTGAAATCGGCAAGGTCGTATCTTGAATAGTTTTTGAATGGCAGCGTTCTAAACAGCGATTGCTCAGAGGTGCAAACATATCTAAGTGAAACTTTAAATGCGTTTTTCTTGAAACGACATTTTTCAAAATTGCTGACATTATAACTCAACGAGAAATTGACCGATCGACTTCAAATTAAAACTGGATATAGTTGAATACATTTGCTATACAATAGACTACGATCTTTTTGATTGGTTGAAAATTGTCAATTTGGCATTAAAAAAACGACCTTTTTTTCGTAAAAAAAACTATTTTTTTTTTTCAAAATTACGCCATTTTCTTAATTTTTGATATTTTCCAAAGACCGTAGTTCATTGTATAGAAAATATATTTAAGTTTATTAAACATTTTGAATTTTTTTGTTTCAGCTACTCAATCGACCGGAATCATGCCAGCAGTTGAGACACTTTTTTTTTCGGCACTTCTGCAGACTGCACATAACTCCGTTATTTTTCAATATTTTTGTAAAAAAAAAAAATTTTAATATAGCTAAAAATATACTTTACCCCCTTACCCTTAAAGGTCTATTTTTGAATAAAGTGCTTTCAAATATATGAAATAATAAATGTGCTCCATGTTTCCAAATATATTAAAGTTGTTAGCACATGGCATTATGGTTCGCAAGTCAATCTGATTTCAGTTGATAATTTTCAATTCGGTATTAAGAAAACAAGTCAACTTTAGACAATTTATAAATAATATTATCGTAATTTTTTCTTAACTCCATAATAATTACGCTTTCGAGCAGTTACCATAGTGTATCCTTACAATTGTTTTCTAGAAAAAAATTTCTTTGAGTGATCACGAAAATGTTTTGTTGATCTACGAAATGCAGCTAGTATAAAATCTTTTAAATATATTGTATTGCATTGATTTTTCATTGCGAAATGATCATTTGCTTAATAACTCTGAAATCGTAAATTTGAAGTTTCTTCTTCTTAATTGGCGTAGACACCGCTTACGCGATTATAGCCGAGTTAACAACAGCGCGCCAGTTGTTTCTTCTTTTCGCTACGTAGCGCCAATTGGATATTCGAAGCGACGTTAGGTCCTTCTCCACCTGGTCCTTCCAACGGAGTGGAGGTCTTCCTCTTCCTCGAATACTTTCAGAGCTGGAGTGTTTTCGTCCATCCGGACAACATTACCTAGTCAGCGTAGCCGCTGTCTTTTAATTCGCTGAACTATGTCAATGTCGTCGTATATCTCGTACAGCTCATCGTTCCATCGAATAAAAATTTGAAGTTTAGTTGTTCCAATTTCAACTCAATTAAGCCGAGTTGAAAAAATGTGGATTTAGCTGAAACTTTAGTCAAAAAGTACACATTTTAAAACAGCTGAAGTGCTCTAAACTCATATTCTTTGTTAATGTTTTCTAAGAAATTAGCATGCGATTTTCAAATGTTATTGATAAAGATTTATAAATGCATCCCTGTCAACAGAATTTAATCCAAATATAACATTGCACCCTTATCTACTAAATCTATTTTCAGAAATGTCCTTTTAACTTTAAATTTCAGTTGAGAAAAATTAAATAAAGAGCTCACTAAAGAGTTAGATTAGAAAAAACTCAATAATAAATTTCGAAAATCATTTGTGAAAAGCATTTGTTTGAAATGGGAAACCCTATAGGAAAATTTTAAACTTTTTTTCGTTTTAATTTTTTTTTTAATATTTTGATGTATTTTATTGTAGGGCTAGCGAGTTGCGGTTCTGCAATATTAAATTTAGCTTCCATATTTAATTAACATTTTTATTTATTTGTTTAAAAAGAGTTGTGTGGACGTGTTGAGTTTGAATGAGGCTGTATGCTAACAAATAGTTCATACGCTATGCTCTCGCATAATACATACATTCGTATGTACCTGCGTAAAAATTATAATATCTAGAAGCCAATATTTCAGTGTAGAACAGGAACTTTTCTAATTAAATGATTGAAAGTTTATGAGCGCATGAACGGGGAAAAAGTTAGTTCAAATTACCATATACCGTAATATTATTTAATATTAATATTTGTACCGTAATTCACCAGCCATTATACACGATACAGAGCAGTATTGAAACGAAGTATTTCGAGAGAATCATTAAAAACATATTTAATTAAAATTACTCTTAGAAAAATGAGTATGCCTGTTCATACGAATTGTTAGTAGGCATTATGGTTCGCATACATTGATACAAATAGCTGTAAATTAGCGCAAAACATTATGCATATATACACGCAAATTCCACGTAGCACACTTACAAACACACGCCACGTCCATACGTTACTATTGGCAAACATCGGTACTACGAAACATGAACATCGATACCCACTAACTAACCAAAACTCTTATTGTATATGTATGTATACTGATATTACTAGCGGTATTTTTACATACCATAAAATACATTTACAAACGAATTTCATACACAGTTGATTGTTAATTACAAATTGTATTGGAGAAGTGAAAAATGTGCAACGAAAGCCATTTCACCGAAAAGTACATATAAATTATAAAGTATATAAATAGCCAACAGTAACCCCATCATAAAACATCCTACAAATACACAACTCATAAAGTCGCATCGCGTCACCTGCAAAAAAAGTAAAAAAAAAATCGCAAAATTGAACAACACTTGCGCAAATGTGTACTTGTAGGTATAACCCAGGTATTATACAACTGATCCTGTCACCCACGCGTCCAGCATATTTCCACTGCAACCAACCAGCTTTTACTTTCATAATTCCCTATTACCTGCTGCTTTTTATGAAATTCCCACATTCCTCATTCATGCTGATTTATTTTCGCTATTTTGTATTCAATTTAATGCGGCATTTAATTTTTTGCGTGGCAATAAGTGAAAAAATGTCACTCTCACGTGTCGCACGCGCTGCCATTATGTTTTCGCTTCATTTTATTTCCATATATTTTCCTCCTGCCATTTTTGTGAGCGTACAAAAAAGTGAACAACTGGTTTGCCTTTTTCCAGCGCAAGCAAAAGAACAACTGTCATTTTTGCCACGTTTTCATTCGAAAATTGTATCCTCAATCCCAACCCGAATACCTACCCACCCTGTGCTTGATGACATTTAATATGGCAATACCGTTTTTTGATGCCATTTCACAATTATTTTTTTGCTTTTGAGAAAATCATCGAATTCTTGTGTTAAACATTATAAAAGTTTTTTTTTTCTGCAGATAATTATGTTTCACAAATTTAGCGCAATGGCGTCGTTGAATCATGATTTATACTTGTTTTCGTAATTTTCACTTTTTCTTGTAGCACTTTCCCATAGTAACAGAAATATTTTTTCTTGAATTATGCGTCATAAATAATTTTTGTATTTTGTTATGTCGCATGCGCACATATATACAAATAGCTGTATTTTTATATAAATAATATAAAATTATTTTTATGAAATATTAACCTTCCTATACTTCCTAACTTACTCATTTTTAACTAGCTAACTGTTTAATTTTGAAATACGTGCAAATAGTTGATCCAAACATTATAGTTTCCAGTCCAACTAAATCATATTGGAAAACATAATTCTTTAATTATTGAAATCAAGTGGTCCTATTTATACGTAAATTTATAAACTTACAAAGTTTTTCGAAAAAAAATAATTTAATAATACTTTTCTGAAAAAAATAAATACAATAAAATCGCGTCAACTAAAACATTTTTTTAAATTGTAATTAATTAATAAAAAAACAATAACTTAACATAAATTAAATCGAAAATCAGCATTCCTTTCATTTTCAAACGCCAATGCTTCGTTTTTCCGATTTAGCCAAATATTTGCACGTCTTAAATTTACAAAACACCTGTCGTTAAACTGTTTGAAATATGACGAAATGCTCCCAAATTTGATTTTTGAAAACCACACACACAGATCATTTACCTTGAATATAATACCCCCACACCACATTTGGTCATATTTCAAATAACTGATCTGAAAATAGTTCTCCTAGTTTAAAACATGACTTCTAATCTTTTATACTGGCTTTTTCAAGTTTTCTAATATGTATTTATCTTTTTTTAACCGTTTTGTTTCGTCGTCTGCGTTCGCAGTTCGGGTATTGAAGGCAATCCGACAGTGTTTTATCGGCTAATGCCCGGGTCCACCGCACAGACCAACAAATTTCATACGTTCTACCTACAACAAAGACCGGATAATGGGGATACTTGGGCCGATATAAAGGTGAATCATCCGCTGGATTATGAGAGTATAAAGGAATATAATTTGACGATACGTGTAGAGGTGAGTAAAAGTTTAAAATGTTCACATATATCGTATATATCATACAATAATACTTCAAACTTAATGGGGAATGTTTATCATCATTCGAAAAAACATTATTTGGCATTTATTTTTTTAAGATTATCTCTTTCAAATGTTGGCCGCGGTCGAATTTTCAATGACTCGTTCGAGCATTTCGACTGGTAACTGGCGAATGACACGAGTGATGTTTTGCTCAAAGACCTGAATCGAAGTGGGATTTTTTGAGGAACTATGGACCGATGATTTCACAGGGCCACAAACCATACCAAATTGTTGTTTTTTTCTTGATGAAACAAAAGCTTTTGAGTCTCTTCAGGTTGCTCTTCGTTCCGAATGCGGCAATTTTATTGGTTTAAATACCTATAGGTCTCATCGCTAAACAAAAGTTGGCTTGAAAACGTCGGATAATCTTGGAACTTTTGAAGAGAACATAGAAACGATGTCGCTTGGGATAGGCTGAGCGGCTTCAGTTTTCAGTTTAGATCAGTAAAATGCGCCAAGTCTTTCCGAACGGCGCCGAATCGACTCTTCACGGTCTTCGTGTACACTTTGAGCTACGGCTGCTATATTTTCTTCACTACGTGCTCTATTACATGGTCTATTCGGTCGACTATTGGCCTTCTCACTTTAACTTGCCTTGTTCTTTGTCTACCCTGAGGATACTTGATCTAAGACCAGAAGTCCTGAGCTGCTTTAGCCATATGTAAAAGAATCGTTTCTAGCCACTTCCCAAGAGAATGGCAATCAGAGAGCTTGCCTCACTTGCGTTGAACTTTTACACATAACTCCATCCTCCTGCTAAATATACGTTACTATAATTATTATTGCATTCGAAAAGCGCCGTTTTCCCCAGCTCCACATTGCAACAGACTTTTGAGTAAAGCTTAGTGCTCCCCAATTGCATTCATGGATTCTTGCAAAAACCATTATCGTGCATGCATTGTATTGCAATTCCAAAATGAAGAGGGCTCAAAGTGTTTAAAACTTCAATTCAAACTGTCTCTCCCTTAGTATACAGCGTCTTTGCTACAATCAACTAGGTTTCTTAATCATCCGTTAGTTCCTAAAAAATTTAAATAAATTTGTACAAAATTTTATTTTTTTTTTGTAATTATATATTCAATATATTGGTCTGCAATGTTTTAGCTCTGACAAATTATAATTATAAATATTGTAAGCAATTTACTTAACATAATTGAGAGAGAATGAATAAAAATGATTGATCTTGCAAAATTTATTTATTTCACACAAAGCAATGTATGAGGAAATTTTTGTACCAAATTTCAATCGAAAACTAACCTCAGACTCCGCTCTAAAATACAAATATTAATTAATTCTATTTATGCTTGAAGATAAATAAACAAGCGTGCATTCCTCCATTTGCACTAACTCTGTATGCGAATTCCTCAAAAGCCGAAATATTTAATTGATTTGGAATATTTCTTAAAAATGCCAACTATGATCTATTATATCGCTTTATTTGCACTTATTATTACACTGGCACATGTATGTTTATTTGCAAAGACATATATGTACATGTATTGCACAAAATATGTAAGTAATATATTGCAATTAGTAAAGGAAAACATTTACTTTTTCCTACTAAAGACACATATGCAGATTTATAAGTGACAGCTGTAGTGACATCAATGCTGGCACAACAAACGGAAATGATATTAAATATTTGATAAACAAGTTGAAGAGACTTGTCGGCGCAGTTGCAAGAAATATATATGCCACGTCTGTGTGCGTCCGTTATGTGGCTAATTGCTAAGAGAAATGCAACCACAGACATTTTCGGTAAATATGTAGTGTATGTTCAGTAGGTATTTACCACAGTTATTTGTTATTATCATGCAAAGCACTCTTCTTCTTGCTACTCCAATTCATTCGAGTGCAAAGTGAAGCAAAAGTAAATTTCGCTTAAGGCTGGCGAGCAAACACTTGCATAATTCATATCCACCTACGAAATAAAGCAAATATTGCAAATGTTCAATAAAACTTGTGAGTTTTAAATCATATTTGCATTTCATGTCTCAGCTAACTGTTTGCAGTATATGTATGCAAGTATATTTCAATGTCTCTATGTATACATATGTATGTGTATATTTCTCGTATATTTACATATATACAAACTTTCATTAGGACAAATACCTTCAAGCGTTTAAGGTGCATAGTGTCTTTTTGCCGCATAAACCTTTGTGAGGGACTTGGTTTTACGCCTGAAATGCTTAGACAAATAATTCATTTATTAATAGACGGATTTTAGCGCAATCAATTTCAAAACAAATAGTTACTATATGTACTTATTAAAGGTTTAGTTTTGCAATACTGTTTGTATTTCATAATTCCGGCATGTTGAAAAATTATTCGAAATTCCTAAAATTGTTTGCTGTTTGCTTACATTTAAACTAAATTTAGTGGAGCCTAACGAAGAAATATGTAAAGCATCAGTTAAGTTTTTCGAAAATTTGTAATTTTTTTTAGAATGCATTGATGCACATATAATTCATTTTTATTAAATATTGCAAATAATCAATAAGCATATGTGTAAATAGTATACCAAAAGTGCTGATTTATTTTAAATATTAATAATATTAAACTTATCAATGTATTAGTGAAGTTTTTTTTGCTAAGTTTATTGCCAAAATTTGTTAATTTTTTCCAATAATTTGAATTTCCTTAATACTGTTGAAATAAATGATCAATATCACATATAAACCGCATGAATAGCTAATTATACCCTGAACAGGTTGTACTAATTATTCACACATGCTCATAATTTTTTATATCCGCGAACCAGTCCCTCAGTTTTCGAAATACCGATCTGAAATTAGCGCATCTCCTTTTCTTTCTAAGAAGCTTTTATTTGCCGGAACTCCGGCACTATAGCATAAACCTTATAAGAAATTTGGCATGGAGTATTGTTCAAGGCAACAGTGCAATCTCCAAAGAAATTATTAAGATCGATTCATTTTATAGCTTTTAGCTGCCATACAAACCAACCGATCAAAATCAAGCCTTTATAGGAGCTTTTTATATTTATGAAGGGTATTATAGCTTCAATGCAACCGAAAATAATGTTTTTCTAGATTTATATATATGGAATTTTTGGCTTATGATACAATTTCAATGATTTAAATATTCGTAAATTAAATGAAAATATTAGGTTGTCAAAAAAGTCTTGCGGTATTTTCGCTAGTTGACGCTGAAAGCGCGTAGTTCTAGTTTTATTCGTCGCATCGGGTCATGCTATACCTTTTTGGAAAGCTCATTTCACGCGCTAACACATGTTTGATTGATTGTCGTTTATTTTAAGTCGTTCGTGAGTTATAGCGCAAAATAAAGAGAAAATACGGCAAATTTTACAGTACTACTACGATAAAGACAGAAATGCATCTCAAGCCGCCAATAAAATTTGTGCAGTTTATGGACCCGATACAGTTTCCATTTCCACCGCACAACGGTCGTTTCAATGTTTTCGTTCTGGTGTAGAGGTGGTCAAAGATGCGCCACGCTCCGGAAGACCTGTCGTCGAAAATTGCGATAAAATCGATGAATTGCTCGAAAGAGGCCGGCATAGTAGCAGCCGTAGCATCGGTCAAGAGCTGGGCATGAGTCATCAAAAATTCATTTCAATTTCAATAAAAAAATTCAATAAAAATACCGCAAGACTTTTTTGACAACCCATTATATTCTGAAATTTTCAATTTTGGGGTAAAATGACGATTTCAGAGTCCTATTCTCTATATGTTTAGCCTGTGCTGTCAACAAAATTAAAACATTCAACATTCAAGCTTTAGTTACTTAAACAGTAACGTTATATTTTCAAACCCAGTTCAGTTCGCACTCCTGTTGAGTAAACTGGTCGGTCTGTTTACTCTAACTCTTTTAAAATTACTTTGAATTGCATGTGGCTACCGATCTTAGCAATCCAAGTTTTAAAAACTATGGTAGACAATTGATAGCTGGTTCCTCTTTTGCCTATTGTAGGCGTTTGCTAAGTTTCCGGGTGTATAGTGTCAACTATTAGATTTAGTAATGGCATTAAAGGTTTAATGAACACAGTTTCATTGATTTCATCACTGTAATTATTTATACTACTATGAGCAAAAAATAGTAACCCTATGTTCATAATTTTAAAATTCCTAATTTATTCTTTCCTTTCCCCTTTGGCATCAATACACTCGGTCCAAGTTTTTTCTCCAATCCTAGTAACACTTGTTAAAGTCAATTTCCGGAATAGCCTTTAATGCGCGATTCGTGTCTAAAGTCTTCAATTGGCTCAAAACGGTTTCCCCTTTGCTGAATAAACCGAAGTCACACGAAGCTCAATCAGGCGAATAGGAGGATTGTGGCACGATATTGCTTGAAAATTTGCGGAAAACTCAAAAGGAATCAATGCGGTACGTAACGGTGCAAAGTCCAAGAATTGTCGGCATATATTTCCGCCCTCTTTTTACAAATAGCTTCGCGCAAACGAAGCATAGAACTCAAATAGTATTATTTGTTCAGAGCCTATCCGGTTGGAAGGAATTCGGAGTGCACCACAACTCGCTAATCGAAGGAAACTGTCAACATAACGTGGTTTTTTCGGCTTCGGCCCACTTCAGCCACTATATTCGGCCGATTGATCGTCAGTTTCCGGGTCGTAAGCATAGATGAAAGACACATCGTCAATAATAATACGCTTCATGACATCCCGGTAGTCGGCAAGCATTGTTTCACAGACATTAACGCGACCATGTGTTTAGAGAAAATTGAATGACTTTGGAACCAATTGCGCTTTCACCTTTCTAAGGCACAAATTACCTTCCAAAATTATTTTCACTGATCCTTCCGATTTACCAACGATGCCAAAATGATCTCAGACCGTTAATCATCGATTCTCAAGGACCATTTTATTTTACTATCGTGTTGATCATGAGTTAATTTTGATGGTCGTCATGGCTGTGGTTCGTCGTTAAACGTGTTCTCGACCCTCTTTCAATAATTTATATCATTCAAAAACACTTCTTCGCAACAAACAAACCGAAGCCGTTTTCCAAAATTCTGGACGTTTCGGCATCAGAGAGTTGATTCCGCACACAAAGATTTAATGGAGCTTCTTTGTTTAATAATTTCACTCATCGTAAAATTCGCCGAATGTACTCTTATGTACTTTTCAGAAAGACAAGCGTTAACTAAGCACTAATGATTATTTGGAAGTAAATTTTGGCGCAGATGTCACCTAAAGTGATACCAACCTAGAAAAAAAAATAATTTGACGAATGGGTGTTCGAATGAAATTTAAATTGAAAAGTCTTACTATATTCTGCCCACAGTATAAATACTAGTGTAAATATATTTTTTCCAGTTTTTGTGCAAGTTACAATTCTTAATAGGTACAAACGAAAGTATAAAATAAAAAAAATTTATCCAATCGAATATTTGAAAGAATAAAACTTAGATAGCGGTTGAAAGCAATTATTGGCATAAGTTCTGTTTGCTAATAAAATTGGTCGGCTCACTGAGAGAAAACTATTTAGAATTGACTAATTGAACACTTGTCAAATGCAGTTCATCCACTGTAGGTGTATTTTATATAAATTCCTGTTTGCAAATTTGGCAGAGTATTTTTCTATGATTATTTCATTTACTAGTTTATAGTTTACCAGCATATTTACAGAAGCGACAAAATTCCCGTGAACATGTGCATTGAAGTGTGGTTTCGGCGAGTTTAACAAAAAAGTGCCTTTTTTAATCGCTATAAACTATAAATCAAGACTTGTAAATGCTACTAAATGGCTTCAGACTTTATATATTGCCCAAAAGCCATGTTCCTTTTTTGTAATAGTTAAAACGCAAAAACTGCTGACAATTTTTTACACTGGTACAAACCTCTTAATTGATTGCAAACGCTTAATGTATTAATAGATGGCAAATTAAGTGCAATAACGTTCAATAAATTTTAAAATTTAACTTGCACAAATGGCTTTATCCACCGGTATTTGACTGGTTAAATGGTTAAATCACTTTTACATTTTTTCAGGAATTGTATTAAAAAAAGAAAAGACAACTGAAAACGATTGCATTCAATTTAATAGCAATATATTTAGAATTGAAGCAAATTAATTAAATTTAGTATTGAAAGTGATGTACTCAATGCTGTTTCTGTTATAAATATGTATATATACCTCGAAATCAGAAGATAAAATTGATATGTTATTTGTTTTTAAGATTTTTATTGATTGTCTCTGTTATCGCCATATTAGACCGGGAAGAGAAAGCCGTAGTTTCATTACTTCTAATGTGTGTATCAGTTCGAAACACCAGGAGAAATAAAGTTCGTTTAAACTTAGTTACGCCTGCGGGAAATAGTACCACTTTATACCACTATTACCACTAATCCCCACCAAATGTAATACACTTATGCCAATGATTTTCCAGTCCTCGAATCACTATCAACAAGCACTTCTTGGGATGGCGTTACACTCCTTCAACGAATTTTGTTTTATCTCTTCGATCGCCTGAAAACGGGTTCCATGGAAAGGCAATTTCAGTCTGGAAGAAAATAAAAATTCACACGAAGTAAAATTTGGTGAATATAATGTTTGGCTGATGTTGCTCATTGCGTTTTTGGATTTAAATTCAATTGCAGTGGAAAAAAATTCAGCCTATCGGAACGAATCGAGCAACGTTTCAGACTCGAGAGAGATGTCGAGTTCTCTTGCCATCTCTCAAACAATTGACTCAAGCAAGCACCACATCCTTTTTATTTTCATCTGTTCAAGCGAAGGTCGTTCAGAACGAGCCACGTCTTCAACGATTTCTCGACCGCCTTTAAAGGCATTGTACTACTCGTAGGCATGTGTTTTGGGCAAAATTGAATTAGCGTAAGTCTTTTCCAGCATTCGAAATGATTTCGTACACGAAATTTGGTTATAAATGCAAAATTGGGTTAGAAGTATGAAATTTGGTTAGAAATACAGAGTTTGACACAAGTTCCTTTTTCGATATTTTTATCGATTGTAAAAATGGCAACTTACTACTGAGGTGTACCGACTTAAGTAACTGCTGCTAACAAACTGGTTGTCAGATCGCGCTCATATTTGGGATAGTAATTGCAGACAGTCCTACCCAAAAAAAAAAAAACTTTTGTTATAAATATCATTTTGCAGGGGAATTTTTTTTTCAATTTCCGGGTGCTTTTTTGTTCCAATATATATTATCTTCCATCTTATAAGAGATTTGTCTTTGCTAATGACTCAAAATCCGTAAATATTTTTCCGATTATCCTTCGCGAATAATCCTAGCAATGGATTCTCCGATGTTTTCATGGCAAATGCTACAGCAAGATATATTTGAACGGTTGGTCAAACACGAAGAACCCAAAGCAATGCAAATTAATACGGCTGATTTTGATTTGATTTTCAAGACTCTTATGTAAAACATGTACATTATGCGTGGCTACGCGCTATTGCTTATAAATAGTATTTATATTTGGTGTATTAAATATGAGTTACTACCCTCCCTTATTAGAGGTTTCCGGTAATCCCTCGGAAAAAAGATGCGCTCTCGTTGGCAGGATAACTGTGTTTTAGTTAAACCTTAACTTATAACTTACAAAAAACTGAAAATTGGGTTTTTAACTGATATTTTTTCAAAAAAATATAAATATCAGTGAAAATTTCGCGACTTTTTTTTTAAATAGTTGAAATCGAAAAATAATCCTTTGTAAAAATCTTTAAGAATTATATCTCAAGGACCTGTGTAAGATTTCATGAAGATCGGTGGAGTAGTTCGGGAGAAATCTTGCCAATCGATTTAAAAAAAAAAAACAGTTTTGAGAAAAACGCGTTTAAAGGCAGCGTACTTAGCGCACAAGTTCTCAAGGCTGTATCTCCGAAACTATTACTTGGATCAACTTGAAAATTTAGGAGGATTCTAGAGGTGTTGTAGAATTTAATAAGATAATGTAAAAATGATACAATTTTTTGAAACCCGTAAACTTGTGTAACCCCTTAAGGTAGTAGTCTGGTAATTTATGCCTATTTTCATGACATCTTTGGAGGGCGGTTTTTTATGGGGAAATAAAAATGAATTAGCTTGAATATTTAGAGTGGTTTTTATTTGCATTTTGAAAATATAAAAAAAAAATAATTCGAAAAAATTTAGTACTTTATTACTATTATTATTGTCACTAAAAAAAATGCACCTGAGTTGGCCGGGTGATTTTGGCTCTTGATCTTTAGACATGTCATTCCGACCAGAGAAACAATGTGTTGAGAAAAACGCGTTTAAAGTTCAATATCTCCGAGACAGGCGCTCTAGGAAACTTGTTTTAACTCCCGAAATATTTCAAAGTTCTCGAAAAAATGTTGATGTTTTGAACCCAAGTTACCAGACTACTACCTTAATACACACTTAGTAAAATCACTTATTTCTATTTGAAGAATTCAATTAGTATAATAGATTTTTTAACTTTTAAGTCCGCATCTGAACTCAAATAAAATCGGGATATTTGAATCAGGTCCTATTATAAAAAGTAATTAACGGTGTCTTATAAAAGAAAACTTTTTTCTTATCAAATTCGTTTTGACTGCATTTTAATATGTACGTCAATCAATTTTCATATTCTTTCATATGCAAATTGAAGTTCTGTTTTCCATAAATACAAATAAGCTCAGCATAAATATTTTTTTAAGTAAATGTCAGTTATTTTTGCATATGATAAGTATGCCAGCAAAAACAATGCCTGCGCAATTATTTCAATATTCCAGCGCGTAGGCGCATTGTTCCAGTTTTAATTAACTTTATAATGACAGCCAGTTACTGTACGTAATGAGTTATTGCCTCATATCAACTAGCATATTTATTAATTTTGTCGCTTTTGCATAATGAAAACAAAATTTTTCTGATTACGCTTTGTTTTTTATTTTTTTTCTGTGTGCTTTTCAGAACAATGGCGCCCAACAATTGGCATCCGAGGCGACCGTCTACATTATGCTCGAGGATGTTAACGACGAGATACCATTGTTTACGGAGCGTGAACAGGAGACCGTGCTGGAAGGTGAACCCATTGGCACGAAAGTGACGCAAGTGAATGCCATTGACAAGGATGGCACATTTCCAAATAATCAGGTAAACAAAATGGAGTACCGTTAGGTAAATTTAGTGAATCACATACTTGCAAGTAAAACAAAGAGTACACGAAAGAAATGTTATGCGGAAATATTTGTTCATGCTTGCGCCAGAGGAGTGCATGAGGAGCAAGCGACGGCCTGCACTACGGTGTATGGAGCGCATGCAGCAGTGCAGTCAAGTGTGAGAGCGGTTGATAAGCGCCTGCCATACATACGGCTCATTACTAAGCTGGATGGTAGTATGCAAATCGCCCAACATTGTTCACTGTGGCGGCCCAATATTCCAAAAATGTTTATCTTCGCTTCAAAAATTTCTTATCAAACCCCTTTTGCGCTTACGGCGAAGAGCGTCGCGAAGAGAAAAACAAATCATGCTATAATTAAAATTCTGTGTTTATTACGGCGTGGTAAATGGGATCATCTGGGTGGCAAAGTAGAAAGCGCGTAACGCGAGCGAGAAAGAGAATGAATTATTGTGTGAAAGTTGCGCGAGCTTGCGCCGGTCCAGCGCAACTAAATTAGCAAATGAGTGTCGAAATCAGTTAAGTGGAATGAATGCTGCACAAAGTTTACGCGTGTAAGGCGCTAGCATGAGCCATTCCGCAAAGGCGTTGACTTGGAAACTGAAAAAATTCTGTGCATAGGTAGAAAGAAAAATGGCCTTGGCGTGGGAGAGTTAGTGGCGGAAAAAGTATGTTGTAATTACAGTATGCTTTACAAAATAAAAATCGCTCACGGGTATGCGACTGTAAGTTTCTTAAAAAAAAATTGAGAAAAATTTCAATATCCAGCTTTTTGTGGAGTCAGTACCTCATAGAAATAATGGTTTTGCCAGCGCCACTCTCTTAACTCTACCACAGCTGGTTAATTTGCTTTGGGCTTATGCTCTCATCTGCTCACATTTTCACGCTAATAAATGTCCAAAAGCATTACGTGCGATGTCAAAAAGGAGCCTGAAAATGTATAAGAAAGTAGCGCGACCAACCGCAGGCAAAGGAAACGCTGGAAAATGCTGCCTATGAAGTAGTGTTAGTAGGTGTGTGGGCATGCCTTCTTTTACACCGCTTTCGCTTGGCTATCTGCGATCCTTTATAAATAGTGGCTTTAAATATTACGGCCGCAGCATCTACATATATTTGCGGGCATTTCTTACAGCATTTGCCCTACCTTTGGCAACGTGAAATTAGCTATATGTGGCTGTGTTGAAAGCTACAAAGTAAAAACGGAAATACAATTTATATGCACCTTACCTTACTAAGCGAAATTTCTAAATTATTTAATGCTTTCACTTATTTGATGCCTCGCCATAAAGAAATATTACATTTGACTTTCAAAGCGTTTTCTTGTGAATGTGTCAGGTTTGCATGAAATCTGATTTGTAACACTTTACCCACACCTATAACCATCTAGCAAAGTCTCCAAAAGAACTTTTGGTAATATTATATTTTATCTTCACAAGCTCATTCCAATTCATTACATGTGTAAGCATTTTTTAACATTTTTCTCATATTTTCTCAATCGGTAATAATGAAGAATGGTAGCGTTTTTAGCCATAAGTGTTCAACACTTTTCCTTTATATTTACAGCACAGTAAGACTTTGTTCATAATCCTTAACTTATATTTTAAAATCTATGCCATCCCCCTCAAAGTAGTCCCCCTTGGCATTCATACACTTGTTTTTTGGTATCAAAACTACCCCAAATTCAAACAGATTTATGAAGTAAACAATGTTTGGGAAGGAAAATAATATTTTTGAAAAGAGTTTCAAGAAGTTTACAGTTCAAACACGGTGAGAGAGTTACATTGAAAAATCGATCGTTCTCAATTAGTCAAGAAGTCATTAAGATAACTGATGATAATGAATTTTTATCTTTTTTGGCCTATAAAATCGACCAGTGTGCGATGGTGCATTATCATCGTGTAAAATCCTTGAATTCTTCTTCCACAACTGTGGCCGTTTTCGACGAACGTTTTCACTCAAAAACTTCATTGTGGCTGAAGGAAAAACGTTATTGACCGTCTGTCCCTCCGGAACAAATACATGATGCACCAAACCACGAATACAAAACAAAGAAAACAATGAGCATCACCTTGATTTTGAGCGGCTTTGGCGTGGTGTTTTTGGTTTCAGCTCGTTATAATGCTCTCCGTGAATGTGGGATCGGAATTTGCACGATCAAGCATATCCAAAAAGACCCGTTTACGGTACTCTTTTTGAAAAAAAATTCAGCTTTATCGGGACGAGTCGAGCAAGAACGCGTTTCATATTCAAAATATCCACCAATATTATTCGAACGGACTTGCGAGATATGGTGAGCTCTCTTGTCATCTCTCTAACACTTGCCTTACGATTGTCAAGCACCATATCCTTCACTCTTTTATTATTCTCATCAGTTGAAGAGGCCAAAGGTCGCCCTGAACGAGTTATGTTTTCAACGATTTTTCGACCGTCTTTGAAAGCTATGTACCACTCGTATACTTGTGTTTTTGCAAACCGATTCAACCTACGCCTTTTCCAACATTCGCAACAATTCCGCATACAAAATTTGAGAAAAGTTATTTGTTCGATATTTTTTTTCCTTTACAAAAATCGCAACGCACTACTGAGGTGTACCTACATAAGCAGCTCCTGTAAACAAACTGGTTTACGTAGCGCACTCATATTTGGTTTAGTAATTAAGGGCAGTTCTACCAACTTATAAAAGTACAACTTTTTGAAATATCGATCAATTGCTTTGAAGCTTGCTTCTCAGAAATATAAGTTTAGGAATAGTATCTAAGTTTTCGATTATGCTGAGCTCACTAGCCATTCGTATTACATATGGTACACCTGTTATAATAGGCACGGGCAGTATATTGGCAACTATAAATTGCTTTACATAAAAGGTGTGATTTAATTGGTATTACTTCTTGCATTATCTTTTAGCCGTTTTAAAGTTCGCTGTGTCACCCAGCTTCCTCATAATCTCAAACATAGCAAAAAACATCGTTGCATTAACACACATATTACAAGAATATACAAGGAGATTGAACTCTGATACTTAACATTGAACTCTTATACTTAGCTCTTATTATAAAAGTTTAAAATAATAATAAGTTCCCTCATGCTGACAATACTTTATTTGTCTTTGTGTTCCACAGGTCTATTACTACATTGTCGACTCACCGCGCAACGAAGGCAAAGAATTCTTCGAAATAAACCTGCAGAGTGGCGAAATCTTCACCAAAACCGTGTTCGACAGAGAAAAGAAAGGCGCCTATGCGCTGGAGGTGGAAGCACGTGATGGCGCACCCTCGGCACGACCCAACAGCAATGGACAACCCAATTCAGGTTAGTAACTATACACCAGCCGTTAGTTAGCACTTGTGCATTTCATTTGGAACCTGAGCTGAGCGCGCGCATTTAGCGCGCCAATTATTCAGATTTACAAGTTGTGATTGACCAAATTATATGCGCAAAAGTTGCAGCAGTCGAAACAGATGTACGCCGTTATCAACATCAACAACTTAAATCAACAGCTGCCGCAATTGCCGGCATGGATAAGTTGTGAAAGAATAACAACAAGACTGGCGTTCGAGTAAAAGTTTCTTTGTGAATTTTATTTCACGAAACTTTTTCATATGCAAATGCAAGTGGCGTCATTTTTGGGCAAATAACATGCTGCATTTACAAGTTCTCTACCACTTGCGTAGTTGTTGGCGACAGCAGCGCGGCGTGCAACGAGAGTGATGGCTTGGCAAAAGTTCTCATTTTAGCATTCAATGCTCTTTCTTGGTTCGCAGTGTTTGAGTAAGAAGTGCCAACAGCGTTGCATTTAAAGTGGATTAAAATAACAATCTTAAAATTACACTTTTTCGACAGTTCCCGTTACAGTTTTGAATTATTACTTCCGGCGCAAATTGAAATCGGGTGTGTTATATACTTAGTATAACACCCCCAAACACTTGGTTGGCAGCCACACAGTGGCTTAACGCAATGGACTGCGGCAGCTTGAGTCGCAGTGTCGCCATAAATCAGACTTAGCCCTCGCAGCTCAGCTTTTAGCGCGTCATATGCTTATTAGTTCATTCAGCCGTGCGCATGCGTGTGTATGTGTGCGGGCGCGTTGTGCAAATGTTACCTCAATCTATGAAGTGTTTACCGGCGCAACGCCACTAGCATGTGAACGCGGTATTTTTTGGCACAAACCAGCCGCTGCAACCGCATTCCTCTAGCTATTCGCTTTGCGCGCTGCTTTCGATTGGCATTTCGCAAATTCGTTTACCTTTTGAGTGCTGCCAATTTTCGGTTTTGGCATTGAAATCACTGCATACGCGTTGTCAATATTCCTTTTTTTAACTTAATTCACAGTTAGCGCCGCAGTGACAGCAAAGGGAACTTTGAGTGCCGCACACACACAAACACAAGCACATTGGTGATGCATTTGCAGTATGTCATTGGTTGCTTTGGCTATTTAGTGCATTAGTGTATACTGCATGGCGAAGTAATTCGTGGCATTTCGTATGTGTGTGTGTGGTTTGTGTCTCTGCTGTCAGTTTGCTCGCTTATCTGTCTGCCTTCCTGTCTATGGCTCGCCGTTGCTCTCGCTGGTATTTGCATTCGCATTTGCAATCCATGCAAATTCTCCTTACTTCATTTGTATGCTTGTATGTGTGTGTGTGTTTGACGTGTGTGTATATGTGTAGCTATGCACTTAGGTTGTTGCTATTTTGCATTGCAAAATGCTAATCTTATTTTTATTTGGTGTTTATGCATGCACCTTCGCAGTATACTCGCCGCCCTTCAGCGCCCAATTGCATTTTTTCTGACGCCTTGCAACGCTCTAAACAAATGCGAGTGTTGACATACTTTTTAGCACTTTTGGGCTTAAAAATAAAAAACTTCTACAGACCAAGCAAAAAATAATAATAAATTATGCGGGCTGTCCTTGGCAAGTGCGTTCATAGGGCGACTGCCACTTAGTGCGTTTTCGGTGCAAACCTTAGTCGAAATAATATAAAAGAGATGTGGAAAAAGTTTTATATAATTTCCGCAGGAATTTATCGTATGATAAAATCAACACAAAATCGATGTATAACTAGAAAAGATTCTTATACGAGTATTTATACGTAGGTTTATACATATACATATGTATATACATGTACATATATGAGACAAACTGAAAAAAACATGTGGCTTTGGAGCAAAGATAATTTTTTTTGGCAAAAACGGGCGTTAGAGTTCGAAATATGATTGGTTTTTTTCTACAAAATAGCCCAAATCCTCGGTAAGTTCTCTTCAGTTGCCATTCTTTTTAGGCCTCTGAGAACAGACCCGAAGAAAGGGCGAATTCTAAAGCAATACAATATGGGCTTGTGCGTTATCATTACTCGACCTGAGTCTAGCAAACCACCACTTTCAAAAAGTGCATAGTACCACCACAGCACCTAGCGTCATAACCAGAAACCATCCTGTGAGAGAACGATCCTCGTAGCGTTGGACTTGCCAATCGCCTTTGACACAGTCAGTCACAAAATGCAATTGCAGGACATTAAAAGAACTAAGCTCCCTCCAGGACTGAAGAGGTGAACTATGAACTACCTGAACGGTCGTCAATCATCCGTACTATTTCGATGTAAAAATTTAAAACTGAGAAAAATTAAACTAGGGGTTTCACAGAGTGGTGTCCCCTCGCAGCTATTATTTAATTTCTATATCTCGAAACTCCCACAGCCACCAGAGGAAATTCCTATCACCTTGACAAAGAAACGTTGTTGGCAATCAGCCGACCGGTCCTTAACTACGCCGCACAAATATGGTCGCCTGGATGCTGTGAAACGCAGACGAACAAGCTCCAGACTTGTCAGAGCACTGCACTCCGGACTACGGCAGGATGTCTCTTGATGTCTCCTATTGAACACCTACATAGTGTGGCCCGTATGCTCCCAGAGCATAAAGAACTCCCCTCCAAGCAGCTCTGCTGGGGTGCTTTCGTAGAAGTCATCCTTGCTGTCACCTGCTTGGAGCGGAACCGCCTTCTAGGAACATCAAGAGGTCGTTCCTCAACTACGTCAGCGACATCAGACATTACGTCGGCCAGTCTTCGGGCGCAACTAACTTCCGACAAGCACTCACTGTCATTCACAGTGAAGTCATCAACACCTTCACCGATTTCCTTTCATTGAAGGGCGTACTTGGAATCAAAGCTTCACCCCTTGCAGACGAAGATCTCGAGTTGCTGCCAGAAACGAGAGTGACGGTTTAGCAGGTTAAACTGCTAATTATCCAGAATACACCCCGACATATCCAATATATGTCCTTGCGTGCAATGAGTATCCGCTTGACACTGGCCACCTCTTTGCATGCCCAACCAACCCCACTCATCTGACACTCCGATCCCTTTGTTCCGACCTCGTCGAAACAGCAAGTTTCTTGGGCCTGCCGTTGACATTATGTTACCGACGCAACAACAACAATATCAGTCGAAAGCGGCTATTTTCTTTATTACCTTACCCATTTAACCAAAACTGAGTTTCATCGCTGAACAAAACTTTTTTTGCTAAAATCGGCATCGATAGATATCTCGTTTTGGACTCATTCATCGCACATGTGGCGCGCTTGATGGTCACTCTGCTTTAATTCGTGCACGAGTTGGATTTTATAAACCCGCGAGCTAAATTACTTTGGCATAATCTTCCATAAAGTGAATAGGCACAGCTGAAATTGTTGAGTATAAATCGACTAATAGTTGTTAAAAAACTAACTTCGTAAAAAGCATTACCTCATTGAAAACCACACGTCTCAAAAAGCACCCATTATTTTGTAATTTCACGAATCCAGACAAAATAGTCTCCATGTAAAGCGAAATATGCATTCTTGTGTAGAGCGTTCTAATTACCAATGGCAAATTGTTTTCCCTCGACCAGTTACGTTCCACTTACATATATTCACGCATGGCGCTATTAACACTGGAATTCAAATTCATTTAAGTTCTACTCGCTTCCAGCAAGTTTAAAAAGCTATTCCATGAAATGGCACTTCGTTTAAATTTCTATTAGTTTATGTTTTCCGATTGCAATGGTTGTATGGTGTCTACTTAAACGCTAACAAATTACTACTTTCACGCAATACAAATCCGATTACATTAACCTGCTATTGATTACTCTGCATATGCAAAATGTATGAGGCGGCAAAAAGGACTCGGGTCAAAGCACAGCCATATTTGTTATGCATAACTCCTTTACGTGCCGGTTGATTTGGTACTAGCATAGCCTACTTTTGGGAGATTTTAAAAATAATCAAATAATTCTTCTACGGAGCCTTGCAATAGGCGCACAAATGCGTTGCCTGACGAAAAGTTTTTTACCATTTCAATGGCATGACTACAGCACACATACATAGGCATACATGCAAAGCATTATTACGGCCATTGCTTTTACATTCTCAAACTTGTAGCTCAACAATTGCTTGCTTGGTGTTGTGTTTAGTTTTTGTGTGTACATTTTACAGCAACAAATCACAGCTGCCAGCCCTCATGCTATACACTATGTTGGTGTGTGTATAGTGAATTCAATTCGATATACATACACACAATTGGGCGCTGGAGAACGTGCAGCATGCGGAACCAACTGTTAGGCGTTTCGGGCGATGGCCCATAAAACAGCAAATAATATTTTCTTTTGCGCCCTTTCAGTTGACTTTTAGGCTAAAAAGTGGTTAACTTGTATACACAGCCTGTCGGCTCTAAGGGGTTCAAAGGTGCGTCGGCTAGCAGCAGCTGGCTGGTATGAGACAGTAAACGGAATTTTAGATGTTATCTCTGGTACGTGCTGCATTTATTGCTTGCATACTTTTGGGCTTATGTGCTTGTGTGGCCGTCACTTGTGCACGTCGGTCAGCCGAAAGCTTCAGTAACTGATAGTCACATCGTTTGTGTACACTTCGAACTAATAAAAACACATATTTCGGGAAATAATATTTTTGGGTTGTGCTCATAAAGCATACCGATGGCCATTTAATGAGCCAAAGTTCGGCAATCAAGCAGAATATGAGCAAAAAATAATATTTTAAAAGCAAAGGAAGGCAAAATTTTCGTTTTAATGGCTAAATTTAATGCGCTTTAGTAGGATATATCATTATCTTAGTGTACTCTGAACTTCTGAATTTTCCTTTCGCTCATTAACCTGCTATCTATACTATAGGAAATGCATGCTATAGCCACAGCTACATATGTACAAATTATCAGTGCCTTATACATACATATATGTATAACGGAAACTTCACAAGCTACAATACGTATTAAAACTGGGTGCTGTATCTTATCTCCATTTTCTCGTTCAATCCATAAGCTCAATTGCCCAATTTGTATGCACTTTCTCATCAAACAACAAATTTTTATTTTTTTCCTTATATCGATTACCTCTGTTGCCTGCTTATCTGCGCTACGTGTGCTTGTTGCCTTTATTCACCCAACAACACATCATAAATTTCAATACAAACATGAAAGTACATACATATGTATGTGCTGCCGAAATGCTATGTTTTTTGATGAGCTGCCACGACACCCGACCTCAGGCTACTTGCGCGCTAACTGTTGTTTTTGCGACAAGCTTTGTTATTGCATGTAGTTTTTGTTGTCTGCTAACTGTTGGCCGTTGGCAAAATTTGTTGCTTTCAGCCACTACTCCAGCGATTTTTCGCTAACACTCCTTTCGCTCATAGCTTTATATCTCTCATGAATGCGCCTGTGTTTAGTGGGAAAAGTTTATTATGCCGCTCACATGAAATAAGAACTTCCTAATTTCTAGGGCGGAAGTAAGTACTCATAAAAATTTGCTCATAAAAACATTATTGCTGCTTTTGTTGTTGCTATTGTTGCGTTTATAATATGATATAACCCAACATCTTTTTTTGGCTAGATAGCTAAGCATAATAATATTCCATTGCTATGCTTGGGCGCAGACACACGCTCCCAAGCACATATGTACCATCTATGTGTGTGTGTGTATGCGTGTAGTCGTGCCTTTTGGCCGCGAATGTGTTCAAGTGTACACACATTATTTTGTGTTTGGCAAGTGTGTGAAAAGTGCCATATTTGTTGTAGCGTTAACGTGGTTTGTGTTCTAGTACGCATACTAGATGGTGTTAAATTTATTTTATTGTCCTTACACTCCTTTCGCATTCATTCCTATGGCATTCATATATGTATGTATGTATATACATATGTATGTACGTGTATGTGCGAGTATGTTAAACCCCATAAGTTGCCAATGCTAAAATGTTTTCCAGCAGTTGTTGGTAATTGTTTTGTACACTTTTGTATATACTTACCTTCATACCAGATATTTATTTCATATAAATTGACATTTTTGACAACATAAATATGTACATATTCATTTATAATCCTGAAACGTCAATAATTATGAATGCTAATAAAAAAATAATTTCTATATCATATGAATTCATTCACACTTCAGCAGTACGTGATAAGGTAATGATTTTTGTCGAGGTCTAATATCAGTCTCAAACCTAATCTAGCAACAAAAATTCTAAAAATTTCTATGGACTCCGTACACATCGAAGAATATAGCATGCCGTCATTTTAAAATTTGTAAGATAGCCTCTAAAGCAACTATGCCCGCTTAATATAGTATTTAAGTCAGGTAGAAATTCAGATCCCCAAGTTGTCTAGTTATCAATGTATATATGTCAGGTATAAATCTGTGGGTCCACTATCCTTTGGTTAAAGTTTGCCACCTTTACTGCTAGCACTTCGGCTGCTTCACTGGATATAGTTCGGAAAACACTTGTTACTCTTATTGTTGTGAGTCTATGCACCGCATTAATTGGTCTGGCATACGCTTTAATGTCTAGTGTCTGTATCCATACTGGAGCTGCATATGCTTTTGCAATTAGAAGTCGACGGCTGGAGCGCACACAGCCTCTATTTCTGGATAAGGCATAAGTCTCATTTTCTTTGTTTGATGTGTATGCCAAGTGCTCCTTGAATTTTAATTTGGAGTCCAATATTACCCCCAAATACTTAACTGTGGCTGTGAAGTAACCGCACACTCTCTTATAGTGAGAGTTATTTTTTCCCCGCTATGAAGTCTAATAAAATGTACTTCCTTCGAAATTTTTTGTAAAGAAGCATTTGATTCCACAAATATGTATGTATATCAGCTACGTTAATATTTATTTCGTTTGTTTTTACTATTGAGTTCCTTCGTTTCAATAGGCAATGTCCTGAAGGTCCTTATGCTAACATTTTGATACATCGCTTTTACAGTTTGAAAGTTATTTGCATTTAGTTTAAATATTTTATTTTGTATAAATGAAACTATTAAACGGATCAATCAAATTTCCAGATAATATACCTAAACTAACGCTTAAGCTCATTCAATAATTTGACTTTATAATATATACTATCATATATACTTGTATATATGTAAATTTTCTTTTAGTGAGATTTTTTCTAAACTACAGAGCTTTGCTGGGCGATTTTCTGGCTCAGTTAAAGCAAATGCAGCAAAACATTTTTAATGAAAATTTGTACTAAGAAATTATACTTTTACTAAGCAATAAGTTGGAAGGAAACGACAATAAATATGCTTTAAATGACACCGACATAACTTGCGTCATGCATACAAATTGCTTACTTTGGCAGCTGAAAAGGGAAACATAACACATAAGAATTTTAGAACTCGATCTGAACTAACTAATAGATCCATACTAATTAATCAAAAAACAAATAACTGCGATTTTCTAAGACTCTTATTATCAATAAAACTGTCTAACTATTTTCTTACATAAATACACTTTTATATAAGTACTTTCCGCTAAGATGGCAAACAAATTATAACAAATAGCCTAAAAGCGCCACTCATCTATGCAACAGTTGCATGCATTTATTAATAAAGCATATTTTTGTCTGAGATTCCAAAGTTGCAAATATTTGCACTTGCATACGCATATTTACATCAATATGCCAAGTAATTTTCCACTAGTGCCATTGCAGCCACCACTTTATAAGATATATGCTTTCTTCTCAACTGTTTGGTGTCTGAGTGCAAGTTACACTTGCACTTGCACTTATGTGCACATCAAATATGGCAAAATCATGGACATGACACAATTCACCAACATACACACTACTCACATACTACACTTACATGCATATACATAGCGGGTAAACAAACGTATGTGGCAACTAAAGCGTGTATGGCAATATTTGCTGGGTACAAGCGTTGAAGCAATACAGCCAATCGAAAGGAAGTGCCTCAAGACAGCAATGTCACATCGATCATACGGCTGCCGTTGCATGCATGACATAGTAGTTTTATGTGGATTGAGGCAAATCGACAGTTGAGTGGTGAGAAGTACGAACTAAGTGCAAGCGAAGTAGTTATGCAGCTAAATGATGGGCGTTGTGGTACAACAGAGCGTATGAGTGATGTATGTGCCTATGCCGAGAGGTTATATGAATGGACGTATAAACAGACATACATACATACATACATATACGCATGTATGAATGTATGGTTTTAGCTATGCTCGTACTCATATCGAGGTAGTCATTGGTTTTACCAGATTTATGGCTTTTAATCGTTTCTGATGAAATACATATTTAATAGTACTATGAGCTTCAGTTCTCAAGACGAGAACAATGGAGTATAGTACAAGTATATCTAATGAATGCCACATGAATATTTGCTGTAACATTAAAACTATTTAAGTAAAATTAAATTTCCTGTAATTTGCTGAAACTCGAAATTAATTTAATTTATTTACTAATTATAGCTAGTTGTACAGGATATGACATAGAATTAAATTAAACTACTTTTGTACACCCAACTTCTAAATGTTAAATTTTAGAAGGGTTTATAAGAGTTGGTAGTAATTACGAGTTTCCATTAAATATGTTTTTTTATTAATTTTTTAAATTTGTATATGTATAGTATATAAAAAACATATAGGGAAGCATAACATAGAAAACACATTTTTGTCTAACAAATATTTAAAATTGGGTAAGAAAAATTCATAACAGAACCATTTTATACAGCATGTTATTTACATAAATTTGGGTGGCAAAAGTCTGGATTAAAATATATTGCATTTCGAACATAACTTTGCCTCGAAATTTAGTAGCAATAATAAGTCAAATTTTAACATTTCTGTTTTACTTTTGTCTGACGAGATTGTAAAGAAGAGGGGAAGCATTTCTATTTATATGCTCTAAAATACAATAGAGCTTGATTTAACATTTAGTGCATTTCGAATATAACTTTTGTTCCCCTTTAAGGTGCTAATCTTCTGTGAGTTCAACAGCTGTTAAAATTGAATAAAATTACGGAGGAGTATGCGCAATTCCCCAATTCGAGGTTCGAAATGTGTGTATGTCATCCTCCACATTTCGAGTTGCAGCCAAAAAGGAGAAACTGTTGCCTCTGTTATTCATATATGGCGAATGCTTACCTTCTTTGTTGAAAAATGTTGCTGTTAGTTCCCTTTTAAAAGAGGTGCTGCAAATAACAGCATGCTAACTAAACTTAATATAAAACACGAACAAAAAGCCAAAAAGGAGACCATGTTATTAACATATGTATGACGAATGCTTACATCCTTTGTTGAAAAATGTTAATGTTAATTTCCTTTTAAGGGAAATGCTGCAAATAACAGCATGCTAACTAAACTTAACATAAAGTATAGCATACTTTCGGAGAACTAAGTGCCGCACTTACATATCAATTAACACCCATTCTTATATATTATAAATAAACGGTTTCCTTTTTCGAATAACTGTTTTGCTCTCAAACTTTTTCCCAGCTCTCTCCACTAAATCCGAGTAGTGTACTTAACAGTATATGAACATGCTAACATCCTTTTCTCAGCTAAATAAGTACTCTCGGTACTGTACGATTTTCGGTCGCTCATATTTTCTTCGTATTGTGGAATATATTCGGTATTCACTCAACACAGCTCTCACAGTACACAGTAAACTCATGCTCGACAAATTTCGAAAATTTTCCATAACCGAATGTAGGGCAGCAACAAACAATCCTGAATTGTTTATCCAAAACAAACGACGAGCTATCTCTTCGTTTTAGAAAATACCCAAAAAAGCAAACCAAACATTTGCGAATGCTGCTCGTCGGCATTTCAACGTATTTAAAGCCAAAGCAAATATGAATTTATCACATTTTTATTTTCTATCTGATATTAGGAGGCCACACGCGTCAATATTTACTATTGTGCATATGTATGCTAGTATATAATATTTGCATGCTTATATACATAGTCTCACATGGTTTTGAGTAAATAAATTTATAATATATATGCACGTATGTATATATTATTTAATAAATTTGAAAGTTGAATATTTTTTATAAATTTTTATGCTCATATACATATGTACATACTCGTATAATAGTTTTAATTGTGAGTATTCGCAGTATTTTAAGCCCGTCATGTCTGCCATATTTAAAATTAAAGCATTAAGCATTTTGTTGTTGCCATCAAAAAAATGCTTTCATAAATGTATCTCAATTTGTCTCTGTAGTACAATAAGCACAAGCAACTGTGGCAAATATGCGAGCATTGATAAAATCTTAATATTCTACAGCAAACTGAAATGACACACATGAGATTTGTGTTACAAAAATATTAAAATCAATACAATACAAGCGATAATAGGAGAATGAGCACGAATAAGCATGGAAAATATTGCCAATGCGTGTTATTAACCGTTATTGTGGCATTTGGCAGGTATACGCGAAGACATACATATGTACATTCGCATGTGTATATAATAATATAAATATTTATGGGTGTTAATTGGTAGGCTGACATCAGGAATATTCACAAATGTTGGGCTAACTTCAGCCGGCAATCTCGCTTTGGCATTGTCATACTGATTTTAGCAAAGCAATAATTCAGGATACACTTTGTAGTATAGACATATTTTTTGTTGATGAAAAAAACTTTTGAACCAAAAATATAATTGTTCACAGAAACGTGAGACATTAAAGGCGAAATTCGAAGCCTAATGTTTACTAGGATCTCCAATGTCTAAACTACACATGAGATTTGACACTTTACTACTAAATATAACAAATTCAAAAAAATTTAAGAAGATAATTGTAAGATAATTTCTCCATCAGCAAAATTACGCCCCTCACTAAACACAAATTATTATTTTTAAGTGGTCAGCACATTTCGAAGAGCTTGCTTGTTGCAAATAGTGCCACCAATACGCTTGCCATTACTGTGGTGCACAATTTGCAATTCAATGCCTAAATCAAAGTGTTCGCCAAATTTACAGGTGCAAGAAAATTTTCTTCGTTACATAAATTATTGCCCTCCGGAAACTAGGTTTTCCACTTACACTGCGCCTTGCTTGCTGTCTACCTGCTAGACTACCTAGCGCATTACAAATGAGCCATATGGAAGGAAGTTCCGATTGCAGCTTCGCGCCAGCTTAGCAACTGGCAATCCACTAGCTATACACATGTATGTATGTACGCTAAGCTTCGATTTCAAGCTAGCGTTTGACATTTAAAGTTATCGCAGACGCTTGTGTTTTCGGCTTGTATGAGCGCGGTCGGCGGTGTCGTGATTTATACCTTGATTGCGTTGCAGTGCAGCCAGGCAACCGGCCACTGACCACTCGGCGTCTTGTTGCTATCAAAGTCCACATAAATTATTAGGCGACAGCAAACACGCTCGCAGCTGCCCAAGTGTTTGCCTTGACTTACGCAGAATGCTCGGTCTATCCAAATGCCTTGACACACGGACTCGGTGGCTGCGTGGCTCACACTAATTCCAGATGCATGAATTGAAACAAAATCAAATCAGTCTTTCCGTGTCGTTGTTGTTCTTGTTTCACCGTAAGGCAGTTTGTCTCCACAGAGCATTGTTGGTTTTGTGGCCGTTTGCCGCACCACAGAGTTTCTGAGATAAAAATGCGGAGACAAACGTGAAAAATTGCAGTAAAAGCAGAAGATGAAGCAGCAACAGCAGCAGCAGCAAAAGAAACATTGTCCAGAGGCTACTTTGCAACAAAAAAGAGGAATTCGGTGCAGTGTTTAAGTACGCTCTATTTTACCATTGTTGTTCGTGTGCTTTGTTGCCGGGGTGCGGTGGCCATAAAGTTTTTAATTGCAGTGCAGATTATGTGTGGTTTCTAGTGTGAATAGCTAGCTGCTGCGGTAAGTGGGCGACGTGCGATGAAAGCTAAGAACTTAGAATTAGTGGAAAGCCAGTGGAAGACTAATGTGCTAGAAATAGCGAATAATTAGTTAGAAGATGGATCTCTTCGCCAGTGTATGAGGTCCGTTTAAAGTAGCCGCTGTGCCAATTTAGTGGGATTTAAGATGGTTTAGTTAAGAGAAAGCTGCAGTAGGAAAAGCTGCATAGAAGAAGGCGCGAGGAAGCTTCTGACTATGAAATTAATATCGTGAAGCTACGTTATTAACTATGTTTAGTGGAGACCAATTTATTGCTTAACTCAGCTGAGTTGCTTCAGAAATTTTTTTATACTTTCATTCAAATAAGTTTTTTCATATTTCAATTGTATTGTCTAGTTTCTTATATATACATACAATATATTGCTATGAATTTCTACTATTTATCGTACTTACACTTCACTACCTTGATTTTATTCTCGGAACTAGAAGTTCTATATATATTACGCGAATGTGATCAGTGCTGAAAAACAGCTCTCAGTTTGCAGATGTGAGTTTCCTTCCTTGCATTAAATATTATTACAAATAGAGATTTCGTAATGTACCTAGATAAACAAAGTACTATTTCACTTAGCAAGAATGTTCCCACAACCAGGAAAAATTGGTAATAACCTAGCTTAGATATTCCATTAAAATTAGCACACTTTCTCTGAGTTAGAAAAGAGTAGTAGGAATAAAAGAAAGTTTCCATTAACTAAGGAAAAAATTCGACGGAACTGTCAAGTAAAAAATACGTTCACATTACTTCAAGTCTAGGTCCGTCTGCTGCCCTTACTCGTCGCTCACTAACAATGTACATCAGACGACCCTTGCTGCCGGCTCGTTTCCCTAATTAAACACTACTTATGAATTAAATTCGTCACGCCTACTCCATTCCCACCCTATTGCTTTTGCAAAAGAGAGAGCAACGACGAAGATGCCATACACATACATGAGTCAGCACCTCACAAATTTGAGAATGGTCAGCGATGAGCGCAAGCGACTAGGGAAAAAGTGAAATTTATTTACAGCCGTTTGCCTGACACATTCTCGCCTTTGTTGAGCTCTACTGCCATAATATAAATGACAGCAGTCAAAAGTTAAAGACGAAGCCGGTGTGTTGATCTTACGGGCGACAGACAGCAAATTCATCAACTGCAATGGAAGAACGGAATGTTTAAGTGAGTAATGTCTAATAGGATGCAAAAAGCGACAAAACCAGGAAAGCTCTGAAGTGTCCATGAGATTAGAAATGCTGGGCAAAGGCGGGAAATGCCATTAAATATTATGCGCAAATTGTGGAAAGAGACCTCGTACAATACATTTATCACGTGCGAGAAATACGAATCACTAATGTGCTGTCTACAAAAACGCTCATAAGGGTAGGGAAAAAAGGTTACAAGAAAGCGCAAAGTTAAAAATAAGGTGTAAGGGATAAACTGAGACATGAAAGTTAATATTTTATTATATATGTACATACATATATACATTTTCTTATTTTGCTTTCGTCCAGTTTGCTCTTTTAGTTATTCAGTTTCTTAATATATTTTGTCTTTATTCACTATTTTTAGGAAATATTTATTATTGTCTAGAGAGGCATGAATTTCAGGTAATTTAGAAGTGTCGTAAAGAGGGCAATTATTATTTTTACTACCCATTTGTTATTCATTATTTATTAACATTACTAGAATCCTAGAAGGAATTCAAAAACTAAAAAAAGGAAAATTTCAAAAATTAGCAGCTGTTGAATTGGGTGTCTCAAAAAATTTTCATGGCCATATAACCACGATTTTAACCCTCCCAGCACACTGACAACAAAAAAAAAGATTATTCATCCAGAATAATGTCGGATGTCTGGTTCTATGGAAAAGATGAAAGAAAAATTTTTTCACGAAATGGCGACTCTCTGAAAAATGTAGAACTTTTATCATATTTTTGATCGTTCCGAATTTTTTAAATAATAGTGTTTTTTTAATTAAAAATTTAGTGTTATGGATTAATGCAGACATAGACAAGTCTATAAAGAAGACTATCAAACAAAAAAAAAATTCAAGTGAATTTATATAGCTGAACCTGAGAAATCGTTGATATCGCTTTAGAGAGAAAGTTGCGAGAAAAATCCGTGTAAATTTTTGCACAAAGTGTTTCGCTGTCTAAGTCTGAATGCTGGGTAAGCAAAATAAATATATCTCCGAAAATAATTTGAGTCCTCCTGAAAATCTTCTTCCAGACATATTCATGAATAGTTAAACTTTGAAAATATAAAAAAAAAATTATTTGAATACAGGCTAAAATATTCACTACTTATTCATATATTAAAAAAAGACACGTCAAAAGTATCTTCAAGACATTCTGAATTTCCTACCTTTACACAGAAGCTTGAATTGACTTATTCCAAATTTATCTTGTTCTCAATTTTTTTGTTTTGATTATACATTATTCATACATGTGTCCCCTTTGACCCATATTTATATTTTTACTACATTCCCCACACAAGCGGAAAGGGCTACTCTTGCTTTGGAAGATTACCTTCTGCTAGTGATTAATAACGACTATTTAGCTGCCATGACATTTAGTCCAGCTAACCTACAATAGCAGTAAAGACCAAAAAATATAATAATTGTAGGAATAGAAATATGTATGTACATATATTCCACACTTTCAACTTGCCACTTGAGCAGTGAAAAACACTTGCCCTCTGAAGGCTGCTCTCACTGTGGCTTAAATCCGTCATTGTTCACCGAAATCTGCGCTTTAGTGGTCAGACCTCTAAGCACATTGCAAGTGCTTGGATGTTATCGTTTTCTATGGCTTCCATGTAATACTGTTATTCACTTTTCTTGTGCCATTGTACTCTCTTACGCTGCTCCTACTGTTGCCTGTTTCCTTCTTATGCTCAACACTGTTGCCACTCGGCCACTTTTTGCGGCTAATTTAGGATAAATTTGCATAAATTCATCATTGTCTCGATTTTTGTGGCTATTAAATTTTATAAAAACTATCTGTGTAACGGCTGGCATTTTATTTCAAATATTCTCCCCGAAACCCTCAAATACACCTACGGAGCTTTAAGATATTTTTTAGTATTTTAACTTTATGTTGATATATCTAGCTATGAAGGCATGTAATAATACAAAATCTTGGCAACGTTTGCCGCAACTGATTCCTGTTTTTACTGAAAACCAAGTTATGTAAGTGGGAAGCTGGCAATTTTCTGCTTTTGCGCCTGCTAGTAGGCTTCTCATTTTTATTTTTGCCGTTGAACGTATATATTCTTTGTCTTTCATTGTTGTAGCTTAATTATCTCGAAGTTTACTATTATTTTATCTTTTTATTTTACTTTTGCTTGCTGTTAGTGCGTATTTGCTAAGCGCAGATTTTTTACTTTATTTCAAAATGCGCCACGCCTAAGTGCAATGTTGCATGTGACACACGCCTTCCGTATAGTTTCCGCACCCGCCCGAACACTTTTGCTTCCTTCCGCTTAAATCTTCATGCTCAGCTCCCACCTGCTTTTAATATATGTATATAACGGTACACCTTGATTTTCAAAGCAAACGAATGTGCCTTTGGATGCCTACATTCGCAATCAGTTGTGGTCCCGTTTACGTGTGTTTCGCATGCACTTTCAGCATGCAGCTTTTCGTCTGCGGAAAAAGTCGCACAATTCATGCCCATTTAACGGTAAAACGACCGTGCGTCCATCTCTGTATGTTGGCCACAAAATTCGGTGAGCTCACATTTGCCAATGAAATGCGCCCAAACTCAACGTTTTATATGTACGCATGTGTGTATGTGTATATGGCAGGTACATGCACGTAAATTTGCGCAACCAACTCGCTTACGTGCACATCTGCATATGCTTATGCTCATAAGTTTGCAACTTATAATAGCTCTGCGCTATGCTGCAAGCACACCAACACACATAACGGCTTTTTTGACATGGCAAACTTTTACCTACGCTCCGTATTTATCACCCACACACATTCGCAGTTTGGCCTTTTTTTGGCAATTTAACGGGTACTTTGCCCATAACATAGCTATGCGCTGCAGTGTTGTGCTGTGCTGCGATACCGTTAGCCAAATTGTTTGGACATGTTTTTTAATGGCAGCCAACTAACCGGTCAACCAACTTACTCCTACAAAGCCATTTAAAACACATACATACACATGCGCACAAATGCGTTGAAACCCACGGCAATAAAGTGAAATGAAAATTCATATGCTCTCTATGAGGATACCTATACATATGTACATACATACATGCATATGCAACGGTATGTACGGTTATGTTAGCAAATCAGCAATTCATACATACGTACACCTGCATATACATACATACACATACACACATTAATATATTAGTTAGTTGGGGAACTTTTTTGCCAAAAGTGCAAACACCTGTTTATATTTATATTTATATTTATATTTATTCTTTCGTCGAATATGCAAATATAAAGCTTATTTGCGCATGTGACTTTGTGTATAGATTCCTGTGTACATTTAAAAATTCAAAAGTACGGCATAAAAAGCAATTTAAATTTTCACAAACTCGCTGCGGTAAAAAGTGACATGCAAAATGTAATTATAGAAGTAGGTATTAATGTGGACTATATCGAGGTCGAACACTTATGCATGTGCCTATGGAAGAATTCAGTGTTCATCTGCTATACACCCTCTCAGATTTTGACGTTTCTGACATTATCGCTAAATTCAAAAAATACTGTTTTTTGTAGCGGTCGATTTATTTTTTTGTCGTACTTATTGTGTTTTTGAGTAATTCTATCGATTATGACAATTTTCAAAAATGTTCTCACTTTTTATGAATTGGGACCTGGTATCTGTATTCTGTATACATACTTAACACAGTGTGACACTCCAAATTACCTGGAAAGTGATGCTACTTTTCTTGTAGGTCTTTTCGAGTGGAAGGAAAATCAAATTATGAAATTTGCCAAACATAAAATCTCATAATTTGCGCACTATTAGCCCATATCTTAGCTCAGTATAATTATCAACCGATTTTTAATTTAAGAACGGTTTAAGACTTTTCGAATGACATATGTGTATGTAGTTGTCTTATTAAAGCTTAAGAGATTTTTTTTCGCACAACAAGCTTATGTTTCACCTTTTTTTTGCTTTTTTAATTAGCCTATTGATTAAATTCAAAAAGTATATTTACCGAGTTTAACAAATGTTTTTTGTTGAAAATCGTTAAAAATTTTATTAAGTTATTCAACTTTTTATAAAAAAAAAATTTTTGCAAAACTTTGCAACGAACTTAATTTGCCCAAAAATATTAGTAAATTCAAATATATAGATCAAAAATTCTTTTTGGTTCGTTTTTTATTTAGCTCAGTATCGTCAGTTTCACGTTGTACTGATCAAAAATAATCTGCAATCATATTTCTTTTGGTTTTTTTCTTAGTAGAAGTGTTTGCCTTGTTTATCACAAATTATTTAGGAAGAAGCTCAAAAGCGAATGCAAGAAATGCTTTTTATTGACTGGGATTGATTTTATTCAATGCGTCACCGATATAACGTAAAATATGTTTTTTCCAAAAAATCATATCATGATAAACAGCAAACCTTCATAAGTTTGTATACATTTCATACATGCCGTATGATACATCTTATACTTGGCTTGACTGATTAACAAAATAATTCAGATCAATCGATTTGACCATTGTTTACATTTCTTTATAGCTATGTTTATGTATTTGTAATTATGGCTATATTTCGATTGGAATATGTTCTAAAATATTTTTGGGAATTGTTTCTATATTTTAATAGTTACTCTGCTTTTCAGTGCGGGGCGAGTCAGATCATGAAATGTTTAAAATTATCTGTTTTAGCAGGTCTAACTAACCCAATACTTTGTCTTTCTGTGCCTTTTTTAAATTTTCATTAAGTAGCCAAATCGAATCAACACAATCAAGAACATTTATTACCAATCAAGTTTGTGAAATAATGTTCGGTGTTTGAGGTTTCTAATAGAATATGGTACTTTTTAAAGTTTGACTGATAATCCTCTACTCGATTGCATTTACTGAGAACTTTATAAGATAAATCTCATTGAGGTATTCTTAGCTATTTACAAACTAAGTATAGCTGAAAGGTTCCATTTGTCAAACATCTCTATAAGTCCAATCTTACAATCCTTTGGTACGAGTCTAGGATTGACTCGCCAAAACACTAAGCAAAATATTTTGATTCTCTACTCGACATCCTTTTTGCAAGAGATTCAAGTCCTTTGGTACGAGTCTAGGATTGACTAGCTAAAACACTAAGCAAAATATTTTGATTCTCTACTCGACATCCTTTTTGCCAGAGGTCCAAGTCCTTTGGTACGAGTCTAGGATTGACTCGCCAAAACACTAAGCAAAATATTTTGAGTCGATGCATAGAAGACGTTGAGATCCCTTACTATCTCTCTGATGCCAACACGATGGTTTTCAAGCACTTGTTTTTTAACCTCGCATGAGGCCAGTTTTCTATATTTCAATAGAAAATCAATTAGCAAAAGACGCACACTCATCCTACTTTTTTAATAAACAACTACACCGAAAAAGATATTAAAAATTGCCTCCCACACTTTATTAAAAAACAACGTATCTCAAATTATGAAAACAAAATTAATACTCATTATAAAACTATGCATCAGTTATCTCAACAATATGGCAGCAAATCGAATTTTAAGACAAAACACCAGCAATGTGTTTTGATGAGACTTAAACTCGGTCATACTAAACTAACGCACGGGTATCTACTTTCAAAAGAACCACCACCACTTTGCATGAACTGTAATGATACTCTAATCATGGAACACCTAATAAACTGCTATAACGACACTTCGCAAAATGTTGATTTGCATACCGCTATAGCAACACTGGACTACGAAAATTTAAGAAAACATCTACCTACTATGCTACTAAAATTAACTTAGAGTTGAAATGTTCATATAAGTAAATTAATATGTATCTATACAAAATGGGACGAAGGCCTAGCCAGCCAATTCTTTTTTTTTTCTAGTATGTCTGAAAAATTTATTTACAGTTCATCTATATATATAAAAGAAAGTTGTGTTAGTTACACCATTAATAACTGAAGAACGGCTAAACCGATTTGGCTGAAAATTGGTGGAGAGGTAGCTTAGAACCAGGGTAAGGACATAGGATACCTTTTATCTCTTTATGTCAAATTTGAATACAACTCATAAATACAAAAGTTATATTTAAAACAATAAGCATTTGTTCAAAATTCATGTTTGTAACAATCATTTGAATATACATATGTATGCGTACAATTTTAAACAGAGAGAGAAAAGACTGATGTGATAACCTTTTCAGCCGCCTTTTTCGTTTTTCCACTGAGAACCGGTTCGTCATGTGGAGTCCGCTAGAATGACTGTCGATTGGATTCCAGTGGGAAATGATTGAGCTATGTTTCTTTCACCGACGAAAAATTTCGGCTTTATTCCGATTAGAGAGCACTTAAAACACTTTTTAGAACATGCGATTTAACGCCTTTAGACTATTTTTTGTGGGGCTACGTCAAGTCTAAAGTCTACAGAAATAAGCCAGCAACTATTCCAGCTTTGGAAGACAACATTTCTGAAAAATTTATTTACAGTGAACCAATCTAATCGTTTTTTTTTAAAAAAGTTATCAATCTTAAAAATCACTGAAAAATTTATTTACGATATATATATAAAAGAAAGTTCTGTTAGTTACACCATTTATAACTGAAAAACGGGCTAAACCGATTTGGCTGAAAATTGGTGGAGAGGTAGCTTAGAACCTGGGTTAGGACATAGGATACCTTTACTCTCTTTATGTCAAATTTGAATACAACTCATAAATACAAAAGTTATATTTCAAATAATAAGCATTTGTTCAAAATTCTTGTTTGTAACAATCATTTGAATATACATATGTATGCGTACAATTTTAAACAGAGAGAGAAAAGACTGATGTGATAACTTTCTCAGCCGCCTTTTTCGTTTTTCCACGCCTGAGAACCGGTTCGTCATGTGGAGTCCGCTAGAATTACTGTCGATTGGATTCCAGTGGGAAATGATTGAGCTATGTTTCTTTCACCGACGAAAAATTTCGGCTTTATTCCGATTAGAGAGCACTTAAACACTTTTTAGAACCAGTTATTCTTGGTTTCTGTTGGATTATGAACTTGCGAAGCACCTACTTTGCTCATTTCGCCTGTTTTCAGCTTAGCAAATATCTTTATTAACACACGAAATGCTTTATCTCATTAACTAATAGTTATAATCCAACTAATAGGAATCATATAGATGGTAGTAGTAGTTTTATCTATGTATTAGCCACAGCATAGCGTGGACGGGTCCTCTAGTACGAGGGCTGCTATTTACATTTCTGGCCTAATAATGAAAATAAGTTTTATTGTTTTTCAAAATATTCTCCTTCAAGATTTATACACTTTTGCATGCGCTCAAACCAATTTTCGAAGCACTTTTTCCACTCCGATTGGGACACTTCCAAAACATGGTTTTTGAATGCTTCAACAGCATCTTCTGGCGACGAAAATCGTTGACCACGCATTATTTTCTTGATGTTTGCGAATAAAAAGAAGTCATTGGGTGCCAAGTCAGGGCTGTACGGCGGATGACCCATCAGTTCGACGTTTTGGCCAGTCAAAAGGCGCTGGTTTGAGCCGATGTGGGAGAGCTCGCATTGTCATGGTGCACAATGATTCGTCTTCTCTTGTTCGTTTTTCGAATTTCTCCGAAGACTTCAGGCAAACAAATGGTGGTGTACCACTCAGAATTGACCGTCCTACGTTGCTCAAGCGGAACAGTCGCCACATGACCAGTTTTGCCGAAGAAACAGGCGACCATTTGCTTCGAAGTGCTTCTTCCATGAACAACTTTCGTTGGATTTGGCTCGTCTTGGAATACCCACACGGTCGATTGCTCTTTTGTTTTGGGCACATACGCATCGATCCATGATTCGTCACCTGTGTCGATCTTATAAACCTCTTTTGAAGCACCGCGATCGTATTTTTTCAGCATTTCTTTACACCAATACACACGCGGCTTCTTTTGAGCGATTGTCAAATTGTGCGGGATCCAACGAGAACAAACCTTTTTACGGCCATGTGTTCATGCAATATCGAATGTATGCTGGTGGGAGAAATGCATAGGCATGCCTCTATCTGAAGGTATGTTACATAACGGTCTTGCATTATCAGTTCACGTACGGCATCGATGTTTTCTGGCACAACGGCTGTTTTTGGACGACCTTCACGGAATTCGTCTTTGAGCGAGCGTCGGCCACGATTGAATTCGTTGTACTAGTTTTTCACAGTGCTATAGGATGGTGCTTCATAGCCCTACGAAGATTTTAGTTCATTGATGCACTCTTGTCGTGATAATCCACGTCGAAAGTTTTGAAAAATGATCGCACGAAAATGTTCACGAGTTAATTCCATTTTTTTTGCCGAGATGAATTTTTAAATTCCCTGTAAATAAAACAATTCACTATTAAATGACAAAACGTTCTGAGTGATGTTATGCTAAAAAATGTCAAACTTTCCAATGGAAATGTCAGATTGCACCTGGCAAAACTTAGTGTTGCCTAGGCCAGAAATATATATAGCAGCCTCCGTATTAAAATTAATAAATAAAAAAATATATTGAGATTCGAATCTTAGTATATCTCCACGAGTTATAGAATGCTAATTTTTTAAAGTGCGCTTGACAAAATTCAATGTGTCATTAAGTAAAGAAGGGAAAAGCTTTGTTTAAACAGAAATTTGAAATTTAAGTTTCTGTGAACGAAAGTAAACTATCAAGCAGCTCAGTAATTGTGTATTAATTTGGTTTACAGCTACTAAGTTACCTTTCATGGCAACCGAAAACCCTAATAAACTGTAAATCAGCTCACATATTTGGTACCGGTACTTTGGAAAATTACTCAAAAAGTTTAAACCTAACTAATTTTCGAGCAGCGCTCTTCAAAAGTTTGCAATAAATATTCGCTTTTATTGACTATGTGCCTTCCTTTGTTCTCATTTGCCTTTCATTACGCTGAACTTTTATTTAATTTGAGTCTAAACATAAAATGAATAAATCACTAGTTTGGACCGGGTTTTCTTTTGCTATATTTTGCTGCGCGCCCGCAAGGCTGGAATTGAACAACAAATAAAACTCGAATTGCAGCGAATGCACAGCGCGCATGCAAATAAATCAATTTAGAATTTCAAATAATTCCATTTGTTTCACGCTTTCATTTCAATTTAACTCACCACTCTGTCACCGCTCCCAACAACAAATGCGCGAGAGGACGCAAGGCTGATTGTTATTTAGTTAACTTGAATGTATTTAGTTGTCACGATTGTGTGTGTGTATGCGGTTTTGATAGTAACAAAAAAACAACACTTTTGGGGTAAAATAGTTCACTGCCATTTCGGCTTTTGTGCGTTCTACTTTTTAATTTTGCGTTGATGCAATGATTTTACGGCGCACGGAGGCCTTTCAAAGGGAAATCAAAATAACAAAATCCAACACATGCCGCTCATAGCCGAAAACAGGGTGATGCACACACATAGCAATTGGTGAGAGGTGTTGACGTCAGGGGAGTGTTAACTTTTAATTTGCCAAACAACAACGACAACACAGCTCAAATGGCTAGCAAATGTTTTAGCCATAGGCCGCTGTAGTTGTTGTAAGTTGTACGAGCACGCATGTTGCTGCTGTTGTTTGTGGTTACATACATACAAACATATGTGTGTATGTGTTGCTGGCGTTATATAACATATATTTGACTTTCTACTACGTTTTATTTGCATTGGTTTAAATGCTGTAAAAGCCTTTTAGGAATTAATTAAACAGACAGATTACCAACTGCCGACCGCTTCGCTTGGTGGCGCTGATGTCGTGACGCGCTGCACTGCACTGGCCGCTAGCTGCGAGTGCCATTGTTGTCGGCCTGTTGTCGGTCTGTTGTTTGTGGGCTATTTTACTGTTGTTGGCAATTTGCTGTTTACCATTGTCGCGCTGGTGGCCTTGTTGATGGTGCATTAGCACGCCGGAACCGCATCAGGATGTCAACCAATTCAAAGGAGGCACTAAAAAAGCCGTTACAAATAAGCATGCATGCGCGCATATGTAAACGTGTCCGAGCCGAAATGATTTTGTTTGAACCTTCAGCCACCCCCTCCGCTTGAATGACACATATTTCTCATGGTAATGGCTGTATTTGTGCAGTTCGCAAATTGCTATTCAAATAACTCGAAATGTCTGCCACATATAAAGAGACATACGCATGTTTATTTATTTAAATTTTAGGCTTTTAACTGGAATGTCCTTGTCCTCTTAACTAAATGTGGGCGCAAACACATCATTTGGCGTATATACATGTGCGCGCGTGGACCCACTCGTCTCTGAATTTAGGCCGGAAAGGCGCAATTATTTATTGCCCGCGCATCAAACAAATTTCTCATTTGCATGCTGCTGTGTGTTCGACCATGTCACACTTAGTAACCGCTATTATGGTGAACGAGCACAATTTTACGAGTTGCACAGTTGATTATTAGTCTCAAATTAGCTTTCCGGGAGCGTGTGTGCGAGTTAACTTATCTTGAATTAAAAAAATATTTGTACTGTGGACAAAATATAGTAAGACTTTGTACTTAATTTTAAAATTTATAGTTTATTCTTCAAAATCTATGTCGTCACCTTTAAAGTAATCTCCTTTTTAGCATCAAAATACTAATGCCAAGTGCTTTTCCAATTTTCGAAACAGCTGTTAAAGTCAATTTATTTAATAGCCTTCAATACCCGTGGCGGTTCACGTTTAATAAAGCCAGGAGTTGTCCGCTCATAATTCCGGCCGCTTTTTACGAACAGCTTTGAGCAAATGACGCATAACACTCAAATATTATTCCTTGTTGACTGTGTGATCAGGCGGAAGGAATTCGGAGTACACCACACCCGAAGAAAACTGTCTACATAACCTCGATTTTTGATTTTCTATGACGTGTTTTTTTGGTTTCGTCTCACCTTGACCGATTGGTCGTCTGTTTCTGCATCGTTAACATAGATCCAAAACTCCTCGCCAATAATAATACGTTTTATGATATCTTGGTAGTCGGAAAGCATTGTTTCACAGACGTTAACGGGACGTTGTTTTTCGAAAAAAAATTGTGATTTTGGAACACATCGGGATTTCACTTTTCTTAGGCCCAAATGATGTTTCAAAAAAGTTTTTATTGATCTCTCTGATATTCCAACGATGCCTGTAATATCTCTGACTGTTAATCGTCGATTCTCAAGCACCAATCTCTTTATTTTGTTGATCATCATCCTCTTTATCATCAGTTTATGTTGATGACCGCCCTGAACGCGGATCGTCGGCAACGTGTTCTCGACTCTCTTTGAATAATCTGTACCAATTAAAAATACTTGCTCGACACTAACAATTATCACCGAAGGCGTTTTCCAACATTCTGAAGGTCGACACCAGAAATTTGGTTCCGTATACAAAATTTAATGGCACTTTTTTGTTGAATAATTTCATTCATAATAAAAATCATCGATAACACTTTGTGTACTTCAAGCGAATACTAAACAAAAAACTAATGATTATCTTGATGAATGATGACTGATAGTCACACCAACCTTGAAAAAGAAAATATTTCGACGAATGGCTTTTCGCGCCAAATTTAAATAAAAAAGTCTTACTATTTTTCCCCACAGTAGTATCTCTTTTAAAATATTAAAAAGGCTCCATAAATACAAAGAAATCTATTAGAACAGTCTTCAACTCCCATACTTATTATCGAATACTATAAAACGAACACCAGAAAATTATCGAAATGAAATTTGAAATAAAACTAGCGATAATAACACAAACAAAAAAACCGTTACTAAAAACTTTACAAAAAGTAAAACACCGCTAAATCAACGCTAGAAAATTAAAAAAGCATGAGCAACGCAGAAAAAAAGTAATAAAAAGTAAACTTCTAAAACATTGTTCAAATGAGAAGAATCGAACTGAGCAGAGAAGAATTGGATGAAAGAAAATTTTGCCGCCAGCACAGCGGATGTTGAACAGCATAGAAATAGCCAAACCAGAACAAACCAAACCGGATTTACACGCTTGGTTAGCTAAGCAAATACGTTCGTTGATGTTTTTCGTATTGCTACCCGCACGTAAATATGTTTTGCACGGAAAAACGCAGGAAAATGCGCACACTCACTAATATCAGCAGCTGTAAGCGCTCTATGCCGTATGCTGACCGCTGGTGGAAGGATATGTAAACGTTGCAAATAAGATTAAATCCGGTTTAAAGAAATTACATTAAAATTTCATGGCTTAAAACAAGTTGCAAATAATTGCACAAAAATATAGTGTTCGCTCGCTTTAACTCTACTTCCTTGCAAACTCGCCGTGTTAAACTCTTCTTAATCCTTGTGTTTGGTGATTCTTTTAAACGCAATGCTGCGCAACTACATATACATATATTATCGTAATTCTCATTTTTCCCTCAATGTAGTCTATGCCGATGCCGTCGTGTTGGCCTTGCACATTTACACTGTCGCTGTGCAACAAACTTTTGCAACCTCAAATCAGTTATAAAACGCTAAAAATGAAATCATTCACAGCTCATCGATTCGCAAGAAAGCGAACACAAAGAAAATTACGCATAAAATGAGGCGAAAATGCAATGAAAAAACTGCAACGTACGTCGGTCTATTGTTAGTGTGGAAAAAGATCAAACACAGTATTGCAATAAAGGGCTTTCCAATAGGTACATATACACAAAAAAAAAAGATTAACTTTAAATTATAATTCGCTGCAACATTCTGATAATATATTTGGTTTGTTTGTTAATTTACCTATTTGGCTCCTTGGAGGTAACCAAATTAAGCCTTATCCAGCAATTCAGTGGATTTGGCAAAAAAGTGCTGATTTTTATTATTCTGATTTTTTTCATCCCAGCTGCCCAATATATCTTAGCTGGAAGCATTGGTATTTATCACGTTTCATCGGGCTAAAGGCTAGGCATTCGCATAGATAACCGTTCCAGCGTCTCATCATATTCCACATGCTCTGCATTCCTCAGAATCCAATTTTCCAATTGTCTGTAGATGATATCTTGAGCGTAAATGTCCTGTGATTACCCATATAATATTACTAAGTTTGTCCTAGAAATATAAATTTTGTGGTCAGTTCACCAGCAGCAATACCCCAAAGTAACTTTGTGGTATGCCCTGTGTTGTTTGTGTTCCAAGACCTAAGCTGTTTCTCTAGAGTCTATTGTTTCAAACAACTCTTGAAGGAGCTGAATGGTCTATGTTATACAAATCTTAGGGTAGTTAGAGCAGAAATCTCCCGGACACCTTCTGTTGTGCCCACAATTTCGGCCTAAAAGACTGTATTGTAGCTATTCAGTTTGAAGCTCGCTCCTGTTCATATTTCAACCATTGTTCCGTCGGTGAATATGTAGATGGCGGAACCTTTGATCAATTCTTCTCTAACGGCGAACGAAAACGTTATGTCTAATTCCATTTAGTTCATTAAGATTGGTCGACTATAGCTAATACCATGCCCGCAGTGACGCCGATCATGAGGATAAACTTCGGAGCCGTATTTGACACCAGTTCCAGGGGTTTTCTGCGGCACTTTTTTGTTAATGTCATCCTCCTTTCACAGCACCATCCGTTAGTATGGAATGGATGAAACTTTTGTAGAGCCAATAGACCACGGAGAGGTGTACACTTTGGAACAATGGCTCTTCTGCAGGCGCGCTAATATAATTACATATCCAAAAGCAAAACTCAAGATAGTATGTAATGGTTCCATTACTCTGCTTTAGTACCACGTTACATTCATAACAGACAAACCTAAAAGTAGTACTTCAAAGAATTTTAATTTTTTTTTTTAATTTTGCATTATCCCGATTATGCAGTATTCAGATCGTTTCAGGGTCATCCGTAATATCCAATTTTAGGTGCTCTCTGGACCTACGAATTATTGTTTTGTCACACAACCCATTCAACACTCATCAATACTCTTTCTGGAGCAGCAAAATTTCTTCTGCTATAAAAACATTGGTTCAATTACACATGAAATATCTGTTTTCACGTACTTAAAATATATCTTAAGAACCAATTGCCCCACAATTATAAAATGTATGCACTACATGCGTACATATACGGTAAATATTTTAATCCGAAACCCTTCGTGACCCCTTACGGTTTTGCTCTTAAATTTGTTTCAATAATTTTCTCCACAGGCGACTGCTGGAAACGGGTAATGAGTTTGTGGGTGGCTTCGCGGTTATGAAAAAAAAATGTATATGTACACATATAAATGTATGTATGTACATACATATGCATAGACGGAATTGCATTTTTTCTGCAGCGGTGCGTTGCATTTGCATGCACATACACTTGCGCAAAAATATGCATATTTAAAAATGTGTCTGCGTGATTGTTACATTTAATGCATTTATGCTTGCGTGTGGTATTTTCAGATATATACTATTCACTCGATACGCTTACACAATTGTTTTTGTATGCGTTCACAGAGATAAACGTGATATCGAACATATTCGTGGAAATAATAATTTTTACAATGCACGTTGCGCTTTAAACATTCCCTTTGCTAACCAAATTATAAGAATTTTGTGTTGTTGTAATCCGGCTGGAATTGCATTGTTTCTTGTCGCATTTAAAGCTGACTTACTCTACATTCAAAGAGCACAATTGTAATGGCAAATTAATTAAAATATTTTACATGAAAATATTGCGGTGCCGACACTTGCTAAAATACCGAATTCGAGCTGCTCCACAGCGCACAACCACATAATATCTATTAACAAATGGTTCGAATTGATTTTTATCATTTTCTACTCGGGCCCTGCTGGAACAATTTCTGGTACAAAAACATGAAACTTCATTGTGTGCGGCATATAACCGATGTTTGAAATAGAATTTTTGGAACATAAAAGAAAGATTTTGTTCATTATTTCGATAATCGTATTCAGGAAATTATAACGGGTGATCCATTGCAGGGTTCTCTACTTTTTTTTAAGAAAAACACAGAAACTTCAAATTTAATGCGGGATATTTCTTAAGTATCATTCGAAAAAACGTTCCTTGGCATTTAGTTTTTGAAGATTTTTCAGATGGCCTATACATTGAGTCCAATTTTCGATTATTCATTCGAGCATTTCCATTGGTAACTGGCTAATGACACGCGCTCTGTTTCGCTCCAAGGCCCGAATTGAAGCGGGATTGTTCGCATAGACTTTAGACTTAACATATTCCCACAGGAAAAAGTCTAACGGTGTGATGTGATACGATCTTGGAGGCAAATCGATCGGCACAAAACGTGAAATTATCTGCTCACCGAAGTTTTTTTTTTTCAATAATGGCGCCGTCTCTTTGAAGCCAATTGTCGCCGAGATCATAAGTTTCAATTTCAGACATCCAATAGTCGGTTATCATGGCGCAATAATTGTCGCCATAGGCGATTCTCACCGACATCATTTTTGATAAAATATGGACCCATGATTCTAACGGCCCACCAACCACACCAAACCGTTGTTTTTCGGGATGAAATGACAGCTCCTGAATCTCCTTAGGTTTAGCTTCGTCTCAAATGCGGTAATTTTGCTTGTTTACATACCCATTGTGCCCGGAAATGAGTCTCATCGAAAACTTTGCCTCGAAAACGTCGAATCTTCTTGGAACTTTCAATAGCCTATAGAGCAAAACCATGTCACTTGGGAAGGTCGAGCGGCTTCAGTTCTTGCACAAGCTATATTTTGTACGCTTTCAATTTAAGATCTCGATGCAAAATGCGAACGGCGTCGAATCGGCTCTCCACGGCCTTCGTGTGCACCCTCTGCCACGGGTGCTATATTCTCTTCACTGCTTGCTGAACGTAGTCTATTCGATAGAATATTTTCCAGTAATGGATGAATAGTGAAAAAGGTAACTCTATTTAGATCAACATTTATATAAAGCTATAGAACTAAACTTCTTCGCATAATTCAGTTTCAGTCAGCGACTAACAAAACAAAAGCTTTATTTTCGCAACAGCAATGAACAATTATGCTTTTGTATTTGACCTTGGCGAGGTCGTTTGTATGGTATGGTAGACACCGACCGACTGCAGCAAATTTGTGTGCAAAGTTCATATGCCTAAAATACACTCAGAGCGGAATTAGATTTTGACAAATACTCATAAGCATGATTCATAAACGGGTACTTGGCATTAACTCGTGGGTTTTAGCATATGTTTATAAATTTATCTTGCAGGCTTAAAAGTTTAGTAGAAAAGTAAGAGCACAGGCATTTCTAAGTCAAGCAGCAACTTATTAGTGTGCTTTTCCGAACGACAATCACAGGTGTGTGTAGCATTAATTATTTTGTGGCATCTGTTAGTCTTCACCTTCCACCAACTACACTCAAAGCGCGCCAAGAAAGTTTGCTTGTTTTTCAGTCATAATTAAGTAGATTTATTTACACTTGATTGCGGTTGTTGTCATGTTGTTTGTTGTCGTGCGGGAGATGAAGTTAAAAACATAATTTATGAATGGTTACATAAGGTGGTTGGTTGCGCGTAAGCGTGTAAATAGCAGCTGTTGTTCGGAGCAGTTTCTATTGTTTTATGCCACCAACCAACACACCGCTCAAAGCACTTACAGACACTTGCAGCATTGCTCACTAAGAATTGTCGTTTCTTATGCGACAAAAGTTGCCATGCAACAACAGCAATTGACAAAATGCCACGCAACTTCATATTTTCTTAGCGTTTTCGCTCACTTGTTATTATTATTATTATTATTGTGACTGTGCTGAAGTGCAGCCTGCTGACTGTGTCTATTTGTTCAAATATGTTTCGACTTCTTTTATTGCCAACTGCCGCCCGCCTCCTTGACTACCGCCGAGTAAGTTGCAAATTGCAAGCAGCACAAATAGCTCACTTCGCGGCTTTATTTCCAAAGGACTTGTTTATAATTTAGTTACTGCCTTACAGTGCAATAACAGTCGCTTTGTCAAGCTTTCGGCGTAGCGAGCGCTAGCTGTCATTTGACTGTCAATACCATCTACACATCAACTGAAATACGAGCAGTCGCTCATCGTATGCGTCGGTGCTAATCAGCAGCTTCGTATAATTGTTTGGCGACTTGCCTTGCAGTTAAATGAGTATATCCTCATAGCAGACAGTATTTTTGTAATTTAGTAGCATTATATTCTGGCGTTTCTTTTGCATTTCGCTAATGTTCCGTTATTAATTTTCGAAGTTAAGCCGCCGGCTGCTTTTATTTCTATTTTTTTGTTTATCAGCGCTAATTTATTTTTCGCCAGCTTGTTTTCACCAGTCTCTCTCTTTCTCTCTCTCTCTCTCTCTTATGACGTTTAGTACATTCCGCCTCAGCCATAGTAACTCTTTTTCATGCTGCAAGCGCTATAAAAAATTAAATTATAATTACAAACTTTTACAGAAATTCAAGTAACAATAGACAAAAGTAAGAAACAGTTAGTTTTTATGTTCTCCACACGTTCCCATAATCTGGCATTGGCATTGTAATTTTAAATAGCGCACTTCTAATAAATGCTTGTTAGATATTTTTCTAAATATTTTCATTTTATTAAATTCGCGGTAATTACATTTTTGTTTGTGTTGTTGTTTTTTGGTTATTTTTCACTGCGGTTTGTTGCAACTTCTTGTTCGCGTAATTATCATAATTAAACATTTATACATAGATTTAAATGGTGAGCAATTAGTAACATGGTATATATGGTGTTTCATCAGCTTCTGTTTATCATCAGTGTTTTTGGCTTTGCTTTTTTTCTGAAAATTTGTTGTCAAATATTTGCCGCGGCAATGTAAACAAGTGCCATAAGTGCAGGCAATTATTTTATAATTCAAAATGTGTGCGGCCATTTCATAATCTAATGAAACACTTAACATGCAACAGCTGTGAAAATATCACATTTGAGTTTTTATGCTCTAATTGCCGTCAGATTGACAATGAATAATTTGTTCAACAAATTGTAAATTAACTGCAACTTATGTAAAATGTAACAGTTTGCCATGTGTGTGTGCCTGGCGGTGTGCATATGTGCTGATCAAAATATAGGCAAAATGTTTGTTTTAACCAAAACAACGGTACTTTGATAGGCTAATATGCGACACACGTGATTGTGGCATACGAAATGTTACCGAAATTAGTTGATAATTAAAAGTTCTCTATTTTTGTATAAATTGTGGCGTGCGGTTGATATTTTTTGTCCGTCAATTAAGTTTAAAATATTGCTTTTTATTTTAAATATTGATCTAGAACCACAGAGAACCATGTGCTATTTACACAAGAATTTGTACTAGTTTGCATTGCTCATCACTATCTTTGATCGATAATGGAATTGAAAGCCGGTGTATTTCACAAAGGTGAACACTCAACTTTCGAGAAAGAAAAGTTCAAAGAAAATTTCAAGACGAAAAATAAATTATAGTATTTTATGTATTAGAAGGTCTGTAACATTGAAGGAGGACATCATAGAGTAACAAGAGAAGCTTATATATACAATTACAGTTTCCACTCCACATTTCCAGTTAAAACAATTTTATACTAACTTGAAGTCAGATTTTTATACCATATACAGATTGGTTTACTATAGCATATAGCTGCCATACATTACCGAATGATCGGAATCAAGGGCTTGCATGGGAAACTTCTTCATTTAACGATATATATTCACGAAATTTGGTATGAGTTATTGTTCATAGAAATAATGTAAGATCGGAAGAAATTGTGCAGATCGGCTCACCATAGCTTATAGCTTCCATACAAACCGAACGATCGGAATCAAGGGCTTGTATGGAAAACTTTCGCATTTGACTTGGTATCTTCATGAAATTTTACCTGGATTATTGCTAAAGGTAATAATGTAATCTCCGAAAAAATTGTTCAGATCGGATTACTATAGCATATAGCTTCCATACAAACTGGACACACAGTTACTAAAAGAAATGCACCTGTGAAGGGTATATTAGCTTCGGTGTAGCCGAAGTTAACGTTTTTTCTTGTTTTTTCCTGAAATTATAGAGAACTTGTTCAAGAACATATCCGAAAACAGACAAGATCGTTTGGTTTGAACTCAATATAAACAAATATAGTTATTTAAACGAAGAAATCACGTTAGAAATTTAGAACACTCCGTAAATGTTTGTATAGACTTGTATTTAAAAACAATAATTGGCTGTAATCTCGATTTCAATTTACCAAATTTGATGATCGCCGAACAGAAAACTCATACTATGACAAAATTCCTTCAGCGTATAGTGTTTAACCTATCTAAGTGATACAAGAAAGAATAGAAAGAAAATTCTCTGAGAAACCCATTTCTCGGGGCAAAGTCTGGCCTGAGACCTGGTTTGGAGTCCTTTCAGAATCGAAATCGCCATATGATCTTCATATGAGCCATTCTGGGTACTGTTGGCGACATGTTGTACACCTGTTGTTCTCATGGTCGGAATGCAGTGCTTGACTGCGTGTTTCGTTGATGTTTGCTCGAATGTATTGCCAACCAACTCTAGAAAGTACGGAGAATTTGGGTGAATTTGTTGTTTTCGCTGATAGAGGTGATGAATATGATTAGAGTGTTGCTGTATAAACCTGAGCTGTGTCGACTGGTGTATGAATATGGTATGGATCCTGAGTCGGGGAAATTGTGGCACCCGACCTCGACGCGTGAAATATGCATGTTTCTGAGACAATTTTGATTATGATCAAATTACATGGAAAATTTGTGACTTATCTAACATTCCGTAAACACCAAAGCCATGTATAGTCATTAAATCAAAATAAAAATCCATAATAATAACTCTGATGATATGAAGAATACCCGACAGCTCTGTTGATTATTAATTTTTATTATGAATGAAAAACACGAAGTATTTATAATACCTAATATGTTTTTTTCTCTTTTTATTTACAGGTAAGCTGCAAATAGTTAAAAATCAAACTCTACTCCCGGTATTCACGACTTCTCTGTTCCATCACGTTAAAATATCTTAAGTTAAGCTTGAGCGAAACTAAAATTTTGCCACTGATGTAATTAATCTCAGCAAACACTGTCTTATCAACATAAACAATTTTCGAAACAGCAACAATAACCGCGTTTACAGTATCGATTAAACGTCTACGACGCCAACTGTGTATAACTGTATATACATACGTAAATAATTTCTTCATTGACCTTTCGACTAGCATACACAGCACACTCAGGAAAGCGAAAACCGTTATAGTGTCCGTGACATTCATGCCAGAGGGGAAATATTTTGAGTTTAATTTTTATATTTCTGCTCCCTTTTCAACTGCGCGTGCACTCGACATTAGTAAATATTTAATATGTATTTCAGCGATTTTTTCGCACAAAATGTAACATTTGAATTATTCATTAAGCACAGGCGAATTAGCCGACTTCACTCAATATTCGCAATTAGTTCACAAGCAGTGTTGCGTAACCGCGAAAACCGCAAACTATTCAGACTTATCATATTCACGTCGGTGTACGTATTTATCAAAAACAAAAACTGGTAATTTGGCAAAAAATCGCACACAATAAAATCAATAATTAAAACCACATATTTTACACAAAATTACATCGTCGAAAAATTACCATTAACAAATACATTGTACATATGTATGTGTGCCAGCATAAATACTCGCACTGGCGGCGGCGGCAGACAACAGCAACGGTAAATATCAGGTTATGGAAAGTTTCTGTTTTTGATAGTTATTTAATTATCTGCATAATCAGAGCAGTTGAGCACAGGCTGGGGAAACCCAATACATTTATACAACTAATATTTCGCTAAGACCACATTTGTGGTATTTGTGAAACGTGGACGAAACCATAGGTGGTATTATTGTATAATTGTTCAATTTTTAAAACAAAAGATCAAATGCAATGGTCGAAGTCTGTTGAACGCTGCAGCGATGCAAATTAATTCTAATATAAAAACTATAATATATAAGCTTACAGTATTTAATTACCAGCTTTACGAGTGTTTACAGTAGAGATAAATAGATGCCCAACTCTTATGGCATAGGAAATGAGAGCGTAATTCAATTTCAGGCATCAAATAGTCGGTTATAATTGGGCGATATCGGTTGCAATTGAGGGTTACGTTCTCACAGGCATAATTTTTGAAGAAAAATGTGCCGGCCTACTAACCACACCAAACCGTTGTGTTTTCTGAATGAAATGGCAGTCCTTGAACCTCTTCAGGTTTCTTTTTGTCCCAAATGCGACAAATTTTGCTTGCTTACAAAATCGCTGAACAAAATTTAGCTCGAAAACGTAATATTTTCTTGGAACTTTTTATGAGCCCATAGAGTGAAGGAATGTCCCTAGGAAAAGTCGAGCGGCTTCAGCTTTTACATAAGCTGTATTTTGTTTGCTTTCAATTTGAGATTTCGATGTAAAATACGTCAGTCCGAGTTGCTGTGAACGGCGCTGAATCGACTATCCACGGTCTTCGTGTGCACTCTCAGCTACGGCTTCTATATTTTCTTCACCTCGTGCTGATGGTGGTCTATTCAGTAATAAAAGCTGGCTCCCCAGATGGGTGATGTCGTTGCGAACAGTACGCTCTGTAGGCCGATTATGTTGGCCATAAGTTGAGCCAAGCGCGCGAATTCTTTACAAAACGTAAATTTTCGTAATAAAGTTGAACGATTTCTAAGTCTTGAAATGCTAAACAATACTGACTAAAAAGAACATGACAGCTTGGCACAACTCACGCGTGATTTGTCAAAAAAAAGACTATTGAAAAAAGTACCTCTACTTGGACCCGTAAGAATGGAGAAAGTAGTTATTCCACATAAATAAAGTTTCAGCATACCCTCTATTGGGACTGTCTTAGTAATGCTAATTGTAAATATATGATTACATAGTATTTTCCTGTTCTCAGTATGTTTGACGTCTTGTTTTAAAAATTTGAAGCTCTCTACAGGAACACCATTTCTACAGTTACATCTCTACTACGAACTTTCTTGTAATTAACTTTCTTTAAAACTAAGATGTGATGTTCCTTCTTTTTTGCTGTTCATTGTACTTATTACTCCCGTCCTTTCTATTATTTCTTAAAATTAAGGCACTTGTTCAACTTTGTCAAGAACCATAAACTCACTCACTACATTTACTCAGTACTTTTAGGCGAACATTAGAATTCGCAAACAAATAAGAACATTCAAGCAAATAAGCAACACAAAGGAGAAGGAGAAAAAACTCCTCAAAGGAGGTGCTGAAAAACAGTTGAAAATAAACAACAAGAACCTATAATATAATTTGATATGAAAAATACTAAACTAAATAAATATCCTTGCAATTTTGCTATTCCTGCCACTTGTCGCTGTCAAGGCAGCCACTCAAGACCGGCCAACCAACACTCAGCGGTCGCCCATAACGGATAGCAGTTTGCGCACTCAAATGTCAAGTCAGCGCGACAACGACGACATTCGGTCAGTCTAATAACTTGCAAGGCAGAGCAGACCAGCCATGTTGGCAATTTTCGCTTGAAAAGCAAGCGTCTTTTCAAGGAAAAAGAACTCGCGAGCGAATGAATGATGCTTGTAACCATACTCAACGAAAAAAGTGGCAATTAAAAATAGGTGCGCGATGGAAAAACAAGTGAAAACAAAACTGAAACAAAAACCACCAAATATATATATTAGCATATTGTCACACGGGATGTTGCAAATTGTTCTAGCGGATTTCTCAAGCAAAAATCATTAATTATTATGGTGGTAATATTAGTCGCCAAATAAACATTTTTTTCAATATAACAAAATGTTGCTGAGCAATTTAGCATGTATTTTATATATTTGAAAATTGCGCATATGTGGCTAGACAATTTTGTACATTCTCCTAATTTCACGCAATCTTCTCTTAAGGCATTTATAGCCTCCTGCCAATATTGAGTTCAATATCCTTTCACTTGCAAACAGCTTAGTGTGGTAAATATACTTGTACATTACCTCGCATATGCTAACTTTAGCTGCCTCATTCCCTTACTCTTTCCACTCAAATTGTTGCAAAATTCCGCAGCTGACCTTGTTGCTGTTACAAACTTTTATTTTCGCCCCTTTTCAATAGCGGAAATGAGAAAAGTTCACTTTTTATTCTTAATATTATGGTGTTTATTGTTGCCGTTGGAATCACTTATAATAGCCAACTAGAGTAGGTTACGCATTATATAATTTTTGTAAATACAACATACTCCAACCACTGCAAGCAACAACAGGAGTCACCACCCTTTCCCTAGCAATTCTATCTCGTTGCACCTGTGAGCAGACCTCACCCCACTAACTATTCGATATGAGTGGGCTTTTCCTGCGCCAGTCTGCCTTCATTCCACTTCCACTTGAAGCAGCAAAAGCGTCCATTCAATTATTGCTACACATGTTGACTTGTTGTATCGGGAGTTGGTTACACAAATTCTCCTCATTTCCTGCGCCCTTTGTTGCAGTTGTTGGTTTCCTCTTTGGTATTGCTGCTAGCATATCAACTCGTTGGCAAAGTAATATCGAGTCTGGTGAAATTCTATGCTAGCGGTGAAATGTTGAGTGGACTGTGCGAAAATATTGTGCAATACGAAAAACAAAAATAAAACACAATATCTACGAGTTCGTGTGCGTATTTTTCCGCTTTTGTGGCAAAAATTTCGAACGGAAGCTTATCGAGGCTCCTCTTCGATTTTTGAACAGAAGCTACAAAAACCGTAGAGTGCGTACTTTTGTACAACGCATATCATATTCAAATACATATGTATATGTGTGTGTATACAATGGGTATCGCAATTTAATGGCCCAAGTTTTTTCTTCGCACAATTTAAAAACGCCAGCTCTATGGTTTAAGATCTGTAATCATTTGGTTACTAGTATATATAATATATGTATATACCTAGTAATGGACCTGGTCAATAAATTAAGCTAATAATGGTTTATTGATGTTGATAATCATAGGGCAATTAATTAATTAGGCAACGCATCTCCTTCGTCGAGAAGCTGAGAACTTGTAATTGCATACTCTTTTGAATTAGTCAATTACTCATTGAAAATAATAAACGACTAGTTTGCCAATATGCACTCAGCTACAAACACGCAATTGCCTATATTCTTCCCTACCCATACGACATTTCCCTATTTCGCAGAATATTTCTCACAACTGCATATCGAATATCGAAAAAAAATACTGAACGTCACCTTGATTTTTGAGCGGCTTTGGCGTGTTACTCTTGGTTTCGGCTCGTTTTTTTTTTCCTCCATTCCGATGACTGTTGACTTGCTTGTATATTAAACTCATAAAACCCAGTCTCATAAATGAGGGATCGGAATTCACACGATCAAGCTTGTCCAAAGAGACCTGTTTAGGATACTCTTTTTGAAATCAATTCAGCTCTATCGGGACGAGTCGAGCACGAACCCATTTCATAACCAAAATATCTACCAACATCATTCGATCGGACTCGCGGGTGATGTCGAGCTCCCTTGTTATCTCTCTAGCTCTTATCTGACGATTTTGAAGCACCATAGCACCATATCCTTCACGAGGCATGCCTTCAACGACCTCTGGACCGTCTTTGAAATCTGTTTCTAAAAATTATTCTAAAATTAAATATAAACATACTGTATACAAGTGTGACACAAATTTAATCAGAACGTGAAGTGTCGGGGAAGGACATAAGTGAAAAGGTCTTAAAGCTGTAATTTTCGGCCTATGTAACGATACTATAAAATACTGTATCTAAACTGTTTTTTTTCTGGCTTAAACGTAATATTAAACAGTTCGGAGAGATGTTTTTGCGGTGTTGTTCAATACCTTTTTTAAAGTCGGATAAATTTGCAAGAAATTCGAAAGAAATAACGAAATTAAAGCATATTTCCCAAAAACACGAAATTTTACTTTAAACTTACTTGTTCCATTCGAAGGACGAAAATATTTATTTCGGCTGAAGGTATTTTTAAATAGTTAACTAATCAGGTCAGGATTTCCTGTATTTGCTAATCATTGAATATTTGATCGTCTTTAACTCCCTTCTTTAATTAAAAATTGCGCCAATCTCTAATTGAATTTACAGCGAAAGGCGCTGTGAGCTGAGTACAGTGGCTACCCAAAATTCCAAGAATATTTGTTGGCCTTCGTTTGTTCCCTCTCCAAACAAGCAGCCATTGTCCACTTAATTATAAGTTAATTAGTAAACGGATAACGACCGTCGTTTGTCGCGTTGAAACGGAAAATTTGCTCACGTCGACTCACTCGACTTTCTTACAGATTTAATTTAAAAATCTCTTAAACATTTGGCCAAAAGAAATTCATTCTATTTAGGAGTATAGTACATACATTTCTACGGTCAAAGAAAATACGCACATAATTACTAAATAGCAGTGAGAATTTAATAACTATGCTTCTGCTCAGAATTATTACATTGAGTGTAGGCAAGTATTGGAAAAGAAAGAGTTCCATTAGCATGAAGAACGATTAAAGGTATGAAATGAAATTCAAATACTTGAGTTCAACACTGCATTTCCTCTTTATATTTTGTACACTTCCGCTTCACTTTTAAAGTACGTAATCCCTTCCGCAATATTTCATAGCGTACAAAGTCAACTTTGCTTGTGCACGCTATGTGGGACCGGCCATGATTTTGGGCCATTTAAAGTGAAAACTACAGCCATTTCGTAAATTTAACAAAACATTCAAAATTTTTGTTCATAATCTCTCTTTATTGCTCCCACCGCAAGAGCATGTATGCTACAAGTACGGATTTTTGTTAGAGAAAGCCGTAAAATTCATACAGCCTTGAAATTTTGGGCAAAAATTTCACCAAACTTTTTCACATGTTTCTCACTGCCATATATTTATGTGGTTTTAGGGAACTTGTTAGACTAATCTTTTGCTAAGATATACAATGGAAATAAGGCATCGTCAAATGGGACGAGCAATGTTCATAGACTAAGGCAATTGCTAGTGAAGTGATGATATGGAACTCAAGGCGGCTACTCACAAGTATATTTAATGCTTTAATTTAAAATTCTCAGTATTGCCTCGGAAAATCATTTATGGCGTGGTAGACTTTGCTTTTTAGAGCTTATTTCGCAATCTTTCTTTCTTTAATAGACCAGTTTTGAAAATAGTTGAACTCAAATGAGATTATCTCTAGGTGATGAAGCGATAACTGTAACACAATATAATGACTGTAAATGAAAATACGGACTTCTTGAGTGCTCATGGATTCGAATTTGTTTCCTAAAAAATCATTAGTCTCTAGTAAAATAAATCGCTTGAAAAAGCATGAGAGCTTCGTATATGACGGCTCTTAATGAAAAGTACTTCTGATGTTTCCAGTGTTAATAAATAATTCTATTTATGATTATTTTTATTTTTGCATTAAAAAATGTACCTACTTCCCAATGTCAATATCTGAAGCAAACTGTCCGCACCAAATTCAAATTCAATTTTATTGACAGACAAAATATGTATATAAAAGCAGTTTTACCGGGAAAAATTCATCTTGTTTAATTTAGATTGAAAAAATCAAAATGCTAAATAAATGCAAATTCACAAACAAAAACGATTTTAGAAATCTGAATTGAGAAAATGAAGAAATGAATTTGCAATATGTAGAAGTAGAATGTACCAAATGTTCATTAGCACTGGCTCTATACATGTATTTGAAGTGAGCATGGTTTGATTGTGAGCAAGAATGCAGTCTACAAAAAATACATTTTATTCGGCATAGGAATTTTCAATAACACTACGAACAGGTGTCAGCTCAACAAATTCGTTCACAGCAATCGAACTGGCTCACAAATCCTTCAACAAATATGTTTGTGGTAGTTAGTTTTTCACGAATGATAACAGGAGGCATACAAGCAAAGCTTGCAAAAATTGTTTAATTAAGAATTTTGAAGCGGTTTCAGTGTTGAACTCAGAATTGTATTTTATTTTTGTTTTTGCAATACTCTTTATTTAGAAATACTAAAATTTTCGGTAAATGTTTTTTTGAAGATGAATGTGGCACATGCCATGCAGCTCGATTTTGAAAAATCCAATAATATTTAAATTGTGACTAATACAGTGTATAGCATTACTAATTTCTTAGACGTCGGGATATAATTTCTAATTTTAGATTCTAATAACTCTAAACAAGAAAAAACATTAAAATCAATTCATACAGGTCATAGAGCTCATCGTTCCATCGAATACGATATTCGCCGTTGCCAATGCGCATAAATCTTCCGCAGAACGTTTCTCTCAAAAACTCGATCTCGCAGACTGATCAGGTGTTGCCATCGTCCATGCCTCTGCACCATATAGCAGGGCAAAGCTGATAAGTGACTTGTAGAATTTGGCCTTTGTTCGTCGAGAGAAGACAATGCTTTTCAATTGCCTACTCAGTCCGTTGGCAAGAGTTATTCTGTGTTCGATTTCGAAGCACACGATGTTGCTGGTGTTAATGCTGGTTCCAGGATAGACGAAATTATGTATGACTTCGAAGTTAAGGCGGCGCGAATGAGACAACTGTTTGTTTGATGACAGAAGATATTTCGTCTTGCCCTCGTTCACATACCACAAAACATCCTTGATCACATTGGCCTTCTCTTCCGTTTTCACGTGGGCTCAAATCAGCGTTATGGTGAAGAACTTCGCTTTGATGCAGATTGTGGCTAGACGTTCATCCACCGCGGTGAATGCCAGGAATCGGCGAGGGAGTTTTTCTCCCACCACGAATCCTACACCAAACTTGCTCTCCTTTATATGGTTGCATTAGAAAATGCCACAAGGACCTACTCATCTCAGTCCTCGTCCCGTCCATCGCACTTTTTGGATGGCGGTGATGTCAGCCTTTACTCTTACGACGACATCAACAAGCGAAGCAGCGGCTCCTTCCCAATTAAGGGACCGGTCATTCCAGGTGCATGCCTTTAAATCGTAATCGTTAATACGATCAAAAGGGGCCTCTCATCCGAGGCTGTTGTGTTCTTTTCATTGTAAGTGTTTTTTTACGTGGCCCGTCCGGAACACGGCGCACAACCCTGGGGAGGGATAATTCGCCTTCTCACACTAGCCCAACTAGAAACGGATATGTTTTGGCTACCCAGAGGATACTTTGTTTAAGCCCAGTAGGCATGAGCTTCTATATGTAAAAAAAAATGTTTCTGACCCTTCCCAAGTGAAAGGCGCTTAGAGAACTTTTCTCACTTGCATGAACTTCTACACACTACGCCATCAAATGATATATAACACAATAATAGTTACTACATAACTTAGTAATGCAGTTTTATTGGCGAAAAGCTCCCTTTAAGGGTTGAGTAATAATAGCTTATATCTGGCAGTCAACCTTATCCTGTGATTGTAAATCCCTTCACTTAAAATAAAATGTTTGAAATTGTTAGAATAGTGAAAGCCTATTTCTTACCATGGAAATTGGTATAAATATTTATCTGTTCAAGTATGCGTACGTTTGTGGCATGTCACTTTACAAAAGCTTTATTGTCAGATTGTTTTGGTGTGTTGCAGCTGCTGTTGAAATGACGCAAATAAATACAAATCAATTGTAGTGGCACTCAGCGGCGTTTCAGGCTGCAATTATTTGCAGGCACTTTTAGTCAATTTCAATAATGGACGGGTGATGGTCACGAATGGGTGAAAAATCTCACACAAATTTTATAGTCAAAAAGTAACAGCCGAGAAAGTGATCGTTTGGTGGAAAAAAAGGAAGACTAAAGAACTTCGATAAAAATTTAAGCTCTTGACGAAGTGCCAGTTAATTTAAGGAACTAAAGTCTTTAGTAACGGAGATATATTTTGTTATATGTTCCGTCAGATTGAATGATAGAAAATTCTTCACATAAAACTATATTGCTTCCTTCTTAGACCTCTTTCATAGACCTCAATATCTACAGCCATTTTCAACAATTTTTTCTCGTTTAAAAATTAAATATTTTATTAGATTTATTTATTGATACAAACATACACTATTAACAAAGAAATAATGAAATTTTTGCAAAAAATATTTAAAACTCGGCCATTACGACGCTATTTCCAGTGATCCCTCCGAAAAAAATGCGTGCCCGTTTTCAGCATAACTCCTAACAGGATTATCTAAGCTGAAAAAATACGTGTTAGAGTAAAACTTTAACTTAGAACTTGAACGAAGGAAAACGAAATGAAAATTGGAAATTGCCCAAAAAGCCCACAGTTATAAGAGAAATGAAAATTTCAGTGCAAATTTCACAACATTTTAATCAATTAGTTGTAATCGAAAAAAAATATTCGTCCAAGTCTTTAACATACAAATCCTGTGTAAAATTTCAATAAGATCAGTTGATTAGTCGCTGAGAAGTCTCTCTAACCAACTTTAAAAACACAGTTTCCAGAAAAATGCGTTTAAAGACAGCGCACTTAGCCTAGCTAGCCTCGATCGCACAAGTTTTGAAGGCTGTATCTCCGCAACCAATACTCGGATCAACTTAAAAATTTAGGACAATATTCTAGAGGTGTTGTAAAATTTAATAAAACAATTGAAAAAAGTTCGATTTTTTGAAACCCATTTACCTATTCGCTACTCTCTAATATTTTTACGAGAGCTAATAAATTTTCCAAACATTTTTTACTTATATTATACAGATTAATGGGTATTTTATTTGCGTGCAAACCAATGCAAATACAGAAATAAATAAACTTACTGTAAAAATTTAAAATTGAGTTACTTTCCATTATAGTTAGCTATCTGGCAACGACACTATTTTCTGCTCATCTCTTATGGCAGCTTTTCGATAAGTGTGAAATGTTAGTCGGATTTTCAGTTTTCTGCTCATTCCCTTTTCCATGCAATTGCATGTATTATTTCCGCAATTCAGCTCGGCATTATTTTTGATTTTGTAAACTACAGCATTTTGTCAATAAATAAAAATAAAATTTCGCAAAAATTGTCAACGCAATGAATAGATCCTTCACTTGAAACGACTGTAGGACTTATGTGAATGTATGTACATTTGAGTGCTTATATATATTTATAAAGATGTATGTAGTATATATAAGTATAAAATATTTCCTTGATAAATATTTTGATTTCACTTACTAACGTTGTAACGATTAAATTAAAGAGCGAATTGTTTCAAAATATTTTTCATATTTCGCATTTTATATTTTTTTAACTACATGACTCATTTTCATACATAAAAATCTCTCAAAGTCTGTTTTCATTTTGCATTAAACACATTACAAGAAAAATAACTTTGATGGCGCCTAAAAATATTTATGTTGCACTTGCACGTCGTGCTCTTTCACGGTCGTTAAGGCGCGAAGGTAGGCACCAATAGATGGAAATCACAATCTTTAGTACTCAAATGTAATACATAATTTTGTTTATTTGTATGTATATATGTATATATAAGTTGTAGCGCCACGTTTGCATTGCACTGATTCTTATTACAAAACATGTACATAATGTAAGCACTCCATACATATGTACTTGTATCGTATATTCCTACCCTATACACCACAAGTAGTAAAATGTTTGCGGTTCATTTGTGTATGTTAGGCAAAACGCTTCTTGCGTCGCTGCTATGGCGACTTTTCACCGATCGTTGCGACATTCAACATTTAACCACTTTTACGTGCAGCACTTAGACGCACCATTAATCTTTAACACGCACCAGCGATGCGACCAAGCTGTAAAGAACAAGTGCTGCTGTCTGCACTATCCACACTCAAGATATGTACTAACATATACACATCTCTTGTATATACTTACAAGCTGTTATTGCTGGTGGCTTTCATATTTGCTTTGCGGTGATTGTAAGTAGTTGTAACTGTGTATATAAGTGCCACTAAATACACACACGCACACTATTGGCAGGTTAAGTGTATATACGAGTAGGTACTTTCGATATGGCATCTTATCTTTATGGCTGCGGAGTGCAAATATGTGGCTGTGTGGGTGTGTAATGCTTGACACTTCTCATAAAAATAAACGAACCAAATGAAAGTGCATCTCTTGGTTTGGATCAAAGTAATCAAACCGAAAAAGAAGTGCGGCAAATTAAAATAAATTATCTGGTAAAGATACAATAGCTCTTTAGGTGGCGCATAAAGTGTTTGCTGACCAGCCTATGGCCAACAAATCTGTGCACTTAACTATGCACGCATAAAGCATTGAATTGCCTACAAGTTAGCGCTTGGGTTACATAATAAAAACCACTCAACTGTCTCGATTCACCTGCCTTTTTATTTGCACAAATGACGCGCTGAAAGTGAATGTCAATGACATTGAATGTCATACTAACTAAGCTCAAGAAAGAGAGAGTTAACTTCCTGCACTTCGGATAATTCAGTGCTAACACTAGAAATAGTAGAGTACTTATAATACCCAAAATATTGTCCTAAAATTACAGGTGACTTGAAAGAACTTTTGTTTCTAAAATATTGAGTTCTGGCCACGAAGGACTTATGGATACTTACCATGTAATAGCGATACATGGAAATATTTTCTCATTTAAAAGTATCCCAAGTGGGAGTCTAAATGAAAGACTTAACCTGAGCGTAAGAAAAAAGAAATCTAATCCCTTTCATACAGATTTAATCAGACGAATACTTGAGTTTGTAAAATGTTGTTTATATTAACACTCTTATTTAAATGGCGGCTACTGTGCCAATCTCGAAGAAATTTTTATACGTTCCTCGACGGACGGCGGAGTATCGCGGAATTCTTGCCACTTTATACAAATTAAAAGACTAGACATTTATTTAATAATAAAGTATATAAATAATTTAACAGCTATACCAAAAACTTTGGAAAAACGACGAAGTTACTTAATTTTGATTATACAGGCCTAAAGCCACACTAATAAGGTACAATCGATTTATGCACTGAGGGCTTTAATCTTTCACACAGTACGCTCGATAGAACCTTATATGCGATGTTGAGGAGGCTTATCTTGCGGTCGTTGGCGCAGATTGTGGGATTTCTTTTTTTGGATTGGGCAGAGCACATTTCAATTCCAATCGCCGGACATGCGTCCGACCATATTCTACAAAGATGCTCCTTATTAGTTCTTCGCCGTCGTATTTGAATAGCTCGGCCGGCAATCCATCAGCCCCCGCCTCTTTGTTGTTCCTCATACAGGTAACTGATATTCGAACTTCCTGCTGATCGGGCAATGGAACGTCCATTCCATTGTCATTGATTGGGGAATCGGGTTCCCATTTCCTGGCGTTCAGCTTTCTCGACTATTCAGCAGGTTGGAGAAGTGTTCCCCCATAATTTCAGTATAACCTGAGCAGCAGTCACTAGATGAACTCGCGGGGTTCTAAAAGAGTATGCTTCGGTCTTCCTAACTTTCTGTTAGTCGCCGCTTATTTTCGTATAATATTCAAGCATTACCCCTGTCGGTCGGCTTGTCATTGAAAGAGGGGTTTCTAATTCGAGGCTGTTGTCCTTTCTAAAATAATCGTTTCTGGCAACTCCGAAGTGAATGGTGCTCAGAAAACTTTCCACACTGGCGTGAATTTCTACACATCCTCGTTCACATATACCAAAGATGCCATATGAGAACTTGATTCTAATGGCTCAGTTTAGATGACTGAAAAATTCCTTCGTACATTTTTCCAAACTTCGCGAAGATATCTCGTCAAATAAAAAAGTTTCCATACAATTTCATGGTTTGGATCGTTCAGTTTTTATGACAGCTGTATGCTACAGTGGTCCGATATTAGCGGTGCCAACAAATGAAAAGCTTCTTTGAAAGAAAAGAACGTGTGCCAAATTTGATATCAATATCTCAAAAATTGAGGGACTAGTTCATGTATGTCGATTCAGCTCGTCATGCTGATCATTCATTTGTAGTTATATGCATATATCGGAGATGTTATAAACTTTGTAGCAAATCTAATATACCCTGTTCATGATATACGGTATTGATCATTTAAAAATTCAGGTGGACATTACCGTCACCCGATTTAAAGATCGCATTTAAAGTGTTATGTGCCGAAGTTAAGGGATCCAAAATATTTGATACTACAATATTCGACTAACAGAACAATCTCTTTATGAAAATATCAATCAATTAAATATTTTTGTCTAACATATTTCTTAATAGTTTAAAGTTTTGCGAACTACCTACTCACCATTCTACAAAAGCACTTCAAAATGCACTTATTTGCCGGAATCGAAAGCAATTTATCGACGCAGTTGCTTCCTATTATCAAAATTGGCTTTTAAATCCGCCCACAACAGTTTAGGCCAGCCTCCGAAAACCATGTTAGTTTACTTGTTGACCACACGTATGCGGTTAAATGCACTTCAAAACAGGCGGGTTGCTCTCATTCTACCACACACACTTGATAAATGTGTAAAAACATCCAAGTTTAACTAATAATTTACATAAGTTTCAAACATATTTACACATAGGGTGGCATGTTGAGAAATTCTTGCTAAAAGACGGCACCTTTGGGCAATTAAAAGCAGCAAAATTTTTGCAACCTTAGTAATAAGATACTCTTTTAGAATATTTTAAGCCAGCAGCAGCACGAATCTTCGTCAAAAATTAAGAGCTTAAGAAGCTTTTAGCAATTTTTCAGAGTCAAAGCCAATATAATAATTTGGTTAAAATTTTCCTATTTGGTATTTTGCTTGTATGTCATATTACACTAGTAAGTATATTTACATAAGGGTGTCCGTCATCTCCAAGTTATTGTTTGTTTTTTGTGCAAATGCCACCTAAAGTTTCAGTTTTTGCACTTAAACTATGTATTTAATGAAATCACGCTATTTATTTTAGATTTAAATCATGCCTAAATCAAAATTTTTTGCTCTTCTATATAGCATGGAATTTTTGATATTTTGCATTAAGCAAATAAATCTACAAGCTTGCAAAACCTATATTCTAGTACAAAATTATCCGCTCCACAAAAATGGTTTTGACGACTTTTTTTATAACATGATTCCTTTAAAAGTTATACACAGTTAAATTTACGCATCAAATGTACTGTATTCGTATGGGTGACCATGTCGTATGAGCAACACAGAATTTATAAGGCACTTGCATGAATGCCCAGTACATTTGGTGTATAACTTTTACTGCTTATAATGGAATGTTTTTAAGAAAATATTATTTGCTTTGGAAATGAAAAGTTTATTCTAAAAAATCAAAAAATCCCAAGTAAAATACTTTGGAAAAGTTAAATAATTTACGTACGGTTTACATTTAAATTAAACAGCTTGCTTATGTTATTTCATCTTTAGCGCAAAAACTAAAATTTCAGGTTGCATTTGAAAAAAAAATCAACTTTGAAAATAACGGTCATCCTAATATGCATACATTTGTAGGATGGACATTCCCCACAATGTGTTGTGCTAAACATTTCAACCGTTTACTTTGAGTGCACTCTAAAGTGTTGCACAAATATTTATATACACACTCACAAGCACACTTGTAGACATGTATTTAGTATACTTGCCTGCACCTTATTAACTATATTTGCCGTGTGTGCGCGTGGTCGTAAAATACAAAATTCTTGCATAAATTTTGCATAAATAAATCTGTTTTGGCATTTAGAAAAGCAGACAAGTTCTCACATTTGCTGCAGCACAGCAGCGTGGTATGCATATATATGTGTAAATATACTAGATGAGTGGAAAATAGTATGAAATCAGCTAGCTAAGAGATGATATCTCTCAGGAAGCTTGGAAAGCTATTTATAATGGTTTCGAAATACGTCCACACCTTTTACATCATTTGTTTGAGAGATAAATGTATGTAGGTTGACAAATGAGGGGACAAAAAACTCCATAACTAGCTCTTTTTTAGCTAAATGTGTTGCACCCGCTTCATTATGATCATCAAGTGTTTGTGCTTCGAAAAGTTGTTTTATATGACTGATAAAAAGCAGCCAATTCTTTGAAACAGAATTTAAATGTGAACTCTGTCGATTTCAGATGTTTATTAGAAATCCTAAATAGTAAATTCTAGTTTTTTGATTATGCATTTCCGACTTTGAAAAGTAAAAGTCTCACATTAAGGAACGAAGCAGCTAGATAACAAGAGTATATCTTTTGTTTCTTTCAAAAAATCATAAACAAATTGGCAGACAGTGTCAATCATTCGAATGAAGAGTTAAAAATGAAATAGCTTCCTAGAAAAATCGGACATGCATTGTCAAATGTCTTAATTATAATTGTAATGTTTTATTATAATAATTAATGAAGATATTTCAACAACTAATAAGTATTTGTAATCCGGTCTGAACAATTTCGGTGATTAAATCATTGCCTTAAGCCATAACCAGGCCGAATTTCGTGAAGAGATCTCTTCCAAAAAAGTTTTCCAACAAATTACTTGTTTCCAGACGTTCAGTTTGTTTGATATATCGGCGGTTCAGACAAATGAGCAGCTCTGGCGTATACAAAATTTCAAATCGAATTCTCAAAAACTGATGGAGGTGGCTTTTCAAATATTTATAGGGACTCCGTCGTTTCTTTCTGGCTGTTACAAACTTCGTGGTAAATTTAATATACCCTGTTCATGGTATAATGACCTACTATAAAAGTTATTTTAATTACAAAATATTTTCATTGATTATATACTTCAACATTAAAGAACATTTTGAAATATTTAAAAAGGATAGTCGGAAAAGACTACTATAAATTTTACATTATCCTTATTATAAATAATAAATCATAATATTATTGCTATAAAGTCTTACATAAAATGTAATCTCATCGCAAAAGGAGGTTCGTAAGTAATCAATCCAACAATTATAATAGCTTTTCTGGATTCAAAATAATATGTATTGCTATAAAAACGATTGCATGTCAATTATAATAAAGTTTATAGAAAACGATTTTTTTGGCAATAATTGAGCTCTAACATTTTTCTTTGATATATGTCTTAATCAACTTTACAATAATTTATAGCACGATATTATTTATAATGGGTTGTCAAAAAAGTCTTGCGGTATTTTTATTGATTTTTTTTTTATTGAAATTGAAATTAATTTTTGATGACTCATGCCCAGCTCTTGACCGATGCTACGGCTGCTACTATGCCGGTCTCTTTCGACCAATTCAGCGATTTTATCGCAATTTTCGACGACAGGCCCTCCGGAGCGTGGCGCATCTTCGACCACCTCTACACCAGAACGAAAACGTTGAAACCATCGTTGTGCGGTGGAAATGGAAACTGTATCGGGTCCATAAACTGCACAAATGTTATTGGCGGCTTGAGATGCATTTTTGCCTATAACGTAGTAGTACTGTAAAATATGCCGTATTTTCTCTTCATTTTGCTCCAGGTTTGCGACGCTATAACTCACGAACGACTTAAAAGAAACGGCAATCAAGTAAACAAGTGTTGGCGCGTGAAATGAGCTTTCCAAACAGTTATAGCATGACCCGATGCGACGAATAAAACTAGAACTACGCGCTTTCAGCGCCAACTAGCGAAAATATCGCAAGCCTTTTTTGACAACCTGTTATAATTATAATAGAATTAATTTGTAGTACAATAATGTCATAAAAGCTTTAGACTTTATTTAATATAAAAATATGTTTTATGTCACTATTTCTATGAGGGTAATTATGGCAAAATATTTCACGTTTTCCATAAATATTTATGTTTATATATTATAACGAACTTAAAAATAATAGAATAAAATAAAGCTTTTGTATAACAAATTTCATCGCAATCAAAGCTTTTAAGAGGACCTTAACGTGTTAAGCACGAAATCTAACAGAACCGATGGAACTCAAGTTTCAGTCAGAAGCATAACATACATGAAAAGCTTTGCCATGCTCAAATGTTGGTTGGTTTTGAAAAGCTACCAAGCCTACCAAACAAGAGAACATTGATATAAAGCGCACTCTGTGCTTTATAGCACTCTATTTTATTTTTTAAGCATAGTTTCTCTTACAAAAAAGCTCATTTTTCTTCATTACTAATTCTCTCTCACTATTTTAAATTTCGCTACTCTTTACAAAGCAAAAAGCTGTTACATGTTTATTTAAAGTTACTTTGCCAGTTTTTTGCGCTTGAAGAATTCAAAAATTGGGCATATTCCCTTACCTTCAATATATTTTGATTGCTTTTACTTGACTGTATATTTTTAATTCAGCCGGAAAATTGAAAGCATATGAGGCTTCAAAAAATATGTGTTGCTTTGTCAGATTTATTTATGCCGCCATACGTTGTTTTGTTTTCATTAAGTTGCTCTTCCTTAGTTCTCTTTATTAATGCCAAAAATCTTAGCGCGCTTCCACCACGATTTTTATGCGGTTTCAATTACCACCAACACAATTTTCCGCACGCTTTAAGCAAGAGAGCGCACTACAGCCTTTAAGGCGAAGGCTAACATGTTCATTAATTCGAAATCTAGCAAAATGTGGCATGCACCCCACATTTGTGGTACCTACTCGTGAATGTAAAATGATGCTTGTTGCGCATTTGTTAGCCAACTTGAATGGAATTTGCAGTCAGATAGATAGACAAGTAGTTGTCAAGGTTGCAACTATGCGTTGGCACTGCATATACATGTATGAGTGGGGTAGCGTTACAGAAAATAAGACTTGACGAACACTGACTTCAGTATATGGCAAATTTGCTTAGTTAATTTTCCCATATAACCAGCTGACTGCATTGAGAATGAGATAATACAAGTACCTCACCGCGCACTTGCTTTGAACCAGTATGCATGTATGTATGTGCATATGTGTATGTACGTATTTCGGTTGTTCACTTGAAATAGTTATCTCACAGAGCAGACGGCGAAATGCCGCAAAAAGCGCTACAAGTAAATATTTATATAGACTTATTAAAAGAAATATGTAAATAAGGATTTTATCCACAGTCAAGGCCAACAGCCCAGCTAGCAGCAGCAAGCTTCAAAAAGGCTTGAGGGAAAAAACTAAATTTTTTTATACATTCTTAATTAAATGCAGCTGTGGCAAGATTTGTCAAATGGCAGCTATTACCAATGCAGATGCGAGTAGTTTGATGTACATATTTATTATATGAGGATAGGATATACTGATTGGTTGAATAAAGAATAGGAGTATATGTTCGCATCTTTATAAAAGCAGAGATCATTAGAGTATAGGAAAAAGCCTCTGGGATCATATTCGGAAAGTAAGATAAATACCGATGCTTTTCAAAGCTAAATTGATGTTATTTCGGCATAGCTTTTTCATATTAAATCGCCTGATTTAGCGTTAGCGGGCACCCAATTCGAATGAGCTTTCACATACTGAATTTTTCATAAACGACAGATAAATTAGCTGTAGCTTTCGGGCAGAGTCTTCACATATTGCAACTTTCATAAAGGCGTATATAAATTCGCTTTAGCTTTCATCTGAAACAATCTAATTTTTCTGGCGTCCTCAATATTTTTTTTGGATTATTTCATGTGTTATCTGCGACTGCCTCCTTTGACCGTACACTGTTGTAACCTTAAATTCCCTGTTTAAATGTCGTCAACGAAATTTCTCAAAAAACTTACAAATGTTTGCCTCAACAAAAAATTTTAGTGTCAATGCGTGCATACCTCAAATTTGCTTTAACCCCCGAACAAATCTTTTGACAGCCGGAAATTGAAGCACGTGACTTTTGAAGGATTACAAAATACAGGTATATGCATGAAATTTTGAAGGTTACCATTCTTAAAAACAGTACGAAATTTTCAGACCGTCTTTCATATCCAAAATCACGTATGTATCAGTCCTCAAAAATCATGACTGTGAGGTTTTGAGTCACTACTACTTACCCTACTGCTGAATTTTTTAAAAGTCACTTGCTCGAAAGCTTTTCCGAATCCCGCAATATAGCCGATAATATTTCATATACTGATTTTCCTACATGGATATTTATACAGTTTTGTATGTAGATAAGCAAAATGATATATAGTATTTTTATGTGGCCATGTGCATAAATAAGATTATTTGAGGTTTGCAGTTGAGTTCATAGAAACTGCAATAAGTGAGTCAATGTGCCGCATGAAAAGTGACAACTACAAAGCACATATATTGTACTATCTACATAAGTGCATTTCTTCATACACCATTTCCATTTTTTCAGCACAAGAGGCAAATTGAGGTTGTTGAGAACAATTGACGTTGTTTGTGCTATTATTTTGTGCACAATTTATAATGGAAATATAAAATATTTTAATAATATACAAAATAAGAAAATATACATATATAAATAGTAAATCTTTAGCTCAATTGAGTACAAGCGCAAGTAATACACTGTTACTTTATTTTAGAATATTTCTCAGCTTACAATTTAGGTGGCAATGCTTGCAATGCGTCAAGGTGCTTTCAACTTGGCACCTGGCAAACATTTGTTAGGTGATTTTCTTTAAATTCGATCAGCTTGAAATTCGCTGTAAATAAAATCAGGTCACACAAATTTGCGACAGCACGAAAAGCAATCTGTACGTACTCATAGTTAGTTCCCGCCATAGTTGTGCTCAAATGTTTAAGTGTGTGTAATTGTGCTTGACGTGTGTGCGGCAATCACTCTTTCCCGGAATGAAATCAATTTTCCTGCATTTTTTGCTGATTGACGTTAAACCGTTGATTGATAATGTCTATTTAGCGGTAGCGTAGTCGATGAAGTCGCGCTTCGAAAATAATCGACAAGTGTGGAGTGACATTATGCGAGTGGATTGGTAATATATGAATATTTTTCGACAGAAAGTGCGTCATGCAGTAATACAAAAAAAATATTTCAGGTAACTAGCTAAAACTTGGAAAGTCCTGAAACGAATATACAACTGGCATAACACAAGTAGTGAATTTAGTTAGATAATTCTGTTTTTGCTTTCATATATTCAAAATTTTTTGACAAAGAAAGGAAGGTGAAAGGCCTTTATCTAGTTTTAGTAATAAAAACAAGAAAAAACGTTAACTTCGGCTGCACCGAAGCTAAGATACCTTTCACAGGTGCATTTCTTTCAATAACTATGTGTTAATTTTGTATGAAAGCTATATGCTATAGTAATCCGATCTGAACAATTTTTTCGGAGATTATATTATTACCTTAAGCAGTAATCCAGGTCAAATTTCGTGAAGATACCACATCAAACAACTTTCGCAGTCTATAGCAGCACTAGATTCCGATCGTTTAATTTGCATAGCAGCTATATGCTATAGTAATCCGATCTGAACAATTTTTTCGTATATTACATTATTTTCTTAGAAAATGACCTGTGCCAACTTTTGTGAAGATGCATTGTCAAATGTGAAAGTTTTCCATACAAGAACTTGATTCCGATCGTTCAGTTTGTATGGTAGCTATATGTTAAAGTGGTCTAATATCGGCAGTTCCGACAAATGAGCAGCTTCTTGAAGAGAAAATAACGTTTGCAAAATTTCAAAACGAATTCTTAAAAACTGGGGACTAGATCGTATATATATAGACAGACGGACAGACAGACAGACGGACATGGCTAAATCGACTCAGCTGAACATACAGATCATTTATATACTATATATACTTTATAGGGTCTCCAACGCTTTCTTCTGGGTGCTACAAACTTCGTGGCAAACTTAATATACCCTGTTCAGGGCATAAAATAGAAAAAACGTTAACAAATGTAAGAACACTATATGCCTCAGTTTTGTCATAATTGAGACTGTTGCAACTTTCAAGTTCTTAGTAGACATGAGTGTCGTTAAATTTTCCACCGTAAAACTACCAACGAGTATTGTTTTAAGTTTTTTCCTTGAGCGAGGACAAGAAAAGAATACATGCTCAGAGTGTTTAAAGCACTTTGAACACGTCGGACGTTTTGGACTAATGTCGTGCAGTAATCTGTCCAAGTTGCTTCTAAAGCACCCTTGTACCAGTCTATGGGTCCACCGTCCTTTGAGTGAGTTTTTCCACCACCGCTGCTATATTGTTTAGCTTTTGACTCTATTTTCTCTTTTGGCTCCTATAGACGGCTCTGACAATTTGTACACCCGCTCGTAATTGTCAATCTGTATGTCAATGGGCACCATACTGGCTATTACTTCAGCAGCGTCACTTGATATTGTTCGGAAAGCAATGAACTCTTAGTGCCAATAGCCTGTGCAATGTGCTAATTTGTCTGCCATATATGCCTAGTGGCTGGATCCATATTGGCGCTGCATATAATACAACCGATATTATTACCATTCTTGATAAGGCGTTTAGGATTTTCGAGGTGACCCTTAAATTTGAGCCTTGAGTCTACTATTATTCCCAGATACTTTAGTTGTGGCTTTGAATGGTGAGGGATATACTTTCCTCTTTTCTTATATTTTGCTTGCATTTTCTCCGCAGGTCATCGAGGTGCTTAGCCACTGGTACTGCAATAAGATCGTCTTCGTATGCAATTAATATAACGGCTTTTGGTTAATGTCTCCTTAGCAACTCCATAATACATTAGGTTCCGAGCGTTGCAATAGTCCAATAGAAATAGAGTAGCTTTTAGGGCCTTCATCAGTATCGAATAACACACGCCTGTATTCAAAATAATTAATAATAATCTTAATAAAATATTGAGGTGCTCGTATGTCATACAGAGCCTTGATTATGCTTTGCCCAGTTTGCTGAGTGAGGCATTCTTCACATTCAGGGTGATCAACGCGCTATATTTTTTTGTTTCGCCTCTCCATTGCTTGCCATTTGACATTGTTTAGTGGACCTTTTTTCAAAAAAAGTTTTATCTTTTTGATAATTCGCTAAACTATAAATTGTTAGGAGGTGAAAATTATATGAAATCGTATGAAATTTTCTGAACAAATTCAATTTTCGTCAGTTTAGCGTTTTTTCTTACTTGCCGCAAGCCATTTGAGTTACTCTCTTCATAATATAATATTAATAATAATTTCAATTCTATTAGTTACCTACCTGGAGGCCCTTAGCTCGTTCAACTTCTCGTTACACTCGCAGTTGCAGTTTTTGCTATACTCTGATGGTTACTTGCTTACACTTAAAATATTTCAATTTGCTGGAATCAACTTTTTACCTGTGTAATCTGCTGAAATCTACAATCAAATTGGAGCATACACTTGAAAATCTGTTGAAATGCGTTAAGAAAATTTATTCAGTGTTAAAGTTTAATTAAGTAACTTTCGCTAACTCTCACTCTCACCACCTTGCAAGCTGTTGCAGTCTCACATGTTTTTCTGCGCAACTTAATTCTATCTTTCCACTGCAAACCGCTATCTTTGCAGCAGTTGTTATTGTATTAACAGAACTTCGATTTATTTGCTTAAGCAAGTGAGGCAAGAAAGTTCCATGTGCTGTCCACGAACAACAATGCAACAGTCTGGCTAACACTCTTGCGCACATTTCTGCTCTTCGTTGAGTACGAATGAGTTGCCTGAAGGTTCCTCGACGCTGTAAGAATATTTAGACCAAGCGACTCGAATGCGATTGGTGTTGGCATATACTTACAAAATAACTGCAACTTGAAGCATTGGGGTGTTCGTTATATATTCAGTAGCAAAGTTCTTAGGCAATTTTAGTTTTGCTAAAACTTTATATGTGGGGCCTTGATTAATTCTCGGTTCGTAATTTTACAACTAACCTCCACTCTCAGCAGACAGTAAAAAAACCAAGCGCACTTCTGTATCGCACAAACGTATCTTTGACATTGTTAGACGTTCAGGATGGCTTAAAACTTGGAGAGAGCTCCAAGTGTTCAATGACAAATAATTGTCTAAATTTCAAAATTTTGCTGTTCTGCACTCAGGCTCTTATCTGTTGAAAAATTAATTAAAAATCGTAAATAACATAATTCAAAAGTTTTCGTACTCTTCTCGCAATTATCACCAACAAACTCTTTGCTTATAGTTATTACCTGACAGATTGGAAGAAGAATACTTTGGAACTCACAAAAACCTATAAGTTTCTTCAATTAGCCTGCGGCGCTGGGAGCACTCCCACTCGATTCTAAAGTTTACGAGCAACTTGCTCCAGTGACTGAAAAACAACAACTTTTTGCATTGCACATTCAGCAATTGTCGTCAATTGTTTTCTTGTAACATGCGCGTCCCTCAGATGCGCCACGAACTGCCTGATTTGTCAGTAATTCACTAGTTAACCACATTTTCCCCGAGTCGCGCATATTTTTTTGCACGTAAGACGTGCTTTCTGTGAAATATGCAACTTTGCAGCGTTTTGCTCGTATTCCCTTTCGACCACAAAAAAGCGGCGCCTTATTGCAAATCGTTGCATTTAGCTTTACTAGCCAGTGGATCGTATGCAGCGACTAGTTGGTCGTTTTCAATTAGGAAGCAACCAACTGAAACTGCGTCTATCAGTGGATAATAAAAAGCGACAAATTTTTGGCGCGACAGCGAAAGAAGAACAGCAAAGGCAAGAAGTTGTGGTCTACAACTGAGATTTCTCGTTGCTTGGTTGACGGAAATGGCAGCGCAATCAGCGACTATAGTTTTTCGATTCGGCAAAAAGTGCCGTTGTTTGACTAAAACTCTTCGGGGCGGGAACATATTTCGTTGTTCTGTTTTCTGGCGCAACGACTAGCGTCGTAGTTAAGCCTTCGCATGATTTTAATGTCATTTTTGCATTCTTTCTACTTTGGTGTTTGCAGCCGCGTCATGGACATGTTGAAAAAAAGAGCAATAAATCAGCGCACAATTTGACTTTGTTAGTGTTGCATCGTCACTATTATGTGGTAGTGCTCCACTTGGCCTTAGATGTCGCTGGCGGATGGCAAATTTATGCACAGTCAGCTTAAAATTTCAAATCTCCACTTATTTTGCAGCGTTGCGTTCAGTTCGTTCACCGCCAAGACTCAGTGGCTTCGCGCATACCATAAATACCTACATAGACTTTGTGGAGTATGTCGCAAGAAAAAGCAACGAAAAGTATTTCCTTCATTTGCTTTTTGTGCGCCACTCATTTCCTCAGTTGCTACACAATTTTTGCAAATTAATTGTTGAACACAAAACTGTACTCGCCTCCGCTGCATATCGAATTTCCCCCGCGCTGTTTTTGTGCTTCTGTCGTTTGCTTTTGTTGTCTGATAGTTACTGCTTAATTGCAAATTATGACAGCATTCCGGTGAATGTTAAGTCACACCGCGTTACGCAAGGAAATATACTTATATTTGCATTATTACGGCAACATAAGAAGACATAAGGAAGAAATGCACAAGCAGGTGCGTTACGCTCCTCGAAAGCGTGGCTTTTAAAAAGGTGGAGTTAATTAATAAAGTAATATTAGACATCTTCGGTAATTGCAACCGCTCAACAGCTGGTGTATTTCAAATTGATTTTCCACACCTCCAAAGTCTAAAATAATAACAATTAAAATCTGTGAAACAGTGCTTTCTGACTACCACGATGCCATGAAACCTATTATCTTGGTGCTTCTTAGACTCGGTGGTACAAAAGTTTTTATTGTTTAACGTTAAAATAACTTTGAGTTCATAGACTAACAAAATAGTGGTCTAAAAAGGCATTATCTAAATATTTTGTTAAATTCTATGGCATAAAAGTTCACAGTACAAATCAAGATCGATAACTTGGTGTTATGTAACTCTGAGTTTTTAATTAAAATACCAATACCTAATACATTTACATGGTTATCATAACATGATACAACTAGTATTTCATCTAGGGGTATCTATGTTCTAAAGTAATCGCTAAACGAAGGCATTATAAATATTCTTATCTGATCTGTCAAGAAAAGCGCCACCCACGTGTTGCAGTAATAATGAGCCATCAGCCCAAGTACAAGACTAAGTAAGAGCAAGAGTCTGGAATGAGCGAATGGAATGTGACTGACAACATTCAGCTTCTGGGACCTTACGCTTGCTCCCGCTTATCAGCAAAATGTTGATGCTACCAACAATACAAAGGCAATCATCATTGTCACAGCGCAGTAAGGGAGCGCAGAGACACAATGTGTCAATGGAAAGTAGTGACAATGTAAAGAAAACAAAACAAAGTCACTTGAAGGAAAGTTGAACTGAAGTTTAAATGATATTGTTGCATTGACAGCAGTTTTGTGGTCTGTTTTGCACTTTATTCAGCCTGAAGTTCGTCATGACTTTTTCTTTCGTTTCTCATTGTATAATAAATAGTGGACTTTTATAATGACTGACGGCAATGATGGTGCGGTATGTCATATTACATTGTACTTTATAATTTGTTTACTCAAAATTAGACACAAAAATAATAAAAAAAAAAGAAATATTGAAGAGCGCATATAGATGTGGCAGTTTGAGTAGGAAGTTTCGTTGTACTCAAATATATATACTAATATATGTATGTAGTACAAAGAATGTAGAATTTTGAAGTGTTTCGAGTGGGCTAAAATATGAGCATTTGGTCGCCATTTTAAAGGTTCTTTAATGCTCTTTTAAGTTTGCATTCTAGCAATAATGTTTGTCTTTATTTTTAGTGGCATAAGCATGATACTGAAAAGTTTTGCATTAAAAATGGAAAATTAAATAAAGACAGAAGGAAATGAATCACGGACATACCCCCGGGCCGACCTTGCTGCACAAAGCAACAGCATTTATAATAGGACTGTTTTGCCAAACTTTTTTCTCTCCGATTAGTTGTAAGATACTTGAACTTGGTTTTCTTGACTAGCCATGAGCAAATGACATTGCGTTGCTTTCTCTTGAATGCGCAGCTTAGTTCAAATGAACTTCGTGAGCCCTGAAGGTTACTAGAATATGATTTTGTTAACTTAATTAAAAATATTCTGGACAGATTTTGCGAAGTCATGAAACAGACATAGTTTTTATTTTTTCATTTCATTGAAAAAGCGATTTCTATAATTAAAGCTCATCGCCTTTTTTCATAATTTCTACTCTCATCTAATCAAGTTTTAGACAAAATTATAATAAATAAAATTTATTTTGATTATTGCTATTCTATTAGGTATTAAAGAACGTTGATTTTGCTAAAAAATTAAAAGCATTTTGATGCTAATTTTACAGTAAACTAAACAACCGTACATTCATTAAGAGATGGATCTAATTTGGCAATGAATATCAACGAAGTTTGCCAAAAATGTTTTTCGTACCCTTGGTCTCTGACCACAGGAAGCACAGTCACCGGATGGTCAAAACATATTCAAGTAGTTTTTGGCACATTTAAATGTCTCTATTAATTATGGCATATGGCGATAGTTTTTTGCAAAATAAATCTAATATATTTTTGGCAAGCGTTTTATAGTTGCAAGCGGAAAGTTTTTAAAGGTTCCAACGAGTTAAGCTTCATATTTGCTTTAAGTGATATCTCACCTTTAAATGTGCTAGACTAAAAGCATTTTCTCAAGTAGTGAGTTTCCATTTAAACTGGTGATTAGCTGGCTGGTGTGGGAAAATTGGAGTGGGAGTTTTCTGTCAAGAGCAGAAGTGCCAGTCATCAAGGCAGCAACAGAAGTGAGGCTTATTTATTTAGTTTTGCTTGTGCTCCGATAGCAAAGTTACTAGACACCTTGAGCTTGCCCACAGTGAGCTTAAAGTTACTCAAGTAGTCCATGATCTCACTGCCTGACCACCACAAAACCGTCGGAATTTGTAATGTCGATGAGATCGCTACAAAGGACACTTATCCCCACAGAAGATGTTCCCTGTCTGCGTACACTCTGGCGCTGGATCTATGGGTCTCGCGCGAGATCAGCAAGCATTGGTCAGCAATAGCACTGATAGATGATTTTGTCGATACGCGACGGTCTTTTGATCTAAATCTAGTTGTTCTAAGCATCACAAGGGATAGACGTCTCTAATTGCTCAAGTGTGATTATTCGTTAACTTACGACAAATCAGCCTATTTACCTGGCCTAAACTAACGAAACCTAACTAGTGCTTTATTAGTAAACTACCTAAGGTATGTTCACAGTACAACGTATACTACTTATTGTTGCTTAAGAAAAAATATCCAAATAAATCACTATTTATACTTTGCTGGTTGAGAAAGATTTATGGGAGCCTCATGTTAATGCTAATTTGATAAAAGCAATATTGAAAACGTCCAAATTAAGTATATTTATTTTTATTGCGATTATGGATTTATTCTTCAAGTTTAGACTCTGTATATTGCTATAATATTTCAGCTTACTAGTTTTCAAGCAAACGTCATCCTTTCGGTATGCCCGTGCAAGCCTTTTGAATGGCCTCTACGTCTGCATAACGCTTTCCTTTCATGGGCAAATGCATTTTTCCGAAAAGGCAGAAGTCGCACGGTGCCATATCAGGTGAATACGGGGAGTGGTTAATGGTTAAAATGTGATTTTTGGTCAAATAATCAATCAGAAGCGTTCTTCGAATGTTGTATTCTGAGCAATGTTTGGTCGTCAGTTAATTTGTTCTGTCAAAATAAATCGATGTCTTGGAGATGTTCAATTCTATTACCAAGAATTTCAATGATGATTTCGGCTGATTTTTGATGAATTCACGCACAGTTTCGATGGAATTTCCGGTGATGACGGATTATGATTGGCCCACATGTTGATCGTCATTTATGTCCTCACGACCTCTTTGGAAACGTTGAAACCACACGTGCACTCTGCTACGGGATAGGCAATCATCGTCATAAATTTCTTTCAACAATTCTAACGTTTCGGTAAAAGTTTGACCAATTATAAAACAAAATTTAATGTTGGCTCTTTGTTCGAAGCTCATTTTCGCACCGATAACACAAACATACTGACACTTGAAACGCAATAACTTCACTTCCAATCAATGAAATGTCATGAAACTCTCAGTGCACAATCGATAAAGATAGGACATTCATAGTCGAAATATAAGTAGATGGCGCCACCAGGGGGCTCTAGATTCAGATCCTGTTTACTTTGGAGTGCACCTTGTATATAGTCATAGAAAGAAAATCTGTCTACAACATTTGTGGAAGTATCTAAAAATCAATTCTAAGCACTATATTACGTACTTTTTACCAACTTAAACTCTATTTATTACTAAAATATATGTGCAAACATGCGTACAGTATACATATGTATGTGTACACATGTAAGTATGCTTTAGACCACTTTCATGGCTTCACTGCTGCGGAAAACAAAAGTTACACGCATAGCACATACAAATATAAATGTTACATATGTATGTACATACAGTAATATATAAATATGTAGGTATATGTTCACATCTCCATATAAACATAGCCAAATGCGCATTTTTGTCGTATGTGAGGCGCCTGGTCTGTGAAAGCGCGCTTTGGCCCAATATGAGAGCTTATGTCGCGTTCGGATTTTAGCCTAACAAATACGAAATCCTAAGTGCTTAAGCTGATTAAAATGTTTTCGTAACATTTTATGTCCATTTTTGTTTTCTTATGTATGCTTTTTGCATGTCATACAACATTTTATTATATTTTTTGGGGTATTACTCGAACAAGCATTAGCTATTAAAACTGCACTGAGATCAGCTCCTAAATGCTTGAGCACATGTTACAAAGGCATGTACACGTCGGTATTTACATTTAAACACAAATGTACGTTATTCGCACTACCGGGAAACCATGGAATATTTAAGCAAAGAAAACAGCGATTTTTCCAGAAAGGTTCTCTTAAATAGGGTAACGATATAAAATACTTAAATACTTGCTTATTTCATTAATTTTTCTTAAAAACTATTTCTTTTGATCATTTTATTTTGTATAAAAATTAAAAAAAAAGCGTTTTCGTAATAGCAGGGAGATATCTTAGCATCTTTTAGTTCTACTAATTGAGAAGTATTCGAAAACTATCGAAGTTCGTACGTCTGTGCAAGCAATAACTTGAGTTAAAATCGAGTCATGTAATGAAACTGTTCCTTGACAAAAGTTGAAATTTGGTTAAGGTAAAATTGAGAAATATAAAAGTCACAAAGTGACTAAACAAGCAACCACTACTGGCGATGGGTTAAGAGTAGTGCTGCTACGTAGTTGGAGTTGTGATGAGACTGTAGAAGGGAATGAACCAAAAGAGTTTCAAACTCTCTCGAAAACAGCCACATCTCATTGTTCTTGCCAGCAGAGAACAAACGCACGGATGTCATCAATTGCACGAATACACCGCCATAAATGTATGCCCATTATCAACTCCATTTTTTGGTCGTCAGTTAATTTGTGCACACCTTTCGTAAGCGCAAATGTTCAGTCAAAATGCGATAAATCGATGTTTTGGAGATGTTCAATTCCATTTCCATGAATTTCAATGATGATTTCGGCTGACTTTTGATGAATTCACGCACAGTTTCGATGGAATTTCCAGTGATCACGGATTTTGATTGGCCCACATGTTGATCGTCATTTATGTCCTCACGACCACTTTGAAAACATTGAAACCACTTGCGCACTCTGCTACAGGAAAGAGAATCATGACCATAAACTTGTTTCATCAATTGAAATGTTTCGGTAAAAGTTTTACCAACTTTGTTCGAAGCCCATTTTCGCACCGATAACACAAACATACTGACACTCAAAACGCAATAACTTCACTTCCAATTAATCAAATGTCATAAAAATCTCACTGGACCATCGGTAAAGATACCAGATTCAAACGCACGAGTCGCCATATAGATGGCGCCACCAAGGGGCGCTAGATTCAAAAGGTTCTGTTTACTTTGGAAACCACCTTATATATAGCCATGTATGTACATGTGTACAGCAGTTACTCTAGTAAGTCTTTGTATTGATTATAATATTGGATATAATATACAACCCGAAGACTGTCGATCATTTCAATCACACAAATATGAGTATGATTCTAAAGCATGTAAATGTAAACCGTGATCCATTTCGAGGTTCCCTACTTTTTTTAAAGAGAAAACACAAAAACTTCAAATTTAATGAGGAATTTTTATTATTATTCCAAAAAACACTCTTTGGCATTTATTTTTTGAAAACGTTCTCTTTCAAATATTGGCCGCCGTAGCGTCTGAGATGGTCCAGCCGTTTAGCTCGATTTCCGATAACTCGTTTAAGCATTTTGACTAATAATTGGCGAATTTATTTATCAAATAGTTGGTTAAAATGACGCGATAGCGGTCGCCATTTACGGTTACGTTCTCACCTGCATCATTCTTGAAGAAATACGGACCGATCATTCCACCGGTCAACAAACCACACCAAAACGTTTTCTTTCTGTATGAAATGGCAGCTCTTGAATCTTCTCACGTTGCTCTTTGCACCCAATGCGACAATTTCGCTTGTTTACATAACCATTGAACCAGAAATGGGCCTCATCTCTGATAAAAATTTCGCTCGAAAACGTTGGATCTTCTTGGAACTTTTCAAGAGCCCATAAAGCGAAGCGATATATTTTGGAGAGATCGACCAGCTTCAGTTCTTGCACAAGCTGTATTTTGTACCTTTTACAATTTAAGAAGTCGAAGTAAAGTGCTCCAGGTCGGTTAATATGTCAGTCCGAGTTGCTGCGAACGGCGCAGAATGGACTCTACACAGTCTTCGTGTAAACTTTCAGCTACGGCTGCTCACTGAGTACTGGACGTGGTCTATTCGGTGAAATATTATCCAATAATAATAGCTAGGTCCCAAGAGGGTTGATGTTGTTGCAAAAAGTATGCTCAGTAGGCCGATTGTGTTGACTATATGTACATATGTAAGTCGGGCGAAACGCGCGAAACACATTCTTCGCAGAACGTGAATTTTCGTAACAAAGTTGAAAATTTTTAAGCTTTGTTCAGGCGTAAGTGAAATGCCAAACAACACCGAACAATAAAAATATAACAGCTTGACACAACTCACGCGTGATTTGTCAAAAAGGCCATTGAAGCTATTAAGTATATCTGCTTGTATAAACTGTTTTAAACTGATCGCTACAGATTCAAGTTTGTTCTTTGTCGCTGAATTGTAGACAAACCGTTCGATTCGTGTACCTGAATCAAACTGACAGATTAAGCTGGAGTCGAACAAAAATGTATTACTCATTGCGGTTCTCCGGTTCTCTGGCATATAAGTATGAACCTATGAACGAAATCGTTATAAATATATAAGACGATGTGAAATGTAAGGCATCCTGAATTGTAGATGGCCATAATCGGAACAATGCCACTCCCTCAAATTAATATTCATCGAAAATCTATAAAACGCCCTAACTATTACTAAATTTTAAAACGAGAGGATACGAAAGTTATTCTCATGAATTAGTCAATTTCAACAAGATTTACCTGAAAACATTATTTCGAAATCCGTGATGTGAAATCGGGTGTAGCCGCGCCTACTGTCCCTATAGAGCAACTTTAAATTAGTGTATATAAAATATCTCAACTTTGAAACACCTTTTTGATATTAAGAAGTACAATCAATTTTAGCTGAAGGCATATTTACATGACAATGTAATTAATAGCTGATATAAGACTATTAAAGTTCAACAAAAAATTCTTTGTCAGGTTGAGATACAAGGTCTGTCGCAAAAGAAACAGGACTGTTAAAAAAAACAACAAAAAATTAATATTTTTCAAAAGTTATATTTTTTACTCAAAGTGGTTTCCTTGTGCTTCGATACAGCGTTTAGTCCGGTCAATTAGCATTTCAAATGAGTGTTTAAGGTCATTTTTCGGAATGCTCTTGAGAATATCGGTCGTCGCCTTTTGGATAGCTGAAATGTCCTGAAACCAGTGTCCTTTCATGGGCAAATGAAGTTTTCCAAATAGGTAAAAATCACATTGTGCCAGATCAGGTGAGTATGGTGAGTGATTAATGGTTAATATGGGGTTTTTTGTCAAAAAATCAGTGACAAGCGTCGACTGATGACACGGCGCATTATCATGCAACAGGCGCCAGGGCCCTGTCTCACGGTATTGTGGTCGAGCACGACGAATGCGTGACAAAAGACGCTTCATAACACCAAGATAAAACACAGCATTAATCGTTTGGCCAAAAGGGACGAACTCTCGGTGTACAATACTCTCGAAATCGTAAAAACAAATCAGCATTGTCTTTATTTTTGACTTCTGAAGACGACCGACTTCTGATCGTCACAGAGGTCCTCACGACCTTCTTGGAATCGCTTAAACCACTCATGCACATTACTACGAGATAGGCACTGATCACCATAAACTTTTTTCATCATTTGAAATGTTTCAGTAAACGTTTTCCCAAGTTTAAAACAAAATTTAATATTTGCTCTTTGCATTTTACGATCGATGACCAAAAGCTGCTGTCACTTTTTGATCGATAACATCGATTGTAGTTATCCAATTGTCTTAAAATTTTTACGAAATGTCAACAAGAGAACAAACTTTTTATTTCATATACCCATTAATAGGTGGCGCCACCAGAAACAGTTATATTTAAAAAGTTCTGTTTCTTTTGCGACAGACCTTGTATTATGTATATTAATATGGATTATAATAAGTTTTAAAAATCAAGTTAAAGTGGTGCTAAGTTGTAAACCATAACAGCGTTCCTTTCAGTGAAGCAGTTAAGAATGCCGGATGTTGTCAATTATTATAAACTATATAAAAAGTAGTAATAATGACTTTAAATACATTTCGCTTCATAAAGAGAAAGTGAGAGCAGAAGGTAGCATCGTATCCTTTTTTAATTCTCAATAAAACTCACACAGTAGTTATTTACGATTCACTGGCACATTACCATTTACATTACAAACAATGAATATAGTAAACAACAACAAGGAGCATACAGTTTTTATATACTTACGCCAATTTCATTTATGTGTGGGTACACAAACGATGCATATTGTAATAAACCGACATCATACAGCAATTACACATTTGTTGGACTACACGAAAGTAAATACTTCTTTTCATGTGCATATGCAATTGCAAATAACGGCATTTTCATATTGTGTATACGATCGTATGTACATTGTATACACATATGACGATATACTATCAAGGGTACTCACTCATATGTATTTATGTATGCTCGCGCCATCAACTTTTCTTTCTCGCTTCAAAAGCTTTGTTGCTGCTTGCTTCGACAGCCTGCATCATTTCTTCGTGGTGCTTTTTCTGTTGTTGGACCATCTTTATTGGATAGACATGGGAGCTACCTCACCACACAGTGAGCTGCCTGGATCTGGAATGGCTTACTTCGAACGAACAGACAACAAACATCTGGAACACTGAGCTCAATAGATCTGTTAGTCTTTATTTGTTTGGTTGTAGGTCATTTGTTATACTGTACCTATGGCCAATGGAATAAGTCGTGTACTCGATAGTTTGATCACCGTTAGAAATATAGTCATACATGTAGACAAGTTTTTGTTCCAAATTAACATTCGTAGATATTAAACCTGACCGTTTTTCACCCCTTCTCTCTTAAATTAAAGCATTGTGTGCTGTAAAATATTCACCTTCTCATTCGGCTGAAGGCTGGCCATTCGCAAAGATAGTGTTCCACATCCTCCGCGCACGCTCAACAAGCCGCCGATTCGTCTTTTTAAATTTTTTGACCTTAAAGCTAAGTACCCTGTGTTGACCACTACAATATTTCTAAGTCCCCTTTAACCTGGAAGTGGAAGCTTTTTGGTTTTTTCATCCTTACCACTGCCCCAAAGTAACTTTGTGGTATGCCCTATGTTGCTGGTGTCCAAAGATCTGAAGTGTTCCTTCAGGGTCCATTGCTTCAAACAACCTTTGAAGAAGCTGAATGGTCTTGGACAGCTTAGAGGAATTTTTCCCAGCTACACCGCTGAACGGGCTAACTTGTCTGCCTCTTTATTTCCTTCTATTTATATGACTGTGTACCCCGATTACATTAACCTAGTTACCTACTGAGAGTCTACTTATTGCCTGCTTACATTACCTAATGAGACTTAGTATTGGCGCTTGATAGCCTTAGTTTTCGCTGGGCTGTCCACTAGAAGGCTTATGGATTTGCTGGTTAGAGCAAAAGCCCTATCATTGTTTCATTCTTTTCCACTGGGGCATAACACCGTTGTGTTTAATCGTGGATCTCCTTTTCTCAGTCGCATTGCCGATTTTGAAGTGTTCTTTTAACAAGGTCGAGTACCCATGTCTGCAGTGACGTCTAGTCTGGCTACAATGAACTAAAACTATTAGCCGGCTCAGCATAATTCACTTCAATATGTATTGGACGGATATCGAGAATAACCTCTAGAGCTTTTGTTGATTTATTATTCGTTACACCGCAGCAAGTAGGACCAATACACCTACACCTGGCCGAAGATCAGACCGCAGGAGAGCAAAGAGCTTTGCAAGCTTAGCAGTCTATTAGTCTATTATTAGTAGATCCACAGCAATGCGGTTCTTAAATCATACCCAGTTATGCTAATGGGTCTCTTAATATAACAAAGAAGATCATCCAAAAGATGGCACACCCATAAACTGTTATCAGCTATTACAAATTCCAATTACTCAGTGGACTTGTGTGCCTTGAAAGCTACCACGTATATAATGTGAAGTGAAAACTCTAAAGACGTGTATTTTCAATGTATTGGGTTCTTAAGAATAATCTTGACTGTCCTACTATGTGATATTTCTAGAAAATGGAAAGCTGTCAGCGAAATATAAAGACTAGTTATGATCAGCATATTGGGAGATAGTCAGTTCATAGCCTAGTTTCCTATTATATATCAAGTCCTATTACTTCGTCGAAGTATTACTTACCGCTAGTACTTTGGCAGTCATGATTCTCTCTGTTGGTCAGGTTGGTTACAGCGTATTAAAGCCTCTCTAGACTTCCCCGTCAAAATATCCCATCGCTTGCACTCAAATTTCTCTAAAATATATTCCGTTAACGTGCAGTGAAGCCATAAGAATTGTGGAAGGACTCCAACTCAATTAAAAAACTGTTCGACAGTTTTGAAAGACAAACTGTAAATGTGTGTGTCTGCTTGCTATTGATACGGAAGTGTTAGATGATGCTCAAGCAATTACTTCCCAGTCACTTTACCTTGCCGTATGGGCTTTCACTTTCTGCGGAAAATCAAATGAATATAATCCTAGTGTACATGTGTACTTACATTTGTATGCAGTGGTTTTTTGCCATTTTCCTAATTCAGCTTGACTTTCAGCACACATACCCATCCTTTGTTTGTGTATTTGCCTACCCAATTTGTTTTCCCTCTTGCACAGAGTTCCTCTTATTCAAATAATGTGAATACATATTGTTGTTATTTTTGGTATATATGTATATATATAGTATGTGGCCTACTCAATTTCTGCACTTACATTGCCAATTTTCGATTTGACTTTACACTGATGCCAATCGCAAAGCAAATAGGCAACGAAAATCGACCGATGCAAATAGCCACGAGCGTTGTTTGGCAATTTTTGCTATTTGTCCCTAACAACCGATGGAGATTGCTTGCTTTTATCAGCCCATTATTGTACTGCTTACTAGCACAATGTTGATTACATACATATGTATACATATAACTTAGTATACTGTTTGCATCTGTGGCCTACAAGCATTATAAGGAAGAAGGAAAGGTGTGCATTGGGCACCGGAAAGAAAATAAAAGTTTCCAAATTTTCACCATATCGCTTGTGGTAGTTAGAAACATAAGGTACCAAGTGCTTGTACTTGGCAACCTGAAGGAAAAGCCAAAGCTCACACTCTCGCACAAACAATATTAGTCTATATGTATGTACATACATACACACATATGTACATAAGTAAGCATTACAAACGACGAAATGAGCGTCCGTTTATTTCAAGATATATTTTGCCTTGAGACCTGGCCAAATAGTCCGCACTCAATTTATTTGAGCTCAGTCTGTTTGCAAGCAACAAATACTGGTCAAATAGATATCCTCTCTTTTGCTTACCGTACGCAATGGTGCTTCATGCTAGGTGCACGCGTGTGTGTTTGTTTGTGTTGCTTGGGTTTTCGTACCACAGCGTTTCACTTAATTAAAATCGGATATGTCTTCAAGGCATTCTCATAGTCAGATGTGCTGTCTGATATTGCCTTTCCACAAGGTGAATACTTGTTTCTCTAATGTTCGGCAAATCGACTGCAAAAGTCAGCGCTGGAGTGTTGCGGCCAACACATGTTCACATTTGTACATAGGTACATACATAAATACATATTGGAGCCAAATAAATTTCGTTTAATTTACCACCGTGTGGTCGGTATGAACAAATTTTCAGAACTGCGTAGGAATATAAATTAACTGTGCGGTGGAGTCAGAAAATGGCGAAATTATGATGGCAGCCCATGTGGTATATTGAAATACCCAGAAAACTGTTATTTATTTCTAATTGAAATTTAAAATTGTTATACTTCGTAGATTTGCGGTAGATTTGAATTAATTTGCAGTTTCGTTGTTAAATTATTAGAATCCTGCGAATTAAATGCATCAAGAGTAACAGATTAATATTGGACTTTTGAACAGGATCTGACAAAGTATTTAACAAATACTTACATTTAAAAACTTGGTAATAAAATATACTAATCAAATGACTTCGCACAGTTGCCGGTTGTCAATCACAATATAAATTTTGAAAATTCTTGCCTTACTACTCAAGTATGGTTGGTATGAAAATTATAAAGCGCTACAAAAGAACACATTTTCTTAATAAAGAATACTAGAATATCCAAGACATTTTTATAATTTTGATAATATGAAAATAATAAACCTAAGCAATGAAAGCCAAATGAAAGATTTCCCTCCAGTTTTATTAATTTGAAAATTTAGTTGAAATGCACCATATAATAAATGTCCATACTTATGTACTTATGTAAAAACAATTTATTTGTGAACACCTTCACGAGTTTTTCAATTACTTCCGCAACATATTTTTAATTTAATTTTGCTAGTACACATTTCCTAAATGTTGCCATAGCAGCACCTTTCTTGCTGTTAGCCGACAATGCTCAAACTTAATGAACTGACCATAGTACAGGGTGGGCCCAAACATTTTAATGTAATAAATGGCTAAAGTGGTAAACATTTCTTACTTTTATGAACATACTCAATAAAATTTTATTTTTAAGGGCAAACCTAGTGTGATGACCAAAAAAACTATTGCGGCCTTCTCCGCGGATAAAACCGAAAAATTAAATTTATAGTTAAACTCGAAGATTTTCTATCGAAATTTGACAAAGTAGCGTGGATTTAAAAAAGTTGAGTTTTAGCCCTAATTTGGTAATTTTTGGACTGGCAAAATTCGATATTTGAAGAAATCGAAAGTCAGATGGGTCATTGTATGTAGAATTACATATATATTATCACTGCAGCAAATTCAAAAATGCTATTTCGAAAAATCATGTTTAAAGATAAATTATTTGAATTTATTGAACTGATGGCACCGACTGGGTACATTTTAAAAGGTTGTAACTCAAAAATCATGTGAGATATTAACTTGAAATTTAGTATGTTATTTTTGAAAGTGTAACCTATCGAAATCTGAAAATAATGATTTCTTTAAAAGTCCACACTAGTTGTGTACCTTAAGTTATTATAAAATTAACGGGTTTTTCAATAAGAGCACTTTCGATGGGTTTCAAGTATAAATTGACCGATATTGCTGCAATTTTGCGTTCGATATTCAATCGTTGCTAATTTGTTGGCATAGACCATAGACTTGACATAGCCCCAAAGGAAATAGTCTAACGGCGTCAAATCGCACGACCGATTCGGCCAATTGACTGAACCATTTCGTGAGATAACACGTACTTCAAACGTGGTTTTCAATAAATCGATTGTGACATTCGTTCTGTAGCTTGTGGCGTCTTCCTGTTAGAACCACATATTGTCCAATTCCATATCATCCAATTCAGGCCAAAAATATTCGGTTATAAATAAACGGTATTCGGTATAAGTACGGCCCGAAGACGCCCCCGGCGCATAAACCGCACTAAACAGTAAGTTTTTCGGAATGCAATGGTGACTCATGGAGTACATGTGGATGGCTGCCGGACCAATAATGCATATTTTGCTTAATGATGCCATTCGGCTAGAAATGAGTCTCATCGCTGAAGGTGATTTTTCAATGAAAATCTGGATCATTTTTAAGGGTTGCTCAGCCCAATTCACCAACACACAACGATTCTGGTGGTCAAGTGGCTTCCGCTCCTGCGTCAGTTTGATCTTGTAAGTATGTAGGCCAAGATCTTTTCGCAAAATTCGCCGCAACGACGTCACAGAGCTGCTCAACGCTTGAGTACGACCTGTGAAAGACTGATTTGGGTCTTCCTCAATTGATGCGCTAGCGACAGCAATATTCCCGACACTACGGGCACTTCTATGTCTCATTGGCAGGAGAACATTTTGTACTGTGCCTGTGGATTGAAATTTTTCCACTAGATGCTCAATTGTTGATTTGACAGGACGATTATGACGACCATAAATTCAACATAGCGCTCTTAAAGTTAAGGCCACTGACTCCGAATCTCGGTAGTAGCTTTGGATAATTTCGACTTGTTGTTGGATTATTCCATGATGAAATGGCAAATCTTTGTGAAGAGAAATGTCAAAAGAGCGGAAAAAATATGGCGTAGTTTGCTGTCCCTATCGGTCTGCTTTTGTAGCGTTCCTATTGAAAAGTTGTTTTATTATCAAGGAAAACAAAAGTTTGTAAAATTTTATTATAAATTTTTGTACCACGGTTGTGATCTTAAATACCACGAGCTATTATTATACCCGTATTTTTAGATACTAGAAGATTTGGGTCGCTACAACAACAGCTTCACATTTAAAAGGACTGTGGATTTACCCTGTATTTTCATTGAAACCAAAACCTTAGGATCGCTGCGCTTCAGCACGAGAACTGCAAGCCGAAGTCTGTAGTTTTATTTCAAATTAAATTTCGATTTTCACTTACACATGTGCCTTATCTAACATACACAAATAAAAATTCTCTTCTCTTTCTAATTTCTTTGCAGGTGAGTGAAATAAGACAGCTGGTGTACTGGTGTGGGTATTACTTCGGCATTAAAATACTTGGCAAGGTTGTACGGAAAATGTAAGTTTTCGATTCTATATTAAAAAGAGATTTCAGACGAAATGTATACTAACTTAATGTGAAAATAATCGAGAAAATTGGAGATATGTAGATATAACACGAGTATATTGTTCAATTACTCTGTTTATTCGAGAATTTCATTAATGACGTCCTGAAAATTTTTTAATGATCTGAATCATTATTTCTTGCTTTATTAGATTTATTCGTTGGAAAACACTAACGTATAAAGTTCTAAGTTTTTACTGATACGACTTTTTGAGAAAATTTGGGTTATTAAGCTCTTCCGTTCCACAGAACTCATGCATATCGTTGCTACTTTCGCGGTATTAAATATGAGATATTAAATAAAAAATCTGTTATTCAATATCTGAGCTGCGAAAATTAAAAATTGCAGGAATTTTAATATTTTTTGGTAATATTTACTTTGGTATGAAACATAAATTTTAAATATTATTTATATTCTTTTCAAGAGAAAATCTTGCAAAATCAAACATATACATATTACCAGTGAAAAGTGGCAAGTGCACGTAAGCTGCGTTATCAACTACTTTATTATTCCCTGTGTCCTTTACGTGGATAGAAATACTCGCAATATATTCATACTCTCCTTTTGCCAAATATGTCCGCGCACATGAGCATTCTTCATATTAAATCTGACCACTGCAATCTGTACGCAAAATAATGCCACAAACACGTAGCCGTCTGTATACAGACTCCGTGTATATGTATTTGTGGAGGCGTTGTGTTCACTTTACAAAGCGGCAGGATATGTAGCCTTGCTTACATGCGGGACATACTGTCCGTCAGCAACACGTGACTCACAACATATGGTGGTATTTACCAAAAATATATTCACTAAAAGTGTGCGATAAGGCACTGACTTATGTTTTATACATGTCAACATAGTGGCGAATACATGCATTGAAATTTACAAAACGTGTATGGAAGTGCAAAGAACGTGCGCAGCCGAACCTTAAATATTTTCTCATATCGTCAAGAAATAAATTATCTGCTCATCGAAGTGTTCTCTCAATAAATCCATTGCTTGATGCGATGTGTGTGAAATGGCGCCGTCTTGTTGAAACCAAACGTCGGAGAGATCATGAGCTTCGATTTCAAGCTTCAAATAGTCGGTAATCATGGCGCGATATCGGTCGCCATTGACGGTTACGTTCTCACAAACCGAACCAACTGTTATTTTTTTTGTATAAAATAGCAGCTTTTGAATCTTTTCAGGTGGCTCTTCGTGCCAAAGCGGCAATTTTGCTTGCTTAAATACCCAATAAGCCAGAAATGAGCCTCATCGCTCAACAAAATTTGGTTCGAAAACGTCGGTGCTTCTTGGGACTTTTTTCTTTTAAACACTTTAATTTTCATAAGCCATATGTCCACAACCGACAATATCAATAACCGATAAGTTCCTTTAGTACTTATAGCGTGTCAGTCATTTCAGGCAACCTCATTTTATGTTCATCCAAAATAGCTTTGTGAAAGTTTTTATCCGAAAATAGTCTCTTTTGGACAACCAATAGGTTATCATCTTGGGTGCTCACTTGGCCGGTGCAGAATATAGGGCTTACTAATTAGTTTAATTAGTTTTGTCGTCCGAATGGATGAAAACACTACAGCTCTAAGAGTATTCGACGCAATATCCACGAAAAAGAAGGCCTCCACTCCGTTAAAAAGACCATGTGGAGAGCGACCACGCTACACTTGGAATCTCCAATTTGCGCCAAACAGCGAACAAGAAAGGCGGTGTCTACGCATATAAAGAAGAAGAAGAATTAGTTTGATTGCTTCTTTTAACTCAGAGCCCGATTGACGCATTTTTGATATGAGTCCCATACCAATGCCTTGAACTTTCAAATATCATAAATAAGTCGTTCCATAGTTCTGTGTGCCAATTTAAATTATGTTATAGGACACAATTGATAATTCCATTAGGTAATATATGAAATACTAACATTAAAGGGAATTTGCTAAACGGAAATGAATGTATCTTTATCATAAAACCTTTGAATTCAGTCAAAATTTGAGCTATAATAGCATTATACTAGAATCTCGTGTAGTTCTACTGAGACATCTAACACCCCTACCGATATTTAGCGCAATAAATGAACCAAAGAGAAGTAAGTCATTTTAGTTTAGTTATACAAGGACTAGCGAAAGGCTAGTTCTTCACTTCATTCCGCTTATTTTGATGCCACCTTATTTTTAAATTACAAAAAACCGTTATAGGTACAGAAATATTGTGCCCTGTGCAGCGTGTTCCGTGTGTGTAATAATTTTAAAATTTTTTAAGCCTCGTATACACGTTCGGTCTACTCTTAAATTTGCAAAATTTCGGCAATACACGAGTGTTAGGAAGACACGTTTTATACACATATGTATATACTTACATAAAAGCACATGGCTGTGATAAGAGTACCGTATTACGTGTTGCTGTCACTAAATGGCAATTTCATTTTATTTGAACTCTTTTGTGGGTATTAACAGATTTTTGAGTCCCTTAAGCTTCTTTGTACCGTTTATTTGTTGAAAATTTCGTTTAATGGACATATTTTTTGTATTCATATAATATTCGTAAGCAGTTTTTTGCATTTTACTCTTGGTGAATGCCAACGAAATTCTTCAAAAAGAATGTCATTAAAGTTCCTTTTAGGCTTTTTGTCTAAAACGTTCAAATTTGTAAAATTGGTGTAATTAACAGAAAAAAAGGAAAATACCGCAAACACAACTCTAATTCTATAAAAGCGATTTTAGTAAGTTTCTACTTTGCTGTTTTTATTAGATTTTTGCATTTCCGGGTTTATATGTTCGCAACCAACAATTCAGGAAATCCATTTGTTCAATCCAGGACTTCACTACACATGCCTGGCGCTGCGCCTCAAGCATAAAACGGTGGAACGAGGAGCTTGGGTCTTACAAACGTAAATTACGGCAATGTTTCAATTGTGCCAAGGTAGCAGAAAGCGAGGACTGTTGAAATGAATACAAAGATCTTCTAAGAGACTGCAAGTAGTAGGTGCCCAGGACAAAGCGAGAATCCTGGAGATACTTTTGTAGGGGATTTGAAAAGACCAACAAGGTGGCGAGACTTAGGAAACTATTGTCAAAAAGCCTCGCCTCGTTTGGTCTAATTCGTAAAAATAACGGAGAGTGGACGGACAATTGCCAGGACTCGTTGGAAAACCTAGTCAGTATGCACTTTCCAGGCTGTGGAATAAGTATATCTTTCGAAAAACCAACCCAAAATAGAGCTAGCTGGAAAAGAAAAATCAATTTGGCTTGATTTTTGCCATTACATTTCTAAATTTAACTATCACAGCACCATCAGCAAATTCATTTTTAGCGCCATTTTATGAACACTACAAAGTAAGTGGCAAAAAATGGTATGCAGCACACTACTACTATAACTATGCTGCAAGTGCCTCACATTCTTCCCACTCACCCTCGCACTGAACTGTTTTGTCGTCTGGCACTCCATCACTTTCACGCTGTGCGCATCAGCATCAATCACACATTACAAAGTCGACTGCTTTATTGACAGCTACGCGACATTAACCGAAGAAGCTTTCGTACAGCGTGTACGGAAAAAGAAATAGTTGTATTGAGAGAGAGCAAACATTTAATATGTAGGAGTAAAGAACAAATAAACGCGATTTAACAATAAATTTCCGATAAAGACTTAACAACGTCTTGCTGATATAAGATGATGCACTAGCACTCACAGTGATGGTGATAGTTGTTTTTGTTTTCGATTTACTGCTGCCTGAGTATGCTGTAGAGGTTTGCTTCATTGACTAGTTTGTTGATTTATGTACTTGGCTTTTTGCTGCGCTCAGTAAATTGTGTTGCGGTAAGTGTTAAATTAATGAGAAAAAGTTGATTGATTGCGAGCGCAGCAATGTACACTTACTTATGTACATACTTACGTTACAGGAATGAACGTGCAAGGCGATAAAATGCAAATACTTATGGTGCATACTTCGCCAATGCTTCCACCATGATTAACTGGGCCTGAGGCCATGGGGGGTGAGTAGTTTTATACGTGGTACTGAAAGAGAATTTTTATGATTATTGGAGCATCATAAATCGCTCTTCACAAGTATAAAGTTTGTAGATAACAAGTTTGAAGGTGTTTTATGCTTGTTGTTAGATCTATTTGATAGTCTATAGAAAACAATTTTATGAGAAATTTTGTGAATAAAATAATTTGGTTTGTTGTATTGGAGTTAATTTAAGTTTCAATGGCCTCTTAAGAAGTTCAAACATGTTAAAGAGTTATTTTTTATTAGAGTTCGTTCTGTTGTTGTTATAAAGTATTCCTGAAATATTTTAAAAGATTGCTGCCGAGTTGAAAGACCTTGAAGGACCTAAAATCCAGGTCCGGTACTATAACGCAAACCCGTCTGTGGAACATATGCGGTGCTGCGGTTTAGGTAATTACAGACCGCCATTTGTACTGCAAATAATACCCTCTAAGCAAAGATAAAACCGCGACAAGTCATATTTTATGATAAAACAAACGGTTTAAAGTTATATTCAAAATTGGTTTATTATGGGAATGGTGGAAAAATCGAAAGCTTTAAGGCAGTTTTCTTTATTTAACAATTTGTAATTACACCATCCATAGCATACATTTTCCTTGTCAATACAAATCAAATTGAAAAGCAATTTGTCGCACGATTGCCGCCTAACTGTGCTGTGAAAGTTTAACTAAGCGTCACATTGATGTCAAATGTTACGCCTGAAATGCTGTCACACCTTGCAGTTGGCATTCGCTTGCCACCACTCAAAGCACATAACGTTATTGAAGCTTCTAATAAACCGCACTAGTAGTGATTAGTATGGTCACAATACTGAACTATTAGAAACTTACATAGCAAAGTGTATAAACGTAGTTTCGGCTTCGATTTGCAACCTCAAAACTGTGTCGGTATGTGTGGCTCTGACTGCCAACTTCGTAACTTGCTGCTCTCAGCTCAATGTGCTTTGAACTGGTTTACTTTTTCTATAGATTTTCCTCTTATTTTTTAACTTTTTCATTCACTCTTTGTTCGCAAGCTAATAAAACCAAAGTTGGCAGTCATTATGCTAAGTCAAGTGTCGGCAAACCTTCAGCTTCAATTTGCCCATATTCATATTATGCATTTTTGTGTTTACCTCTTTAGAAACTTTGTTTTGTGCTCACTCAGCTTCACTGAAGAGCCATTAAAAGTTCAACAAAGTTGCGCTCATATTTGATACGCCGCCAGTTCAGCGCGAACGCCATCGCCAAAGCCAAAGGTAAACGTCTGTCAAAGATCGACGGCTATTTCCACACTATCGCCGCCAGGTCGTATACGTAACTATTTTATACGTAGTGCATATGAGATAAATGTGTAAATATGTGTGTCTATAGTGAAGGTATGTATATATGTATATTCTGTTGCAAGTTTTGCAGTGACGTCAACGTTGACTAAAGCTTCGACAGCCTCGAAAATGACCTCTTCTACTTGATTAGTTAAGGGGGTGTTCGTCTGGGGATGCAAAATAAGGAAAGAGCAACACAATAAAATTATGCGAATAAAATTGCTTGAAAATAAAGGAAGCCGGCAGTTCACTTTAGCAAAATTTTCTGATGTTTTCAGATTCAGCAACAATTCAATTTCCTATCAGTTTAATTCACACTTTAGAAATATCGAATTACATTTGCTATAAATAAGTGTAAATAAAAGCAAAAGGTATTAAGGCAGGTTAAATTTTCGGCAATAATTCGAAAAGTAAAGTATTATATTCAGGCTTTTAGCCAGAAAACAGCGAACTTTAGGAATTTTTATTTTGATTTTATTGTGTATCGAGTTTACAGGTAACATGGCCTTGCTTTGTATCTGAGCTAAATGCTAAATTTTGCTCAAAAAGTTGATAGCGTATATATTTACAAAAGCGAACAATAACAAAAAAAAGTCGTAAACTTTTGAGAATTGCTAAAAATGGTAATATTTTTTTTAAGAAATCGCAATATCAAAATTGACCAGTTTGATCAATTTGTTATACTCGTATATATACATATGTATGTATATGTACATAGCAGCGGCGGATCCATAACTTATTTCTGGAAGGGTTTTTCTTCCAACATATGAAGGAGATTTTGACACTCAAAACATTACAAAAACTGCTGCTTAATTTATGGGACAGCCAATATCAGACCATTATCGCACATCGCTGACACAAAATCTGAACTATCGGAATCTAGTGCTTTTACGAAAAACTTACTCATTCGATGGGATATTTTCACGGAATTTTGCACGGGTTATTGTTTAGGGCATTGGTGTAATTTTCGAAGAAATTGTTCAGATTTGGTCATCATTACATACTGAACGACCGAAATATAGTGGTTGCGAAAAACATTTTTCATCTGAGAAGATATCTCTACAAAATTGGGTATGAGTTATTGTGCAAGGGAATGTTTCAATCTCAAAAGAAGATTCAGTCACTATGGCATATAGCTGTCCGACTGACCGATTAAAATTCATGTTCTTTTAAGTTTTCGGCTGCAACGAAACACACATCGTCATTGCTCATATGGCCTGCACGGAATTTAGCAAGGCGTTTGCAGTATACTCCTTCGTTCAATACATTTCACAATATAATCCATTGGTTCAGAGCACAGTATAAACTTTTCAGTCCTGCTTTGCCAGCTGGGAAATGATTACTTAAATATACCCTCTGTGAACAGGTGTCAGTGCATGCAGCGCGATTAATCTGACAATTCCGACAAATGAACAGCCTCTCAGGAAGAAAAAGACCTGTGCAAAATTTCAGGTCGATATCTCAAAATGTGATATACAAGTATATACAGAATTACAGACAGCCCCACATGGCTAAATTGACTCAGCTTGTCACGCTGATTGGTTATATGTAGATATATATACATGTACATATGTATAAACTGTGTTGAATCTCCTGCTCTCCTGTTTGCTCTTGCAAACTTAATATACGCTGTTTTTTGTAAATAAACACCGTTATTTCATTACATATTGTTTGGTCGTTTAGATTTTATCTTATACATGAGTACATTTGTCACAAATTTATTGCAATTTCATTTAAATTGCGAATATTACATTATAAATGTTTTTTTTTGTTTGTCCCTACATGCATTTTAACATGATTTTTAGGAAAAAAGTCCATGGGACCATCAATGAATGATCTGAATACGGTAACAACAAATTTAATCTTCAAATATTTCATTTGCAAATATATAGAAAATAAATGGAAATCTCTTCTTTACTTTCACATTGTACCTAGTGACACACTTTCACCTGGCACACTGAGTTCACCAACTTTCATGCAAAGTAATAAAATTTGTGCTGACCGCAGCCAGATTTTGCCAAGTTGACAAAGAACACTTACACTGTCATGCAAATAAACCAGAGGCAACGCTTCAGGTTGACAACGCACGTGTTGTCTTTCGTCGCCTAAAAACCATAACTACACCAAAGTAAGCAAACTATTGCAATATGAGAGTGAGCAGTGAGCAATATACAAACTTTTGCCTGAGTGTGTGGCTAGCAGTGCTCCATCATTGCATTTAGTTTTAGTGAATTTTTGCTTGTTGGTGAGAAAACAAATAGTTACTGTTATGAGTTGTGCACCCACAGCGCTGATAAGTTGAAATGAGCAGAAAATTGTATTGTTGAGAGGCGGTGGTTTGTGCTTACAACTAATCTTGTTAACAGGCCACTCGTTAATTTTGTTCGTAGCAAATGCACAATCACATGCATGAGTTGTAGTTATTTCTCATGCCACCCTGTAGTAAGCCAATAAATATCATCGGCTGTGCAAACTTGACGTTTTGCCAACTAGCCAACAAGAATTTGGCAAGCAAAATAAAGATTAGTAATCATATGCCCGAATGCCTCTGCTCAAGCTATTGAACAAGCAAAGAAGGTATGCATATAATGTTTGCTTGTTGTGAAAAGTAGCGTAAGCAGAAAAAATCACGCCAGAAATCCCCCTTAATGGCTAAAGTTGTTGTGTACACTTATACTATATTACCGCAATCAATCGCACCCCTTGTACGACCGAATGCCTTTCTTATTCTTTTCGTTTTTACGGTTTCATTTTCGTTTTTGTGGGTGTATTCACATTCCATGGCCAATTTTTATCAACTGCCGAGCACACGACTGTTTACACCGAAGAATAAAATTTAATGCTCGACAATAAAGTCACCAAAAGCAAGCAAGCACTCACTCCAATACAGCCTCATAATAGAAAATATCAGGGAAATGTGTCTGCAGATTTCTTGATTCGGAAAGGTACTCAAATGGCTGGGTGTACCCGAAAAATGTAATAATACGGCTGCATATAATGCATTACTTAGTACAATAGTATTGAGCAATTGGGAAACAACTCGGTAAAAAGTACCATAAAATAAATATGTTGCGCTCGTATGCATAACTGTTTGTACCGAAGCTAAATAATTTCAGGTATATTTGAGCAGCGTACTCACACTTATGCTTGCAGCTCTATGCTTAAGATGTATACGTACTAAAAACATTACGTATTTGAATGTCTAGTAATTTTGTGGTTACCAACCTCACATTTTTGTCTACAAATATTTCTATTTTAGGTAGCAAAGTGCCGCATCTACATATTTGTTGAATTCAAAAGTTTTTGGAAAGCCACCTACAATACTTATGTTTACCCTGGTATTCAATTATGCCTTCTAAATATAAATAAAATACATGCAAATAAATTCAGATGTGTACATTCCATAAAATATAGGTATTGAATTACCGGCCTTTATTTATCGTTAAGTAAATTAGAAAGCTGTTCAACGAAAATTACATAGAGCACAATGATATTAAACGCAGAAAAGAAAAATACAGAATTTCACAATAAGTTTAATATCGACCTACACTGACTTCAGAGTTAATTTTAACTTCGGATGTTTTCGGGTTGTTTGGTCTCAACATATTCGTAATTGTTGGAAGTTAAATTTTATCTTTTTCGTTCGCTCGCCACTACAATGAAGAATATTTAGCCGAAGTTATTGCTTCCGATCTGGTTGAAAGTTTTATTATATTTTCAAAGTGCTGCTTTATAAGTTTAAAAAATTGCAGGGGAAGAGTTATCCATTAGTAGATCTAGTTAAAAATGAAATTTTTATTACAATATCCGGAAGTCATAGAGCTGTACATATGCTCAACCATTCTCAAGTAATATGGCGCGACTTCAGAATTGGCTTTAAACACTCATGTAAGGCGCTCTAACTAATTTTTCTAACAAGTAATATACATATTTTCCTAGAATTAATGTAGTCTTCAATGGTAAAGAATTCAAAAATTATAAACTTACATTATTTTAAATAAATAATATTACGGAACTAAGCTTATACAGTGAATATTCAAGGTCTTTACGGAATGCTTAATGCATTCCGGATATACCGTACACAAAACTTTAGGACGACTGAAAGTTTTTTTTAAGTACTCATTAAAGCCTCTGTTACGGTTTTCAACTCAACTGCATTTTGGTTGAAGTTTTGAAATTATAGATACCAACTTAGCCTGTGAATTTTTTTTTTTAATTTTTTCAAATTTCAACTTTTTGAGAGGGTTGACTACATATCCACATATGTATTTATAGTTGCTTCGAACAACTAAACTGCTTTGAGGACGCGGGTATCCTCACTTCGATAGTTTAAAAATAAAATTCAGGAGTTGTGGGGAATAACGCGTACTTTAGTTCCATCAATAACTCTTGAGTCTTTTGAATTTTAATCCATTATACATTGCTCAATTATATTTAGAACTTCTTTAATAACTATAGATAGTATGTTTGGACCGCGACCTAGGTGAGGAGGGCAAACCTCCATCACATGTGTTCCCAAAGGTCCAGCACTCTGACGGATTCCATGGACCTGCTGGGTGTTATTGCGTCCAAAGTCATTGAGCCTGCGACTACATATTGCTGTGCAATCTAAACCGGTAATTCGCACAAGAAGCTATGCCCCTACGGAGAGCATGACAATGGGATGGAATTTGTCTCGGAAGAGGTTAATGAGGTTCTTGAATCTTGCTAAGTTGTTACCTCCCAATAGCAGCTTAGCATACCTGTTGCATACTGCCATTATCTCTTTTCCTTATGGTGTGGAACCCAACCGAAATACGGCAGCAGAGCGGACGAGTTTGTCCGGTCACCTCTTTATGCCCAGGCGGTGAAGCCTTCTAATACACTACTCCACTAATAGCGATATAATCTATTAGACTGAGATCGTTTTTAGGGTCGCTTTACTATTTCTATAACTGACGACAACAACTCTAACGATGACAACATCTGACGAGTCGACGTTGCGAGTTTTCGAGAGAATGTTGGCCACGGCGAATATCGTATTCGATGGAACCATGAGCTGTTTGATATATATGACGACATTGACATAGTTCAGCGAATTAAAAGACATTGGTTACGCTGGCTAGGTCATGTCGTCCGATTGGACGAAGACACCCCAGCTCTCAAAGTATTCGACACAGTACCCGCCGGGGGAAGCAGAGGAAGAGGAAGACCTCCACTCCGTTGGAAGAACCAGGTGGAGAAGGATTTGGCCTCGCTTGGAATATCCAATTGGCGCCACGTAACGAAAAGAAGAAACGACTGGCGCGCTGTAGCCAACTCGGCTATAACCGCGTAAGTGGTTTCTACGCCAGTAAAAAATGAAGACTATCGCTGAGTATAGCGTTATGCTAGTTGCGTTGTAGATTAATTTCTGCACTTTGTTTAATAGCAAAGACTTCTACTTGAAAAATGCTTGGACGACATCACATGGGTGTTGAAAGCTCCAATGCCCTCCGTTGTCTTCGAACCGTTAGTGTAGCACCGAATAGGTCAAGTGTAGAATCACTCTGCTCTACCTTATTAGCGAGAGTAACTTTAAACTTCTTCGCAAAGTTTACACTCTTTGTACCGCCATCTCTTGACAGAAGAGCCAGTGGAGTTTCCTCCCCTATGGCCTTCCTTTGTTGTTAATTAAAACTTATGTATATAGTGTGTTCAAAAAGTATTACGAATGTTGTGTTTTTTTAAAAATTATTTATTTATTCATGAATATCTATTTTGTCCCCTTGAAAGTAATCCCCATGAGATATTATACACTTGTGCCAACGGTTTTTCCAATCTTCGAAGCACTTCGAAAAATCATTTTCTTTTATCTTCTTTAGCTCCTCGTTCGATGCCGTCTTTATCTCGTCAAGAGAAGCGTACCGTCGTCCTTTCATGGGCCTCTTCAGTTTAGGGAACAAGAAAAAGTCACAGGGGGCCAGATCTGGGGAATACGGTGGCTGCGGCATCATTAGTGTGTTGTTTTTGGCCAAAAAGTCGCGCACAAGCAACGATGTGTGAGCAGGGGCGTTATCGTGGTGCAAAAGCCAATTTTTGTTTTTCCACAAATCCAGGCGTTTCTGGCGGATTGCTTCGCGCAAATTGCGCATACCTTGCAGGTAATATTCCTTATTGACCGTTCTTCCCTGTGGCAAGAACTCATCATGCACCTCGCCCCTGCAATCGAAGAAAACTGTCAGCAAAACTTTCACATTCCATCGAACGGGCGTCCGGCACGCTCTTCGTCGTTCACATCTTCTCGGCCTTCTGAGAACATTTTGTACCACCGATAAACGCTGCTTCGGTCCACGGTAGCTTCTCCGTATGCCAAAGTCAACATTCGGAATGCAACCGTGCACTTAATTTCGTTTTTCACACAAAATTTGATACAGGTTCTTTTGAATAGGTAAAAATCGAAGACGATCCAAAACACGTGCAAGCAAAGCAGCTGCCAACAACTAAATGAACTCTCAAAATGGCCGAGCTTGTCGGCATAAGTGAGAGACATGAGTACCAACATAACACCACAAAAAATTTGAAATTCGAATATACGTAACCCGCGAATATTCAAAATTCGCGATACTTTTTGAACACACCACTAATTATTTACGCCTTCGCAAGCAGTAACTAAATTGAATACTTTTCACTTTTTCTTTAAAAATTTTCAACTGCTAAATTAACTAACAAATCTTTACTTTTAATGATGGCAACACCAATAAAACTTAAGTTGAAAAAATTGATTTTCGCCAGGCCAAAACGAGTTTGGTTTTGGTTGAATTGCCAAATTCCCACAGGAAAGCTATTAAAAAAAAAAAAACAATTTGAACTTCATCCCCCCTTATACCTTAAAGTTTTTTTATTGGCACCAAAGATAAAGGTTATAATTTAAAAGACATTTTTTCCTGTATTTCTGTATGCTTTTGCGTACGCCCTGCTTTGCATATAACGACACAGCTGTTACTTTTCAAGGACTTGCACTGTAATCTCTTGCATGTCAAATGCCTTGCGGGTTATGTTCTCTGCCACTCGAATGTGTTTTCGCAACTGGTTTTTAACATCTTGCGCTTTTTCTTACTTCCATGGACCTTTTGCGACATTTTCAACTTTGTGTGTTATGAGTTTGTTTTTTGTTGCAACAGTTTCCCCTCTCATTCATGGTGCGCAATATTTCGAGCGATGTAATTAAAAAATACTTCAACTACCATAAACTTAAGCGAACTGTAAACAATTACAGTTTCAGTATTAATGTCAAACATGTGTTGATATATAGATATGTGTTGTTGCATATTTTACGATTCTTACTTTCGCCAGATGCGCCAGTACCTTGTTAATATCTGCCTTTTATCTCCAATATTACAAAAATAAATATGAAATATAAAAGTATCAGTGAAATGTTGTTCGTTGATGATATGGCTTGGCAAGTCAAATTGATAATTACGTAATACTTTTAACATAGTTTATTTATTCATTATAAATATTAAACAGCCGCATGATTGGCTGATATTGCAGCTATAGGTAAATTTAATTAATGATTTTGTTACGAAAAGTTGGGCGCTCCACCTATTTATATATGAAAAGCGCGTCACTCAGCAGCTGCATATGTTTGCAGCTATGTACATATCCGTATAAGGGTCATATCATAATTGCTTTTGCATATTATAAAGGGCTATATATCTATATATATTATTTATACCACGTCATATTCATATTCTGATTGTAAGTTAGTGTGTCAGCTGAAAATACCGATGCCTTACATTTTGTTTGAAAATTATAACAAGTAAGGAAGAGTTATATTCGGGTGCTGACAGATCATTCTCTTTCATAATTGCTGAGAACTAATAGCACTTTGAATTGATTCTTGATGATGGATGGTGTTGTTCGGTTGCAATATCTATCGAAACACTTTGCGGGAACAAGTTAACTGTTTATGATTTTGATCCTTTAGACATGCATCAGATTATTCTTATCCTTTTTGTTTATAACCCCTTATGTTTGCTTTATATATTTCAAACAAGCGACAATTCAACAAAACAATTATCCGCAAAGTAAAATGTTGCGGGAACAAAAACGCTGACTTATCCTGTTCCGTCGATAAGTCGTTGTGGCATCACTATACAAGGCGCTTTCCACAGTAGACAGGCCTTTTTGAATCTAGCGCCCCTGGTGGCGCCATCTTCATATACATACATATGCCGACTGGTGCGTTAGAATCTGCTATCTTTGTCGATTGTCCAGTGAGAATTTCATTGCGTTTTAAGTGTCAGTATGTTGGTGTTATCGGTGCGAAAATGAGCTTCGAACAAAGAGCCAACATTAAATTTTGTTTTAACATTGGTAAAACTTTTACCGAAACATTTCAATTGATGAAACAAGTTTATGGCGAAAATTGTCTATCCCGTAGCAGAGTGGTTTCAACGTTTTCGAAGTGGTCGTGAGGACATGAATGACGATCAATATGTAGGCCAATCAAAATCCGTGATCACTGGAAATTCCATCGAAACTGTGCGTGAATTCATCAAAAATCAGGCGAAATCGTCATTGAAATTCATAGAAATAGAATTGAACAACATCTTCAAAACATCGATTTATAGCATTTTGACCGAACATTTGGGCTTACGAAAGGTGTGTACACGGTTTGTTGACTGACGACCAAAAATTGCTCAGAAGAAAACATTCCAAGGACATCATTAAAGAAGTCAAAAAACACAAAAACCTTCTCTACAATATTGTGCCTGGGGACGAAACGTGGTGTTTCCAATATGATCCCGAAACGAAACGCCAAAGTGCTGAATGGTAGGCACCGGACGAGCCGAAACCCAAAAAATCGCGCATGGAAACGTCAAAAGTGAAGACAATGCTGATTTCTTTTTTAAAATTCCAAGGGTATTGTCCACAAGGAATTTGTTCTACCTGCCCAAAACATTAATGCGGAATTCTACCTTGTAGTTTTGAAGCGTTTGGTGCTCCGTATTCGACGTGTTCGGCCCGAATATCGCGAAGATGAAAGTTGGCGTTTGTTACACGATAATGCGCCGTCTCATCGATCGACGCTTGTGACCGATTGTTTGACCAGAAATCACATTTTAACCATTTACCATTCCTTGTATTCACTGCATATGGCACCGTGTGACTTCTTCCTTTTCGGAAAAATGCATTTGCCCATGAAAGGAAAGCGTTATGCAGACGTAGAGGCCATTGAAAAGGCTTGCACCGGCATACTGGCGGCTATACCGACCAACGAGCTAAAACACTCGTTCGACATGCTTTTCATTTTTCAGTATTGAAGCAGAAGGAGACTATTTTCAAAAAAATAAATTGATTTTGCCGAAAAAACCATTTGTTCTGTTTTTTTTTTGAAGTCCTGTTTACTTTGGAACATTCCTTGTAAGTATAGAAATCTGGGATTTAATTTTCTGCTACCGACAAAAGTTGATGTGACTGTTTGAGAATGCTAGATGTTTCTTCTTTAATTATCATAATTATGTGACATCATATACGAGCCGGATGGGAATAAGTAACACGTTACATGCAGAGAGGCTGGCATCAGAGAAACGCTGGGGAACCTCCTTTGCCGGTGCCTTGCCTTACCTAGAATTCTTATTAAATATTAGAAGCTGCGCATTTGAACTGATTAAATAACGTACCAAAATTAGATATCAAGTTCCTCTTAAGTTTGCAGGTTGACATCCTGTATGACGAGTACTTCAGCTCAAATACAACTGAACCTACAACTCGCATTACTAAGGACAAGTAGGTCCATGTATGGCGTGACAGACGGGATTTTATAACTTAATACCTGTTGAAAAACATAATTGTACTTGCAAGGACGGAAGGGAAAGTAGGGCGAACCAACCAATATATATATATTGTGACAAAAAAGTACCCAGAAATTGTAAATAAACCGGTAAATATTTAATTATTCCGCAATATTTATTTAGTCGCCTTCAAAGTAATCCCCACCAGATGAAATATACTTATGCCAACGATTTTTGCAGTCCTCAAAGCAGTTTCCATAAGCACTTTTTGGGATGGCCTTTAGCGAATTTTGTTTTATATATCCGAGCGACAGAAAACGTATTCCACGGTGCGTCAATTTCAGTTAGGGGAACAAGAAAAAATCACAAGTCTTTTGAATACGGTGGTTCACTGATGGCATTTATTGCGTTTTTGGTTTCAAAGTCGGGTCATACTCCATGAATTCTTCTTCTAAAATTCCGTTCGTTTTTGACAGGTGTTCTCACGGAAATGCCTTAATATGACCAAAAATTCCTTATTGAGCGTCTGTCCCTCCGGAACAAATTCATGATACAGCAAACCACGAATATTGAAAAAAAAACAATGAGAATTACTTTGAGAAACCAATGTCCCATCGGCAGTTAAATTGCTTTCCTCATGAATGTGTAATACTATTTTTGAAAAAAAATCAGTTTTATTACGAGTCGAGCAAGAATGCGGTTCAAACCCAAAATATCCACCATTCCATATCCATTGTAACAAAAATTCGAAATTTTTTTTTTAATATGAGTAGCTTGTATTTTATATTATTTTGTTTTCTTTCTTTAAACAAAACTTTATCGGAACTAAAAACTCATCACACTACTTATAAACAGTTGACTGTATTTTCTTAGAAAATAAACAATACATATATTTTTATGCTGATGTCCTACGAGATGTCAACTGTTACATTTTGGTCAGAATGATACTAAGTTCATATTAGTTGCAAAAATTAACTATTTTCTCATCATTAGTTTGAATTATTCTCGTGTCCTCTATTAACACCATCGCTCTTCCCTACTAGTTTAACGTTTCACTGCAGCTCAATTACAAATACTAAAAGACAACCACAAACAGAAGTTAATTAACAACAGTCCATAATAAATCATTCGAATCGTAAATTGCAATGTCAAGTAATCAAACAAATTAACAATAGATATGCAGCATTCCGCTCTCCAACGTGCGCCTTGTGTCAAGTTGTTGCAAATACAAATTAATTATTTGATTCAATGAGATATTTATAATTATATATACGAGTATTTAATACAATTACTAGTTGCACTTTTAACAAACTTTTGAAAGCTATAAATAAAATTTATTAATTTTCTATCCACAAAGCAAATGTATGTTTTTGCTGGGACTAAATGTAAATATTTTGTTTCACAAATGTTGGGACTTTTGAGTCGATATTTTAGGCACTGTTGGCACTATAAGTAGAAGAGAAAGCAGTTTACCAGTTTTTCAATATGTTTCTTCAACATATTTGCGACATGTCATACAATGTAACATACACAATAAGTTAATTATACGGCAGTAAATAAATAAAAGTTTACGGGTGAACATAATTACATAATGATTTGTGAGTGGTGAATTGAAGCACAAGACAATTTGCAGCAATTCCAAAATCTAACCGTTTCAAAAGTGCTTCTAGCTTCATTGGTTACAGTTTTTCTAGAATACTGTCAATCTGAATCTGAGTCCGTTCACCTTACGTGTAATACCAAGGGTCCTATAAAGCAAGTTTCATATACATAGATAGTCCAGCGAATTGGACGAACATACTGCACATTCAATATTAAAATATTAAATTTAAAAAGTTCAAAGTAAAATTATTTTTCTTAACCTAAATTACTTTTCGCTGTATATATAGGCATGTGAATATATTTGAGTAATTTCCTGCAGACAAATTTCGTAGAAATGCTGTCAGCTCAGATTATTTATATACATATACAGCCGCTGCTGTGCATTGTGTCCGTCTAGGTTAACCGAAAATGGCAAGTCTAATCTAATGTAACCCAATGTCAAAATTACTCTTAATCTTGGTAATCTCTATAATACAGCATCAAAGTTGCCTCAATGCCACAGTTGTCATCGCCCTTCGTCTGCAAACAGTCGTCGTCCCTTGCACTAAACGAATTCGGTACACTTCAGTAACACAAACACAGCACTTACAGTGTTTATATACAATATAAATTTCGACATAAATAAGTATACTCCATGTCTTCAAGCTTATTAATTTAGCACATTACCTTTAACATATCTGTTGCTTGCAATGTTTTGCTCCAGCTTATTTAATTAGATATACATATACTACATAGATAGTACATGCATTCGTCTCCTTAGACTTAACCACTGACTTGTAGACTTATTTATCTGACTTGTCAGTCTGCAGCAAAAGCTAGTAAAATGTGTAGTGTGTTGTAAGCCTGCATGAACAGTAATTTACTTATACCAGTAGATGTGTGCAAAGCAGTGACTTCGCTTACTCAGTTAGGCACATATAATCAGACATATACATAAACTAAATATGTGCCACATTTTGACAGATGTCTGCTCTACTTATCAGTAATAAATAGTGCAAAATTAAATTCAATGGAAATTGTTTCCCTGAATAATAAATAATTATTTATTCATGCTCCCGAAGCATGTTACATAACGCTTAATAGTTTGGTTCGATTTGGTGTACCACCAACTACATGAACCAATTTCAGAAAACCTATTTAAAATATTTTTATACTCTCGCAACAATGTTGCTAAGGAGAGTATTATAGTTTTGTTCACATAACGGTTGTTTGTAAGTCCTAAAACTAAAAGAGTCAGATATAGGGTTATATATACCAAAGTGATCAGGGTGACGAGTAGAGTCGAAATCCGGATGTCTGTCTGTCCGTCCGTCCGTCCGTGCAAGCTGTAACTTGAGTAAAAATTGAGATATCTTGATGAAACTTGGTACACGTATTTCTTGGCTCCATAAGAAGGTTAAGTTCGAAGATGGGCAAAATCGGCCCACTGCCACGCCCACAAAATGGCGGAAACCGAAAACCTATAAAGTGTCATAACTAAGCCATAAATAAAGATATTAAAGTGAAACTTGGCACAAAGGATCGCATTAGGGAGGGGCATATTTGGACGTAATTTTTGTGGTGGGCGTGGCCCCGCCCCCTACTAAGTTTTTTGTACGTATCTCAGAAACTGCTATAGCTATGTCAACCAAACTCTACAGAGTCGTTTTCTTCAGGCATTTCCATATACAGTTAAAAAATGGAAGAAATCGGATAATAACCACGCCCACCTCCCATACAAAGGTTATGTTGAAAATCACTAAAAGTGCGTTAACTGACTAACAAAAAACGTCAGAAACACTAAATTTTACGGAAGAAATTGCAGAAGGAAGCTGCACCCAAGCTTTTTTTAAAAATTGAAAATGGATGTGGCGTCGTCCACTTATGGACAAAAACCATATCTCAGGAACTACTTGACCGATTTCAATGAAATTCGGTATATAATATTTTCTCCACCCTGATGACATGTACGAAATTTAGGTGAAATCGGTTCACAACCACGCCTTATTCCAATATAACGCTATTTTGAATTCCATCTGATGCCTTCTCTGTATAATACGAGTATAAACATTAGGAACCAATGATGATAGCGGAATAAAACTTTACAAAAATACGGTATTTGAAAAATATGTAAATGACGTATAATGAAATCTCGATTATCACTTTATCATGCGAGAGTATAAAATGTTCGGTGACACCCGAACTTAGCCCTTCCTTACTTGTTAGTATTGCATTGCATTGCAAATTTATAGGAAACTTTAAAAGACACTTTATAGGTGACAAATGACACAATGTACTAAATAAAGTTCTCGACTATAATCTCGTAAGCGGGGTCTACGCCAACAAAGAATAATAAATAAAGTACGAATTATTTTTATACTCTATCCACCTGTTGCTACGGAATATAATATTTTTGTTTAGCTGTCGCCATTCTGTCATGAAAACCGAAAGATCCAGTATTTCAGCGGTGTTGTGTGACCTACTTTGGTGAATGCTTTACTAAATTTTGTGTACATATGTACCACTACGGGCAAAAAATAGTAATACTTTTTAATTAAAATTTTTCGCACGCAACACAACAACACAAAAATATTTTTTTCTAGGTTGGTAGTGACTGTCTGTGTCAAATGTTACATAAAAATGATCATTCGTGTTTTGTATACGCTTGTCTTTCTGAAATACATAAAGTGCATTCAACAATTTTTGAGATGTGTGAAATTATTCAAAGAAGAAGTCCCATTAAATTTTGTGTATGGAATCAAATTTGTACTGCCGAAACGTTCAGAATGTTTGGAAAAGGCCTTTGACCATTATAGTGAATAGCGAACATGTATTTTGATTGGTATAAATTATTCAAAGAGGATAGCCATTAACATCAGCTGATGGTCTACACTTCAATAAATAAGGGAACTGGTGTTTGAAAATCGACGATTGATAATCAGAGATTCTACTGGCATTGTTGGAATATCGCAAGGATCAAAGAAAGCTATTTGAACTTCTGTTGAAATTTTGCCTTCCAACTATCAGGATGTCATCAAACGTATTATTACTGGCGATGAGCTTTAGCTTCATGCTTACGACCCGAAAACAGACGATCAATTAGTCGAATGGCAGGGCTGAGCCGAAGCCAAAGAAAAACACGTCAAAGCAGGTCAGAAATCAAAGCTTTGTTGACAGTTTTCTTTTAACCGGCCAAACTGCCATCAACAAGTACTATATTTGATGTTTGCACTAAGCTTATCGTAAAAAAAATCGGAGTTATGGGCCGACAACTCTTGGTTCTTGTACAACGATAATGCACTATCGCTTACTGCATTCAGACTTCATGAGTTTTTCGCTAAATTTTCAACCAATATCGTGCCGCAGCCGAAGATTAGAAAGAACGTTGCCGAAAGTGAACTGAGGCCCAGAAAATTTACTTTGGGACAGAAGTAGTTTCATCGAAACCTCAAAATGGTTTGAGAGTGAAGGTGAAACGTAATAGCAGATACAGGACGTTCTACGAATAGTGTATCAAAATAGCACATCAAGTGCTAATAGAGCCCGATATCGCTGCACTCCTACCTACCTTGTAGTTTTATCTTACTCTTAGGTTTTGAACTTAGGTTGCCTGTTATATTTCAGGACTAGAGAACGAAAACAAATTTCACCACTGTTGTTGAGATAATCAACGCTGAAAGCTGTAGAAAACAATCGCGCTGCAATTTTCGCGTTCCATTTTTTGACTGAGACGAATATTTGAAGTTACTGCAAAAAATACGTTTTATAAGCCAATCTAAGTAACAACACTCGTTTTTTCCCATTGAAATTGAAATGAGTAACGAAACTAGTGAAATTCTATTTTTGTCATTAGTAGCTTAAGCTCGTTAGCTTTTAAAAGCGATTTGTGGTAACCGTTTTCTGAAAGGGAAATTGAAATTTATGAAAATGAAACTTAATGTAATAATTTGTGGAACCGGACACTTTTCCTTAGATACAACTTACCAATGCGTGCTGTTTTAACACTGAAGTCAGACAAATTCATTCATTTGTAATATTTCATAAAATTGCAAGAAATATAGTATGTGAGCAAATGATAGAGGTTTTTGTATAAAAATGTTCAAAAATTGGAAATAAATAGCTCCATACAAGTGCTGCGATAATCATCGCTCCTTTCATCGGAAAAGCCTTTCATCAGGTTTCAGCTAATAACTTTTTTGGTTGCAATTTTTATTTTTGATACATTTTATATTACTGTTTGAAAAAGCACGACTTCATATCAATTTGCAGGGCTCATATTTCATAGCGGTAATTAATATTCCAGCGGTTTTTTGGTTATTTAATATTTAATGCATGGGAACGTGAGCATGTGTAATCCCGAAATTACGTGTCTTCATGTCACATATTTCACATGTGTATATATTATTTAAATGCTCGCATGTATTGCTGTCCCTTTGAGTGTGTGTGCGTGTGCGACGGCTGCATATAGAAAATTTAAATTAATATTAAAGCGCCACGAAATACGAAAGCACGAACTACAACAAACGTATTAACTGCCATTAACAGCCACACGCATACCATATAACGCTGACAACATGTTGTATATGCAACAAGCATTTTAAGAATTCATTATGAGACTACGCGCTTCACGCTGCGTGTTACCACACTCATATGTGTGGCGCTGCGTATGAATTAACAAGTATTGCAAAAATTAAAACAGAAGATTCTTGCAAAAGCATTGCTTGCATGTCACAAAATGTGGCAGGCAAAAATATGTATATGCATGTGGCGCGGCGGATAATTGCAGCAAACGTCGAGTTCGTTTGGTTGGCTGTTGTTGCTGCTCATTGGGCCCACCAAAGTAGTGCCACCTACAGAACGATTGTTGCAAGTGGGCTATTTGTTGGTCGCAGCCAACTGAGCTGTACACACTCGTTGGTGCAATTAATCAGTCACAATTTTTATACCAGCGTGCAACATGCCGCAGAAACTACATGTTGTATGCCAATATAAGAAGAAGGCGCTCAGACTGTATACCATTTAGAGCGTAGTTGTGGCTTAGCAATACCTAAAATACGGAGATCAAAGTACACTGTTATCGGAAATGAGCTGGGAGGGAAAGTAACATACGAAAGAAATTATGCCAGCTATTCAAAGGGATTCGCAACACTTTAATTTTGTGCTAACATAGATATGTGCTTTTTCTGGGTAGAAAGACCACTACTTTAGAATACGCCCATATAAACATAGGAAATTATAGTTGTAATTACCTTTAACCTTTTCTTGACAATCACATGACTATGGGTACATATTGCTCTGACTGGATTCGTGCATGCCAATGCTGCTGCGATCGAGCTCGTACCTCCTTACTTCGTTTTAATTAAAAACAATGTTCTGCATAAGCAATGAAATACATTTTATATAATATATTTTATACGACATGCAATTTATACGACACTTCCTCTTCGTTGTCGCAAATTGGTATTTTCAAGTGTTTAACATTAAAGCCTAAAACGGATATCAAGTGCTATATTAACAAAATGTATAGATGGTATTACTCGGATGTATTTTTTATTCATGAAATATACACTTACAGGTTTTTGAAGTTGAAACTTATTGAAAAGTGTGGGAAATATAATAATTCTGCAAATATGTTATAAAATATATGTATTCGAAGATTCTTAGTATACTGTTTAAATAACCGTGTGAATCACTGTCATATCCATATAGTTTTTTTATTTAAAAGTATGTAGAAATACTTCGAGTGTTGAGTGGAAAAACAAAAGCCTTTGAAACTGAGCCTCACAAAACACGTGAGTTTTAGTTCCGACTTACTGTTTTTTCTTCTTCTTCTTTATTGGGGTAGATAACCTAAGCGGTTATAGCCGAGTTAACAACAGTGCACCAGTCGTTATTTCTATTCGTTATTTGGCGTCAATCTGAGATTCCAAGTTTAGCAAGGACCTGGCTCTTCTAACAAAGTCCATTCTTTTACTCTTTTCCCTCGGGGGTACAGAATCGGACGACATGACCTAGTCAGCTCTTAGTTCGCTGATCTATGTCAATATCGTCGTATATCTCGTACAACTGATCATTCTATCAATTGCGGAAATCGCCGTTGTCAATACGCAAAGGACCATAAATCTTCAGCAAAACTTTTCTCTCGAAAACTGTGCATTGTGCATGAATCGGCACCATATAAGAGGACGGGGATGATGAGTGACTTTTAGAGATTGAATTTTGTTCGTCGAGAGGACGTTACTTCTCAATTGCCTACTTAGTCCGAAGTAGCACCTGTTGGCAAGAATTATTCTGAAACCTCGCTTGGTATTGAACGCCTCGGATAGGCCCTCCCCTATTCTGAAGGAGCATAAGATGTTGCTCACCTTCAGCTGACATAGCCGTATTAGCTTTGCGGGGATAACTAGTTCACACTTAACGGCATATAGGCAGTTCCTTATCGTGCTGTCGAAGGCGGCTTTCAAATCGACGAAGAGGTAGTGTGTATCGATCTTCCTTTCACGGGTCTTTTCCAAGATTTGGCGCAAGGTTAATATATGGTCAGTTGTTGATTTCCCAAGCCTCAAGCTTTAAATTTTCACCAAGTACCCCCAATAGAACCTTATTTGTAAGGTTGAACGGGCTTATCCCACAGTAGTTGGCACAGATTGTGCGATCTCCTTTTTGTAGATTGAGCAGAGCAGATTCAAATTGCAATCACCGGGCATGCTTTCGTCTGACCATATTCTACAAAGAAACAGAAGATTGGGAAATCGGATTCACCATTTCTGGTGTTATGCTTTCGCTGCCATTCAACAGGTTGGAGAAGTGTTTCCACCATAATTTCAGTATGCTCCGGGCGTCAGTCACTAGATCACCACTCTGGGTCCTATAAGTGTATGCTCCGGTCTTCCATTCCAATGCTTTAATTTCATTATTGCTTCTCAGACAGTGAACTAAACGTAAAAAGGTCAATAAGTAGTCAAAGTAACATGTTTTAACTCGTACTCAAGAATATAGTCCACACCTACTTGTTTATCCACTTAAATAATTATTATAATCATTAATGACATAATTTTAGTAATGAACTTTATTATTAGCGGAAAACTTTTAAGTAAGAATTTTATAACTTTTTCTGTTTTTTACATTTTCTATGATTCTAGTTAACATAAATTTATTAACAGAGATATATATAGTTTTTCTCTCCAATGCAAAAACAAAAAAAACCAAAAAATTTCAGTTATATTTTCATCGCTTCATTAAATATTTGAGCTTGTGCTGTTGACTTTCAGCATATTCTGCCTCAGTTGCCTGCATCTGTGTTGCCTCCGATGAAACTTATCTGCAAGTGGCAAAAGTTTATCGCTGAAATTTTCGCTCGAATGCATCCCTGTATATAGTCGTCTTCGCTTCGTCGTTTTTTGCAGGAATTGGCTATCGTTCTTTTATTCAGCGCTTATTGCTTAACAATTTCCTTTACAATACTAAGGCGTTTGTGGCGTTGACATTGCCATTGGTGTGTAATATTTACGAAAAAAAATAGTTATTGGCCTTTTGCCAATTTATTGTCAAACGCACTCGTCGTCCGTGGAGCCAGGCGCTCCACCACTTGTGATTGCGATAGAAATTGCGCGCCAAACCGCAAGCGTACTGTCATAGCGCCGCTCCCCTACCCAAGACTTAAATGTTCGCATTTCTGTAATTTCTGTATGTACAATGGGTAAAACACAGATGGTTTGCTGGCATTTAGCCCGAAGTGATTTCTAATTGCACAGATTTAAGCGAAACCCAAGATAAATCTGTCTACAAATGCAATGAAAATTGTTAGTAATTTTGGCCAAATATTGGGGTGTTTCCAAAAATTTAAATTCTCAAATTGCCATGTAAGTCGGTTGGAAAATTAGCCTGCAAAGCTTTGCACCTGACAGACACCACTGTTGCTGACAACACTTGACGTTGTCAATTAGAAGAAATTTAGTGGAGTTGAGTTCTTCTCGGCACCAGTGCAGATAGTTCTCTTCGCAAAAAATTTATTTGGTTAATTTAATCTGTCATTCGGTTGATTTTCATTATTTTTCCACATTTTTACTTTGACGTCAGCATTCTTACCTTCAATTGTCATTCATTTGTGCATTGTAACTTTGTTATTAACTGAACATTAGCGTTTGAGAGGTGAAACGTGATTTTTGCTTTGACAGCAAGTTTTTCTCTTTATTTTATTGTTTTTGGTTTTTTGTCCTGCACATCGTCCAACACTTTCATTTATTACTAATTGCAGACCATTATCGTTTGGTTTATTTTTTTGTGATTTTGCTTTTGACGTTTTTATGGTATTGGATTGATGCAAATGACAGTGCTTCAGTATGCTGACGTGTTTCCTCTTCATTGCGCTGTCATTCTTATTTTTCTCAATCGCCCATTATTTGTGTAAAACTAACAGCGTGTCAATTAAGATCTTTCAATTCCACCAAGGACTTCGCTGTGCCTGAATGAAAAAAAGTAACCTTTTATCGGAGGTCTACTCGTATAACCATTAAATTTCCTAACACTTTTAAATAGTTCTAAAAATAAATAAAAATTAAATCAGTTTGGATACAATAGTTCAAAGTTATAGGAAACAGTGACTTTTTAGTAATATCTATTGTGTTATACTAAAATGGAAAAGTTTCAAAACTTAACAAGGTTCCTTACTTTTTTAAAGAAAAAATACAGAAACTTCAATTTGAGATTTTCTCTTTTAAATGTTGGCTGCGACCACGTCTCAGATGGTCCATGTGTGGGAAGTGGGACCGTCTTGTTAAAACAAATATCGCCGAGATCACAAGCATCAATTTCAGGCATCAAATAGTCAGGTATCATGGCGGGATAACGGTCGCTGTTGAAGGTTATTACTTTCATTATTTTTGAAGAAATATGGATCGAAGATTCTATCGGCCCAGAGACAAAACCAAACCGTTGCTTTGTTTGGTTGAGATATAAGTCCGTGGATCTATGCACGTTCCTGTTCGTCCAAAATGCGACAATTTTGCTTGTTTAAATACCCATTGAGCCAGAAATGAGACTCATCGCTGAACATTATTTGGCTCAAAAACATCGGATCTTCTTGGACCCATCAAAAGATCATAGAGCGAAACGATGTCGCTTGGAAAGGTCGAGCGGCTTCAATTCTTGCACAAGCTGTATTTTGTACACTTTCAATTCAAGATCTCGACCTAAAATGCGTAAAGTCTTTCTATACGTCAGTCCAAGTACTGAAAGGAATAAAATCATATCTGGTATCTTATTAATTTGTATGTTATTATATGTCAAACATTTAATTAGCTTTGTTACAATCTTCTACTTCGTTTAATCGGTATTTATATTAAAATCGAACTAGGTTATGTTCGCCAGCTTATCTAGGGATCGCTTTGGATTCCCAAATGTAGTCCGTTGCGAGGCCAAAAGAACTGCGTTCTGTATTTGACCTTATAAGTCAATAAAGCGCGTTGTGACTATTACAAGTTTGCTCACAGGGTTACTTTCTATTCTTACCAACTCGGTAGAATATCTGAAAGTGTGAGCTTCCAAGTGTTTAAACCTTGATCACGTTAACGCGGGACAAGCCAGAAGGCAGTTTTAAGAAGTTTTAATCTCGCCTTTTTGCATGCAGCTTCTGCAGTAGGCGTCCGATAAGATGCTCCCGAGTGTGTAAGCCGTGATCTCGCAAACGAGGGACAATCAAGAGGAAAGTTTTCAGTTAATCGATCTCGTATTCCTCCATATAGCGGTAAGTTGATCAACTTTACAGCATAGACGCCTTTAAGGCAATAGAGAGAGGCTAGCCTTACTGAGGCCAAAGAGCTCGCTGAATGTGCTAACAGAGCAGCTCTTTACTTCATGCTCGTGGCTACATGAAATATATTTAATTAATCTAAAACTAAATTGTAAACTTTTGTCAGCACCTGAACTTGTCCTTTGATACTTGCAAATTGAGTGAACATAAAATTCTAAATTGCACGCAAATTTATGTATTCCTTCTTGTTATAGTTAATCATACGTGAAAAGTTCAGTAATACCCTTGACGTTTTCATCGAATTTTACTGATAAACAAATATATTCGAATATGTTTGTAAGCTTTTTCCTTATCTCTCAGAACACAAATCCCTGTTAACTAATTTTCTGAGAAACATAAATCTAACCACTGACATTTCATTTATTCTCGTATTCGATTATTAACAAATATTCACTATATTTACTATACAATTATGTTTGTTGATAGCCGCTATTCAAATAAATAGAAAGCGAGTAAATAATGGGGAAAGTGGCAATGTAAATAATTATCCATGAGAGGATATGTTCCCACTTATGTTTAATCACTTTACAATTTAAGTATAAGCCTTGTGTGTCAAAGCCTAAAATGCTTATGTAATTAGTATTTGTTTAGTGTTAATACATTAATTAAAATCAATTTATATGCATTCGTATGTGCTTGAGAAAGTGAGCTGCCCTTTCAAGTGACTATTTGCAGTTTGACCCACATTTGCAGCGGACTGCAAATGAAAACCAAAACAGAATCACAAGCACATAATAAAACAGACATTTACAAGCTTACACAAGCTTTTATGTAAATGCTTACTTACGGCGGATATGTACAGGAGACTGCTCAAGGAGCAAATCGAGCTGTGTTCTGCAGGCAGAGCAAACAATTCAAGCAATCCGATTATCTAATTGCTATAACAGGACTTAATGCAAATATAATTCAAATTAAAACATAATCGCAGGACCACAGATCCACGTACACACACATTCGTACATACTTTGGTGTGCTTACAGTTGCACAGTCGAGTACAAAGCACATACACAGTGCCGAAAGCAATGCCTCAAAGCAGGCAAATACACACAAATACATCTGCGTAAATGCATACCAAAATAACTGTAATCCCTTGAAGTTTACACAAAGCCTTTTATGTCAACGCTGTTATAAGTGGATTTGCATAAATTAGTCCTAGTAAAGGATTGTCTTACTTTGGGGTGACACTGGACCAAACCTTGCGTAGTGCAGTTCACTACGTCTTTGGTGAATAATACAGTTTATTCCAAACTTGTACATTGGTGCATAAAGATGATATCTTACTACAAATTAAAGTAAGAAAACGCAATTATATAGTAAATCTGGGCCGTTTTCAAAATTATTTCGAGTTGAAGGGTCTCATAACCCCACAAAAATTAATAACCAGGTTAGGGTGAATTTGAAACCAACGAAAAGTATATTTGTAAATAAAATAACAAATACTCATCTTCTTAATATCGAAATGAAAGATTTGTCGTTGGGCTACCATACTATATATAAATATTTATATTATGCAAGGCTATCGAATACTGACCATAGGAAACTCAGCAACTAGATGCCAATTCTGGTGTATAATCTATTGCTATCATCCCTTGTTATCTTTACAGACAACAGAATATGTTATATATGGATGTAAAACAATATGCAAAAATGAGTACAGACACATGAAATAGGTAGATGTTTTCCAAAATAATATACCACTCAATGATGACTTTATTCCGATTGAAGCACCCTTCAAATACATAATAGTGGGTCTGAAAGGGTCCAAATTTAAGACAAACCTTAGCGCTTCAATACAACCCAAAGCTCCAAATTTCTATAAATTCTCATAACTTATTGGACCAGATCTGTTTGTTCACTACATAAACGCAGAGTTGTGACCGCAAACAGGTTGTCTCTGTGTACACAAGCGGACATGCGAGTGTGTTTGCGCTTTCACTTGCAAACCATTTAAGCCTTAAGTACAGTTTACTGAAGACAAAACTACAATAAAAACAAACTGTGCACAACAATACCATTATCACTTTAACAATCGACTTGAATACAGATTAGCAGCGCTATGTGCGTCAGTGCAGTAAATTTTGTATTTCCCTATACTTGTATTAAAGCGCAAAGGCATACTCGCAACAGAATACAACACACTTGAAATTCAGTGTATGTTTGCTTCTCTTAATGGTGCAACAATTGCAGCATTCTGCCACTTAAACTTAAAATTTACCATGCGCAGGCGCAGGCGCATCGACGCCAACACCGTGTTGCTTGTCCACTGCAGTGCCTGATGATGTTTTAATAATTCCGAAAATAATAAACAAGTCAGAAGCACAGAAATTCAGTCCAGGCCTGTTGTTGTAAATATGAAATATACGCAAGGCAACGTTGTCGTGGCGCCCATTCACTGAACTGCTCAGTAGCGTTCCACTGGGCGGCTAACTGAAACAAACCAATCACGACAATACGGAGAATATATTGCAAGGCTCATAATTCAAATACTTGCTTTGCATGCTTGCCTGCCTGGCTGCCTGTTGGTTTGTGGCAACTGTCATTTGCAAGTTGCAGTAAATTCTTTTACACCCAAGGACATGTAAATGACTACAGTTTGCGGATATAGTCGCTATCAGACAGGTAGAAGACGTCAGTACTATATACATATATCTTGTTAAAAATGTATTTATAGAGTAAATTTTCTTTGTTTTTTGCTTACAATAAGCTTTTATAAAATGTGAGAGTAATTTCTAGCTATTGAAGAATTCATTTAATTTTTAAACCATTGCTTTTGCCGATTTCGTCAAAAAGTTTTGAAAAATGCCTTGGTCAATTTCATGATAGATCCATGAGAAAGAAAGACTGAAAGAAGTTTATTTCCATTTGCAGCAACGCTGCTTTCAAACTAATTGTTGAGTAGTCAATGGACAATCGCCAGTGATTTGAGTCCTATCCAAACGCTAATAAATTCATCAAAATCGGAAAGTAGTTACAATAGACCAAATCACCTATTTTAGACAAGTAAAGTTTTATTTCATCGTCACGATGTAGTATATAATATGATTTTACTCACCTATTACCTAAAAATATTTGAGAAATATAAACACCATCATTAGCTGCTGAAATTATTATCGCATTTTTTTCTGTCTGCTCTTTTAGTCACAACTATATAACTGTTATCGTGTGTTGAAAAGTGCGATAAATGTCTAACTAATAACTTCAGAAACATCAAATTTAGCGATAAGGATTACTCAAAATTATATATAAATAAAATATATTTTTTAAAGTAGAGGTCCTCTTCAAAGGTTCTTAATAGTCTCAGAAACTACTACAATTTTCGCAATATATTTTAATATTACAGTTGTAAAATCGCAGGAATCGGACCATTAAGACCTTTAGTATCCTGAATCTCCTTCCAGTAGATTATTTTAACTTCTTTACAGACGTTGCCATCGCTTACGCGGTTATAGCTATTCTTTTCGCTATTTGGCGCCAATTTATGATGCCAGCCAAGCCTTCTCCACCTAATCCCTCTAACGGAGAGATTCTCTACTACCACCGTCGGGTACTGAATAGAAAACCTTAAAAGCTGGAGTTTTCTCTTCCATCTGGAAACATGACCTTGCCAAGGCAGCCGCTATCTCTTGATTCTGAGGTCCTCGCCGTTGCCAATGCGCAAAGGGCCATACCCTGAAACCGACTCACCATATAGCAGACGGGAATAATGAGCGACTTGTAAAGTTTGGTCTTTGTTCGTCGAGAGAGAACTTGACTACTCAGTCCGAAGAAGCACCAGTTGTCAAGAGTGATTGTGCGTTGGATTTTAAGTTGTTTGTGATGATGCTGGTTCCAAGATAGGCGAAATTATCTCTGACTTCAAAGTTATTACTCTCAACAATGACGTATGAGCCATCAGCTGTACACTCCTTTAGAAGATTGTACCTTCTCCATTTAGCATTGCAATCCATATTATTTTCTTCAGCAATAAACAAATAATAGATTTTCCAGGGCTAAAGCCAGACTGGTCCAATCAGCTTGTTGACGCTGGGCGTCAGTTTTTCGCTCACTACGATCGATAAGACCTTACGATCGTATAAAGAGGCTTACCCAACGAAGATTAGGGAATTTCAATATTATGTTTGAGCTTTCTTAGATCTATTATTGAGGATCTCAGCGTCTACGTTTGCTTATATTACAGAAATATTGATGGTTTTGTGAGATGTCATAAACTCTGAAAAAGTAGCCAAGAGCTGCAGAACCCTGTACAGGAGTATAAGTTATGTATATGAGCAAGCGGAACCGCAAACATATGCTGCCGCATCTTTTATAACTAAATTTCATCCTATACATTCATGAAATTTTTTTATTCACTTAATAAAATTTTCGTTAAATGTATATGTATATGAAACTGCTTGGCCACACCTAGTTTATTTTATTAATCTCGCATACGTTTGAGCATACGCAGCAATATTCAATCACCAGTAAAAAAAGGGAATTGCTTTGCTTTGATTTCAAATAAATTTTGGCTTTTAGAATTAGAATTTAGAATGTTGCGTGAGCAACAAAAGGAAACAGTAACATATTTACAAACATATGTGTATTTCTAACGCAAATAAATATGAAATATTTTATAATAAATACAACGCATATGTTTTCTTGCATTGAATTTGGTAAGGCTGTTAAGAAATTTTGTGATACAAATACATACGTTTTTCCTATTTTGTGTATACGTCATAGATTTACACATTTAGACTTGTTAAAGTCGGAAAGCTGTCTATGATTCACCAATACAAACATAGTAAACTTAACAACTAATCGGCTTTTCCTAGAGAACAGATTCATATGAAATTCCATTTGCATTGTGTTGCATGATGTTTATTTGCTGATTTTATTTCTTTATAAATTCATCCAAGTCTAAAGTCATAGACGTTTGTTGTTGTAACGCATCAAAAATTATTTGCATTTACCATTTATTTGAAGTGGTTTCCCAGTTTAGTACACGTACTATTTCTAAATGGATTTATTACACTTTTATTTTATATGCGTGACAACTCAGATATAAGCGCACTAGCCTAAATTCATATACCAGCAAAGTTAATAAAGAATACACATGCTTATTTTCTCTCTCTTATTCGCAATGCGTGGCACATACTCGTATTATGATAATGCCTCTTCATTCGCTAGAGCAGTTTGTGAATTAGTGCCAAAAGTGAGTACAAGACACTGCGTGTCACATTGTGTTGCTCGTAATCGTGCAGGCTGTTTATGAGAATTACGTGATAATTGCATAATTTTAGGCGTTTCGCCTAACCGGCTTGTTAAACTAATACTTAGAAGTTTGCTCTGTTATTTCCGGTTGTATACGTGTTTGTTTGTGTTAGGTAAGTAACAGCAAACGCTTTTCACTGTTTTGTTTGGCAAAAATGTATCATATTGTCTGAGGAATGAAACGGTGCAGCAATATTCATGATTCGACGTTTGATTCATTTTTATACCCTCAACAGTGTATATTAAGTTTGCAACGAAATTTCTTATACCCAAAGGGAATGTTGGATATCCTTTAAATATATACATAACGATTATGGTGAGGAGCTAGGTCGATTTAGCCAAACCTGTTCGTCCGTCTGTCTTATTGTCTGTATATAGTCGAACTAGTTGCTCAGTTTGCGCGGTAACCATCTGAAATTTTACAAAAATCCTTTCCTCTTTAAGAAGCTGTTCATTTTTCGAAATCACCGATATTGGACTACTATAGCATATAGCTGTCTTACAAACTGAACGCTCGGAATCAAGTGCTTGTACGGAAGTTTTTTTTATTTGTCGAGATTTATTCAGGAAACTTGTCATGAACTTTTATCCAAGGCAACAGTACAATCATCGCAAAACTGGTTTAGATTCAGATCGGACATAGCTGCCATACAAACTGATCGAGCAAAATGTAATCCTTTTATGTAATTTTCTTCTATTTTACAGTTTTTTTCAGGAAATTTGGCACAAGTTATTGTCCAAGGCAACGGTATAATCTTCTAAAAAACTGGTAAGAACGTTCCAGGTTCCGACTCACTGATCGAAATCATGATTTAAATCTTTTTATGGCCGTATATGCCATATTCAGTGTACCTGTGTAGGGTGTTATAGCTTTGATGCAGCTGAAATTAAAGTTCTTTTGTTTGTTATTTCTAAAATAAGAAAAAAGCATTAATGGAGCTAATTATATTATCATTTAATTTCTTTAATCAACTTTACTATGTGCTATAAGTAACATTACAATTCGCAAAGTAATTACACCAGTGCCGAAGTAGTATTATCACACTTGCATATTTAATTTATGATTCCTCACACAACTTAACCACATTTTCATTCTTCTTTATTCCTCTTCTTCTAACAGTGACAAAATTTATACGCATTGGCATCGCCGATAAGAACGACAACCCGCCTTATTTCGACAAGTCGCTCTACGAGGCAGAGGTGGATGAGAACGAAGATATCCAACACACTGTGCTGACCGTCACAGCCAAAGATCACGACGAATGTAAGCACATACTCACTCAAATATGCTCATATTATAGTTGTACAACAACAACAATGCGTAAAGGAAAATTGTCTATAAAAATGTATTTTTTATCTTTTCTATTTCTTTTTGAATGACGGACTGATTCGCGTAACGCCGTTAACCGTTTGAAATGGATCGCACATTGTACTCGAAATACATTTGTTTTTATATATAATGTTCGGAATGAAATTAAAAATGTCAACATTGTCTACATTGTCAACACTTACAACAACGTTCACCGCCACTTTTGTTATTACATCTGTCACTGATGGCCATTGGCTTTTGAAATGCGTACAGCATCGCGTATACGTTACGAAATTACGAGTGGCAACATTGGTGGCGCTTTCGCTGTGAAAAATATGACTGGAGCCATTTATGTGGCCGGCGCATTGGACTACGAAACTCGCCGAAGGGTAAGCTGATAAACGAAAAGTTTTCCTCTTTTAATGTTTGCGTTTTCGCTTGCTTATCTACATATATTTGTATATATGTCTTTATCAATTTTAAACGACACTTTGCCTTATATGAACGTTCACAGATGTAGTTTTTCCGAATGATTCGACCTGCGAGCGAGCTTTATGCTTCCACTCCAATGGATATGAAGCATAAACACACAGCTCCTTATATTGACACTTTTGCAGTTTATGCCACACTTAAAATTAGCGCAATTTCGTTTCTAGCGGGCAATCAAATACATTTTCAGCTTGCAATAAAAGAGTTTTGCGATCGTGAATGTAAGCGTTTTAGTAGAGAAGAGTGATAATAATGGCAAAAGAACTAGGTATCAAAGGTTTTGATGTCGAAAAGTTTAATAATTTTAGGTTTTTCGGAAACAGCAATGAGTATGTTAAATGAAAAAAAAATGTTTGAAACATTTTCGAGCATTTTATTGAAATTTTAACAGTAACTTGAAGTTATTGTGAACTCATAGCCAATTTCACAACTTTTAATTGCTTTCGAAAGTAACTTTCTATGAAATACCACAATGCAGTCTCGAAGCACTATTTGGCATAAAAGTCATTAAACTATAACGGTATAAAGTATATGTAAATTTAAGGCTACAAGTGACTTTGATAATTGAAGTTTTGCTGAAACTAAACGAACTCTTTTATAAAAGAATTCAATATTAATACGAAACTGGAACTGAAATTGAAACCTGAAAAGCTGCACAATACAAACAAATATTCCTTGGAACTCGCACAAAAGATTTAAATAAAATTCTCAAAGCGAAATATGCAGCTGTCACTATTCATAACACTTGCATGTATGCAGATATGCGTATTTACAGTTAGTTTTGTGCTCATACATGTGACGCATGATGGCTTAACCGGTTTGCCAATCGTTCATTTCGATATGTGCTAGTGTGCACATATTTGTTACATAAGGCAGGTGATTGGTTCAAGTTTACTAGAGCCATCCTCTAATTGAATTGCCGTGCTATGCAGCTAGTATTTTACGTATACACATGCGTTTCCGCACTTTGACATGTACGTCATGCTGAAGGCCATCCAAAATCTAAAATGAAGTCAACTAGTTATCAGTTCCTTTACAACTAGTATGCGCCGCTAGTTTCACTAGTCAAGAACATATCTTTTTACCACACAATGCTGGTAACTGCCACGTGTTGATATCTTACGAGACGTTGATGTTCACATTTTGCCTAGAAATCTAGCAGTTTTAATCAAAATTCTAACATTTTGGTCTAGGTTATGTTATCGAAAATAATGGTGCCTTACTAAGTGCTCCCTTTTTTATAAAAAAAAATGATTTTGAATTGCTACAAAAATTACGTTTTCTGCTCACTTGGATTTTAGTCAACCCATTCTAGTTCCAAACTACTTTTTTTTATTTACCTGTTGCACGTTTCCTTGTTGGGAAACTACATGCGACACAATTTACAGCATGAAAATTTGAAAAACGTGACCAACTTTAACAAAACGCCACATAAAATATTCTAGCCAAAATGTGGCGCAATATATGTATAAATTTTTTTTGTTTTTACATATGTCTCCCTAACAACCGTAGCCAAAGCGGGAGCCATCATACCAACACGTATGCTCACACTAAATAAATGTCACTTTTCGCCAGTTCCAACGAATTCAATATACCGCATTTCGTATCATCCGTTAGCACTAGTTCAAGTACATTTCATTTATTTACTTATTTATAGGTGCATAAATATTGCTACCAAATTTCAGTCTGCAGTATCTTTCAATTGTTTCAGCATACTATATGTACATATGTACGTTGTTTGGAATTTGGCTGTGCTATTGCAACATTGAAAAGTGTGTAGCTACATAGAGTCATTTGGACAATTGCAGTCCATAGCTGCTGCTATTTTATGAGTCCTGCAAGCGAAGTGTGTATTTCGTTGGCAAATATCGGAAGAGTGGAGCTGAAATGCCAATAAATTTGATTAAAACAATTTTTAGATGTCTTCAATATAAGAATATAATAGTTTGGTCTTACTTTACTCCCATTTTCGTAACTTCCACACTTCCACTTGTTTGTCATATTATATACTGAACAGTTTAAATAGATCTCCAGATGTATTTACCTTTGTAATGCAACTCGCTGAAGACAACGAGTTTTTTAAATACTTCTAAAGTACTTTTTCTGGTTTTTACTATCTGAAAATAGACATCCTGAAAGAGAACTTTATAAGTCACGAAATTTGATAAGAATTTTCAGCTCAAAGTCGAGCTTGGTAAGGAAGCAAGAGACCTATAATTTTTTTAGAAAGTGCTTCAGAAGGAAATCAGTCCAAATAAAAACTTCCTGATGTTATTCTTAGATGTAATAAATCTAAAAGCATTGCATTAAAAGCAAGGCATTTCACAATATGCGTACAATTACATAAATTTAAGTACATATCTAGAAGAATATATATATTTTTAAGCCATTTTTTCTTACAAACATTTCGATCACAAATCATAACAAAAGAAAAATCGCAGAAAAGATAAAGACGGTGATAAAAATTTAAAACTTAGCGAATATTGGATTCTTTTAATTAAGCTTGTGAGCGCGAGCAATGACACTGAATTTTTAAAAGGCGCTAAAGAGAAAATGCAGTTATCTATGTTCAGACCGATATTTATGGTACATACATTTAATGCACTAAACTTTTAGAACTTTCAATAATACGAGTATATAATACACAATAAATATAAATTTTTATTAATACGGTATATATACGGCTCCTGTTGCCATTATAGCTACCGAAATATTATCATAAAGTATTATAATAATAAGTTTTTTTTAATGGCAAGAAAGCTGTAAAACCTTTTCCTTAAATTTGCTCACTCAAATAATGCGCTTCTCCTATTTAACTTAACACACATAGTATGAGCTGCGTTTAGCCGCTTCCGATAACTTGAAGGAAAACTATACGACCGTCATAATTCACGTTAAGGATGTCAACGATAATCCACCAGTTTTTGAACGTCCCACCTATCGCACGCAAATCACCGAAGAAGATGACCGCAATTTGCCGAAACGTGTGCTTCAGGTTATTGGCCATATAACGTTAATATAATCGCACACTTTCGCTCATATTTTGTATTTATGTAACTTAGTAACATGTAGACGCCAATTTTTAATGCAGTTTTATATACCATTTTTTTTTTTTGTAATTTGAGCAAAGCTAGATCGACTTTGAGTTTTCTTTCCAGCTTTCATGCTTTATATACCCTTAGCACCATTTTAGCTGTTGTTGTTTTCGTTACGACTCCGTTTAGCGTTGTTACAAATTTTGTTAACTGCAATTTTTGTTTTGCTTCACTTATGTGCACGGCTTGACATAGTTTCCCTTTCAATAATTTTTATGAAATCAATACATTTGCCTTAAAAGCATTTCGAATTATATTTTAACTTTTGATATCCATTGAATTTGAATATGATATTGTTAAATTATTGTTATGTCATTCTGCATGATTTTAACTTAAGATTTTTTATTTTTTATATTTAATATAAGGCAGTAAAAAGCATAGGTCGTCATAAACAATACAATAGCGAATCGAACAAACAACTTGTATAAATTATGTAAGCTGCCATAACCACACAGAAAGAGTACTTTAGGTGATACCATTATAATCAGGTATACTTATATTCCATTGCACTGATTTCAGCTCAATTACTTTGTATTTGCTTTCACATGCAACCGAGAGAGAGAACCAAAATGGCTCACCTCATGCGTTCTACCATTGTGAATATTATTTTTACATCAAATACAAATTATATATTTTATGACCAGATAGTGCTTACTTAATGAAGAAGGCAGCTAGCAGCTGATGATCGAACCCAACTGCTGATCATTTTTGCTACCTAAAGGAGAAAGTTTTAAGGTTACTTGGGTTTTCTCGAGCAATATCGTCATACCTTCCATATACACTAGTGGTCAATGAAATTTTACCACCCTCAGAATTTATATATACAAATCAAATTTGCAATTTTATATCTCTTGTATAACTTTGTTTTCAAACGCAGGTATTAATGCAGTATAATTAATAATTTTTAAAGATCCAGTCCTAAAAGACATACATAGGTGCTAATTAAAAGAATCATTTCATTAAATTTTCTATGAATTTGTTGAGTTTTTTCGTTCTTCTGACAAAGGTAGATCTTAAAACTAATAATAAAAGTTTAAAATAAAAATTAATATTTCGTAAGCCCTCTTCAAGCTTTCAGAATAGCCGTAATAATTTCGAGCATGGATGCAAGCAATTTCCGACAATAAACAATTTTTAAATCGCTATTCCATGCTTCATTTATGGAAAGTTTTAATTCTGCTTTACTCTTGGAAGTTTTTCTTGCAACTTGTTTTTTTTCAAAATAGTCCAGCAATCCTAGATAGGATTTAAGTCTTGGCTATTTCATGGTCATTTTAAAGTTTATATAAGCCTCTACGCCAAACATCCTTCCATCTTTAATGTAAGATATTTAAACAAAATATTTGTTATTATTTATTTGAAAGAGAAAAGAAGAATGGTTACAGCAAATATATAAAAAAACAATAATGTCAATATATCCAGAAGTATTTAAGGATTTACATGGATTTGCCCGGGTAAGAAGCAGACTTTTACAAAAATATTGCTCATATAAAAAATTAAATATTTTAGAATTTTTATTGTTACAAACATACACTGCAAACAAACAAATTCTGAAATTTTTGGTAAAAAAAATTTAAACTCGGACATTGCGACGCCCCTCGGACACCTCCTGCGTTTGCAAGGTAATTCCTTAGAGCATAATCTAAAGTGAGAAAAAATACGTGTTTTAGTTAAAGCCTTAAGGGGTCAGTAGGGTAATCTTGGCTGTTTTTTAATATAAATATTTATTCTACAATAGAACTTTCGCTACATATCATGCGGTAATGAATATGAACGGAAAATGCAAAAAAAAATAAAAAAAAAATTTTAAAAAAGTTTACTACTACTACTACTACTGTCCTCTTAACTGATCGAAAAAGACACGCGTCCAAGTCTTTAAAAATTATATCTCAAAGACCTGTGTAAAATTTCATGAAGATCTGTTGAGTAGCTCTCGAGAAATCTTACCAACCGGCTTCCAAGACACAGTTTCGAGAAAAACGCGTTTAAAGACGGCGCACATGTCCTAAAGACTGTATCTCCGAAACTATTACTCGAATCAACTTGAAACTTTAGGATAATATTCTAGAGGAGATGTAGAACTTAATTAGGCAATAAAAAAATTCGATCTTTTGAAACCTGTAAGCCCATGTAACCCCTTAAGGAACCATAGTAAGTAGTACCATACCATGTAACTCACTGGAAATTTGTTTCTGGATATCCCAGTACTTGGACTGGGTTCCATCGGACTGAATCCTTTCTTATCTGAGCTCCTCAACAGTGCCAGTAGTTACTATGGTATATAGTAAACACACAAAATATTTATTGAATCGGAAATTGGTAAAACATTGAATGAATTACGTTGTTCTTGGTTTACTGCACACCACAAGTATCTTTGTGACAAGCGACAAGCGTGCTCACTTTGCGAAGGGAGCTTTGACGAAGCCCTTGAAACACTTCACTTATTCTATTGACTAAATTTAGATATCAATTCCTTTACACTTACACATTTTACACACACACATTTATTATTTTGCATTTTTTGTTGCTCTTGTTTTTATTTTCACGATGTTTAAAGTACGATTTAAAATTGGTTGCCTCCGATAGTTTGAATGAGAATTCAACAACAATCGTGATTTATGTGCGCGATGTCAATGACCTGCCGCCGGTCTTTCCGCAAACCCTATATGAGCGCACGCTGGACGAGGAGCTGGATGCGCCGTTCACCATCATGCAGGTCGCTAAATTTTTCAAAGAAAAAATATGTTTTACTAAATTAGTAATTAACTGTCACATAAATAATTTAATTAATCATTTTGATTTTTACAAATTATAATTTTTATACTTTTTATTATTTGTTAACTTGAAACCAACGGAATGGTCACTTTATTCATACATATGTAACATACTTGTATATACTATTTCACATAAAATTTTAGTAAACTCTCATAATGGGTGGGGAGTGCTGGTGTCCAATTAACAAATACATTTGTATATAGTAATCTGGTAATACTTTTTGCGTAATGCGTAATGTAATTAATTAAATCGTTGTAAAATTAATTCAGCAGTTAAAATTGGTGTGAAAATAGCATTTTCATAAAATATCTAACATTCATTAGATTGTAGTGGTTATCGGGTTTCCTATTTTAACCTTAAATTCTAATTACAAATAGTTCATACCTCATCAGCCACTACAAACTAATTAACTAAATGTAAACACAAACACATTGCCCATAGACAGGGATGTGCACTAATTAATGGTTTTGGATTTATGGAGAGCCAGAGCAAAACTTAATATGTTGCTCTTTTATTTAATTATAATTTAATAAAATTTAATAAAGTACTATTCAGCACAAATAGAGGTTATACGACAGCCGTTTACGCTAATGAAACTTTAATATTTGTTCTTTTGTAAATTAATACTGCCAAAGTCATATGTATATGTATGTCTATTACATAAAATGTTATTGATTCATATCATATGTATAAGTACGTGTGCGTGTGCATGTGCGTGAGCAATGCGAATGATTAGACTGCTGAGTTAGCAGCGCCCGAAGTACATTTAATTGCATATACATACAGCTGTTGACAGCTAATTAGAAACGACATCTTTTTTGAAGTAAATGATATTATTTTCTAATAAATCATGTACATTTATTGCATTTTCACATATTTTATTGAAACTTATGTTAAACTTAAAATCTAATAGTAAAAATTTTGTTTAAAATTCGTTTTTGTTTTGAAGATTTTAACAAAAACTTGTGGAATCAACGATTGGTGTGCGACAACTAATTAGAAACGAAAATATTTTATCAACAAAAAACAATGATATTACAAAAACTTGTTTACTTTCAGTTAGTAGTTTGTTGGTTGGCTCTTTTCCTTTAATAAATATTGCTTCACGTCGATTCCGAATTTACGTTACAAGACTCTGACAGCGCACCAATGGTGTAGCTTGCCTTGTCGTTCTAATTTCATCACAAAGAAAATCCATATTTGAGATGGTGTGTTTCCTTTAACATCACCCAGAGATGTTCTATAAGATTTAAGTCTGGGCTGGACGATTCCCACTCTAAAACATTGATAGAATTTTCATTAGAAAACTTTTGTGCCAACTTAGACGTATGCTTTGAATTGTCATCTCCCTTATGACAGGAAAATTTTCATCAGCCCATGGCAAAATGACATTTTTTAGGATGTCGACGTATTTCTCCCTGTTTAAAATTCCATCATTCTTATGGAATGGACCAACACCATTCCAGATAAAACATCCCCACACCATGATTGATACTCCATCATACTCAACTACGCGTGGAACATAGCGAGGATCAAATTCTTGAATCATTGGACCTTCGACCATCAGGTTCTAAGCGATTAATTTTTGTTACATCGTTCCAAATGACATACCTCCGTTGATTTGTTATCTTAGACCAATAAGAGTTTGGCAAAGTCTACGCGTCGTTTCTACGAATTTCAGTCAGAAGTGGGTTCCTGAATGCTGCCCTGCCGTGAAGTCCAGATTCGACCAAACGCCGGACAATTATTCTCTTGGATATTTGGACATTGCATTCGTCTTGAATTTCACATAGAATGTCGTGGAACTCTTTTTTTAGGTCTCTTCGCGAGATAGTATTAATTCAGCGCTATATTTCTGTTGAAGGTTTTCAGTTTTTTTCTTGCGTGCAATATAAAAAATAGTTTAAAAATTCTATATATGCTTAAGGACATTCAAAACAATTTTTTTTGAGCAGTTGCCCTTATTCGAAATTTGTTTGCACGTCTTTCCAGACCGACGAAAGTCAAAAATGTAGCTGCGAAGGGTAGTTGTACAGCTGCAGCTTTTCCACATTAAAAAACTTGAATAATACATTTTAGTATATTTTAAACCAAAACTTTAAAATGCATACTTACCAGAAATCAATAATATTGCTAATAAAAATTAGCACCAGAAGGAATTTTAATTCTTTAAAAACCTGTTTCTAATTAGCTGTCGCACACTTCTACATATATCGTAACGCATTTACCATTTAGGAAAAAGTTAAAAGAATTTTAACTTCACAACTACAAAACAGAGTGAATTTAGTAGTAAATAGAGTAATACAAACAATGCAAGACTTTAAGGAATATAAATAACGGTTCATCAAAAATTTTAATCATTATACTCATCATCCTACAAAAAAAGTTTCTAATTAGCTGTCAACAGCTGTATGTAGTATTTATTTTCATTCAACTTTTACTCTATTTAATTTGAATATAATTGAATTAAGCTCAAACTAAAATTTAATTAAACGCTCACGGAATTTGTCATCCACGTAGCGTGCAAACAAAACTTTTCATATACTTTTGAATAAAAATGTGTTTGTTTCGCAAAACTCAACTTTATTGTTGCTGGCAACAGTGGCAGTCCAGTCATCTTTAAATTTTACGATACCGAGTTTTTACAGAACGAATTTTGTTTTGTTCAAGATAGACTGCATTATCGTCTATCACCTTCTAGAGATCATACGCTTGAGTTCTGAAAACTAAAGTCTAAAGTCGCTGCGAGTCAGATCTGAGGAATATCGGTCAGTGTCGAAGCAATTCTAAACCCAATTCATGCATCCGTTCAATGTGCATTATCCAATGGGAAGATAGTCAAGCGGTCTATAGAATTAAATCATGGAAGCTCAAATTTGAATAGTCTAATGGCGTCAAATCGCACGACCGAGGCGGCCAATTGACTGGGCTATTTCGTGAGATAACACTTTCACCAAACATGGTTTTCAATAAATCGATGGTGACATTCGCTGTGTGGCTTGTGGTGCCATCTTATTGGAACCACATATGGTCCACGTATATATATATATCATCCAGTTCGAACCAAAAATATTCGGTTATCATTTAGTGGTGGCGCTTCCCGTTCACAGTAATGTGGCGGCCTTGATCATCACGGAAGAAGTACGGCCCAATGACGCCGCCGGCTCATAAACCGCTCCAAACCGTAATTTTTTTCGGGCTGCAATGGTAACTCATGAAGTACGTGTTGATTTCTGCCTGACCAATAACACATATTTTGCTTATTGACGCAGCCATTCAGCCAGAAATGAGCCTCATCGCTGAAAATGATTTTTCGATGAAAATCCGGATAATTTTCAAGTTGTACGACGATTCTGGTGATCAAGCAGCTTCCGTTCTTACGTTCATTTGATCTGATGAGGATGTAGGCTAAGATCTTTTCGCAAAATTCACCACAACGACGTTACAGAGTTGCTCAACGCTTGAGAACGACGTGTGAGAGACTGATTTGGTTCTTCCACAATTGATGAGCTACCGGCAGCAATATTCTCGACACTATGAGCAATTCTTTCTCTCATTGGCAGCAGAACATTTTGTACTGTGTCTGTGGATCGAAATTTTCCACTAGATGCTCAATTGTTGATTTGACAGGACGTTTATGAAGACCATAAATTGGACATAGTGCACTTAAAGTTGAAGCCACTGACTCCGAATTTCGGTGGTAAATTTTATTAATTTTGACTCGTTGTTGGATCGTATACCATTCTATGATGAAATAGCAAACCTTACTGAAAAGAAATGTCGAAAGAGCGGGAAAAATATGGCATGAAAGGATAAATATTTATAAAGAAAATTGTTTTAAAATTGTGCTATTTATTAGCAACACACACGTGTTCATACAATATCAAAAAAAAATTTGTTCACCAATTCCTTGAATTTTATAAATGTAAAACTAAGATTATGCAATATTCAGTAACAGAAATTCACGTGCGCTTTATGGATAATCGCCTGAAGTTGAATTGAATTATTGCAAAATACTTTTCCATATTCAATTGTGACTTACATGCATGTATGGTATGTGTATTCAAAAAATTTATTATTTAGCACATAGCACATTTAAAGCTTCTTGGCATATAAATAACAAAGTAGCATGTTCTAACAAAGGTTTTATATTTAAAATAAAAGAAATATTTTAAAAGTTATTTCGGTAGATTGCATGATATCTGCATTACTGTTACTTTGGCTTTGTTGTTTTAAGTAGTTGCATGCGTCTTGCCATATATGTATCTTGGTGTATATTGGATGAAATTTACATTATTTTCGGATTAATTTTCACTTCACATACAAAGTAATTTCATACGTTTTTCGATTCATTATTAATAAAAGATATTTGCCTACTATTTTTGCTTGCACTGCGTGAAACTGGATTGGAACGCCCTTGACTTTGCCTGCATAACAGGTCACCGCCACCGATGGAGATAAGGATCGCCCTCAGAATATCGTTTACTTTTTGACAGGTCAAGGCATCGATCCGGATAATCCTGCCAATAGCAAATTCGATATAAATCGCACCACGGGAGAAATTTTCGTACTTAAGGTGAGTGATTGAAAGTTTAATTAATTTGCGTTCGCGGTCGTTTTCACAAATACATATCATATAGTTATTTAAATAAAATGTGCAGTGTTGCCGAGACAGTGGTAATAATAAGCGGACTTAAGCATGAAATTAACATTTTTTTAAAATTTGCGACAGAATTGTTGAAAATAGAGGGGTAAATATATGGAAATTTAATAACTTTCCGAAAAGAGTTTTTAGTTTATTTATTAAAATAATATTAAATATTTAATAAAGCAGCATTAAGCGAATTTCAAACTTTGCTAAAATTGATTTCAGTGAATTTTTTTTTTTTTTTTGAATAATCAGAAACGATAAAGCTTCTACCAAATAATTACTTTATTATATTTAATATTTCTTAATAAGTTTTTAATAAATTTAAATTTTTTATATATTTTTTTTTAATAACTCTTAATGCTGAAATATCTCTTTCCAAAATAAACTTCGGAAAAGACAATTAATCGACTTTCATCGAGTATAATTTTGAGTTCTCCTGTAATCCGAAGTTTTCTGAATGTACATGCAGCACTTTACCATATTCTGCGAAAATGCTCGATTCCTTCATTTTCAGCCCTTCTGTGTTGCGCTGCGATTGATTGATTCATGATTGCAATTGCAAGAGATGGGCTGGCATGATTACGAAATGCAGCAGCATTCTGTTTGCCCAGTGTTTAAAATAAGTGAAAATCTCATTAAAAGCAAGATTAAGCGCGCACAAAAGTATACTACGATTTCACTGCTGCCCAAGCGAGCGCCTTAAATATTTGCTATACACACTACAATCGTAATAAAAGCATTTACAGTTGCAGAAGACAGGTAAGGCAGAGATAACAACTGAATGAGTGCGGTAAGCAAGCCACAGCAGATGATTGCCTGATTATCCAGAGCTATAAAAGCCTACAATGAATTCAACGCAATTGTAAAAGGGTAAACGAAAGGGTGAAGAAGCGAAATGCACTGCAGTTTGTGTATATATGTACATGCATACATACATACTACATGTGTATATAATCATGCGTTGCTTAATTGAGAAAGTGAAATAAGCAGAAGATGTATGGGCGCAGTCAAGTGCGTATGTGGGTCGTTGTAAAATATATTTATGCCGCAATAAACGTGATTCGCGTGTGAAAAGCAGCAATAAATTACAGTTATAAATGGAGGAGAAATAATTAAAAGAAACCGTTCATTTTACCAAGCCGAAGTAAATGCGCGTAAAGCCAGCACTCCTTATCTATAAGTCAGCTAAAGCCAACGAAAGCGTTTTTCGTGCGCATTGCTGCTGAAAGAAAGAGAAAATAAATAAAGTTTCCAGAAACATTAAAGGCAAATACAATTTTTGTTATTGCACGCGCTCACCCTCCTGTAATGTGACGTATATGATACATATATTTCTTATATCAGCTTCAGCATTGAACTTTACGAAAATGTTCATAAATTCACATGGCTGCAACATTAAAAATGCATTTCGGCTTTATGGGCGTACTTAAGCTTGCGCTAAGCACCGCAGAGAGAATTTCGCCTGTATCTAATAAATTTACCCTGTATATGCATGGCGCAAATGCCGCCGCTGCTACCCACAAACCTCTTTATGCACACTCTCGCTAAGTCTAACTGCAGTCGCTGGCACTTCACCTGCCACAGCTGCAGTGGCGCTATTGTCAATGGCTTCGTAGAGATTGTGGTCGACAAATTTATGCGTTCCACGCGCTGCACAGATACGCTGCTATGTTTTGTCTCGCGTGCATCCATTCACACACTAAAGTTTGCATAAAACTCTACGGAGTAGCCAAGCCAAACGAACCGGGAGCTCTTAGCATTCATGTTGTAGTAAGCACCCGAAATTCATCAAATGGCAGTGGTTTCAGTTTTTTTCAGCAAATCTACGAGACAGAAAATACCAAGTACCTCGTGCACCTTTCTAGTCGAAGGTGGCTTTTGAGTTATGCGTGTAAAGTGCTGACAAACATACTCGTAATATATGTATGCAGCTGGAAGACACGTTTGTCTGAGATTTGTCAAGCAAATTATCACATCAACTGCAGCCAACATTGCGATAATCCTTTATGTTGTACCCACATATGTATATCCTAGTCGGAATCACTCCCTTGCACACGACCTTTGAATGATGTACCACCAGTCCTCACTGTCACTTAGGTACTCACTTATGCCTTTGCGTACACTTTGAGGAGAAAGCTTGAAGAGTCGTTTCCTTACATCGAGCTATGCTGGCTGCTTTAACAATAACATGGATTATACATATGTTTATAAATAAAAAGTGATACATTTCGAGATTCTATATTTTCTTTAAAGAAAAAACAAAGGAAAATTAGATTTTACGTATCCTCTCAGAAAAAAAATATAACGGTGTGATATCACATGACCTTGGTCCAATCGACAGGCCCAAAATGTGAATTTATCTGATAACTGAAGTAATCTCTATATAAATCCATTGATTGATGCAATGTGTGGGAAGTGTCGCCGTCTTGTTGAAACCAAATATAGCTGAGATCACGAACTTCAGTTTAGGCATCAAATAGTCGGTTATCATGGCATGGTTACAGTCGCTATTGTCGGTTACGTTCTCACTGGTATCATTTTTGAAGAAATATGGACCGATGACTCCACCGGCTCACAAATTACATCAAACCGTTATTTTTTCTGAATGAAATGGCAGCTCTTTAATCTCTTCAGGTTGCTTTCGTCCCAAAATTGGCAACTTTGTTTGTTTACATATCCATTGAGCTTTAGCTCGAAAACGTCTGATCACCTTGGAACTTTTCAAGAGCCCATAGAATGAAACCATGTCGCTTGAAAAGGTTGAACGGCTTCAGTTCTTGCACAAGCTGTGGTTTTGTGAGAATTTAAAATCAATCCTTACACGCTTTGAGTGCTGTTTGAAAAACCGATAGCTCTACTCACATCTCTCTATCTTCTTCGAAATGGAACTGCTGTTTGTTTTATATAATTGCTACGGTCTACTAATATAACAATTTAGAATGTACAAAAATCGCGTCAATTTAACTTATTTGGCAAGGTTCAGATGACCACTCCTCATGAAGTTCGTAACGGAACTCTTTCTGGTATCGTAAAGGACCAAAACTGGTCTACGCGTTACTCATTCAATCACACATCCGTTGTACCATAATTTACATTAAGTGCAGGTATCGGCTACGCATTATTTATAGACAGTCGTAATTTTTGTTCATTATGTATTTCAATTATTCAATGTTATAATTCAAGGAAAAATATCAAACCAATATCATGAGTTCCGTAAAGTATTCTCTGTGTTTTGAGTGAGAACATTTGTACATGATATTTGTTTTAATTACCAATATTACAGTTAAGTGAGGTTTATGACTACACAATGAAGAAATTTATTCTTTTAGCTCTACCTCAAATATATTCAAATAAATTAAAAATTATTAATTCTGTTTATATTTGTAATTCAATTGAGATGAAATTAATAAACGTTTTCTTCAAAATTTCATTGAATATCCCCAAATGTATAAAGGAGAAATAATTTTTGCATTTATGTTTCCAAGAGTTTTTCTAATATATGTACATAATTTTAATGCCCCCAACTTGTTTGGCAAAGTACAACTCTGGCAATGAATTTGATGACAACCGTACACAAGTACATATATACATACATAATCCTAACACATGTGCAATATGACATTCTGAATGAGGTATTAAACACAAGTTTATATTTAAGTGAATATACATACATATATTACATATACATATTGGTGCATGTCGGCAGAAGCTTTGCTATTCAAATATTCTACTAACTACGGCACAAACACACAGCTTGCATAAATTATTTTCAGCCACAACTTGTGTGAGAAGCTTTCGAATGTTTCAGGGCCAAAATATTAAATTCATGTCTATAAAAAATGAATGCTTAGCATCAAATAGGTGATTGTTTCACTTTCAGCATATCGAAAATTTTGTTCTCTTGCAAAATATAAAAAGCTCATTGGAGATAGTTACGTCTTAATCGCAGAGGATAAATTCAAACTTCTCAATGAAGTTTCCGGAATATAAAACTGTTTATTGCTTACCAGCCTTCTATAGCCTTAAAATTTCTCTCTACAAAGGATATTTATGGGCTTATAATCCAAAAATGAAAATCAAAACCACTATCGGATTGGATAATTATAGTATCCTTAAAAAATGTAGTCCAACTTCTGCTGCTTGACCATACTTTTGGGTCTCTTGAATACTACTTACTTATCTCCCGCACGGTACTGCACAAAGCTCCGTTCTTTCTGATATCTCCTCCTCCTTTGCTTTGCTTTCGTTCTACGAATGCCATCATTTTAATCGACATACCCCTTCAGTTACTAAAAGAACCCACTGAATACTATGACTACATTAGATGTCACATCCGCAATACTACAATCGGCAATCGCGCTGGTCGATTTGCCAGGTGATGGTATTCGATCATTGTGTGGCATCTTCTTTTAGGATTATACAAGTAATTTAAAATTAAGATTATCCGAGTTATTTAATATTATGAAAACTTTACTAAGAATATTAGAAACAATTTTTGCTAAACTGAAAAATATGTAGTTTATTTTTATTCATAGTGACAAAACTTCTATGATACATTTGATGTGCTTACGTTTAAATATATAGTACATACCTAAATTGGACTGTATACACAAGTAATAATAAATATATGTTTTTCCTTTTTCTCCTTACAGCCACTTGATCGTGATCAACCGAACGGTCGTCCGCAATGGCGCTTCACAGTTTTTGCGCAAGACGAAGGCGGTGAGGGTCTCGTCGGTTATGCTGACGTGCAAGTGAACTTGAAAGATATCAACGATAATGCACCGATCTTCCCACAAGGCGTCTACTTTGGCAATGTGACAGAGAACGGTACTGCCGGTATGGTGGTAATGACAATGACTGCGGTCGACTACGATGATCCAAATGAGGGATCTAATGCCAAGCTTGTGTACTCCATTGAGAAGAATGTGATTGAGGAGGAAACGGGTTCGCCGATTTTCGAAATAGAACCTGACACCGGTGTTATAAAGACAGCAGTCTGTTGTTTGGATCGTGAGCGCACACCGGATTATTCAATACAAGTTGTTGCAATGGATGGCGGGGGGTTAAAGGGCACGGGGACGGCTTCTATACGTGTGAAAGATATCAACGATATGCCGCCGCAATTTACCAAAGACGAATGGTTTACGGAGGTGGACGAAACGGATGGCACCACATTGCCCGAAATGCCTATACTAACAGTGACGGTGCACGATGAGGATGAAACGAATAAGTTCCAGTACAAAGTGATCGATAACAGTGGTTATGGCGCTGATAAGTTCACTATGGTGCGCAACAATGATGGTACGGGCTCACTGAAAATTGTACAACCACTGGATTATGAAGATCAATTGCAAAGTAATGGATTCCGCTTTCGCATACAAGTTAACGACAAGGGTGAGGACAACGACAACGATAAATACCATGTTGCCTACTCGTGGGTTGTGGTCAAGCTGCGTGATATTAACGATAATAAGCCGCACTTTGAACGCGCTAATGTGGAGGTGTCTGTTTTTGAAGACACAAAAGTAGGCACGGAATTGGAGAAGTTTAAGGCGACCGATCCCGATCAAGGTGGCAAGAGCAAAGTTTCCTACTCAATCGATCGTTCCTCAGATCGGCAGCGACAATTCGCTATCAATCAAAATGGCTCAGTGACCATACAACGTTCATTGGATCGCGAAGTTGTACCACGACATCAAGTAAAAATATTGGCGATTGACGATGGTTCACCACCAAAAACCGCAACCGCCACACTGACCGTAATTGTGCAGGATATTAATGATAATGCACCGAAATTCTTAAAGGATTATCGGCCTGTGTTGCCAGAGCATGTGCCGCCAAGGAAAGTGGTTGAAATATTGGCTACAGACGATGATGATCGTTCAAAGAGCAATGGTCCTCCATTCCAATTTAGACTGGATCCCAGCGCCGATGACATAATACGCGCGTCTTTCAAAGTGGAACAAGATCAGAGTAAGTAAACGCACGACTTTTAATATAAACTACTCCAAAAAGATGTATTTTAAATACTGTTTGGTTGCAATGTCTCTGTTATATGATCTTGTAAAGCTCACCAACATTGAAATTTGATTAAATTTACAAAAACTCCAATTTAGAATTTTTTGGTCCGAAGTTGTTTTGGGTTTTAGAAGAAGTTGTCATGTGCCTTGAAATTTGAAATTTCCATTGCATAAACTACATTCCACAGTAAATTTCTTTGATTACGCGTACAGAATAATAACCTCACCTGAAAAATCTACACTGCCGATTCCAAAGAAACCAAATCTTATTACCTTTTCTCTTTGCCTATTACGGTGAATTCTCAAAAAAGTTGAAAATGCACAACTTACTTAATCTGGCAAAAACAATGGTGCGAAATTTCACATTTCCTTGCTTTGATGTGCTCGCACTTCCTTAGTTGATAATGGGAATTCATGAGTCTACCATCTAGGACAATACCCATTCAATGAAAACATTGTAGATTAAATGGTTGTAAGCATTTTTTTTTTAATGTTTGTACTACCGCAACATGTTACTACGGAGTATAATAATTTTGTTCACCTAAAAATAATCGAGATAGACGTAGAGTCATATATACCATATATAACTGATCAGGATGACGGAGGAGACGAGTTCAAATACGGTCACTACATTAACTTGAGTATAAATTGAGATATCTTGAGAAAAGTTGATACACATGTTTTATGGTGGCTTGAGAAAAATAATATTGAAAATGGGTGAAATCGGACAACAAAACGCACGCCATTTATAGAAAATAAATAGCAAAGAGCATCTCTCTCTAATAACGCATAGATTGTTATTAGAGAGAGATGCTCTTTGCTATTTATTTTCTATAAAAAATGGATGAATGTTTTCAAATGGCTTTGTTTGGACTTCAAACATATGTATGAACAAGTATACCTCTATTGCGGTAGATTTTGATATACATACATGTAAATATCAGGGGCACGAAGTAAAATGGAGTCAAAAACCTTAGGGAGTCTACGACCTATAGTATAATATAACATACAAGTATTTTAATGGTGTAGCAAATGTAATTATAATCAGTTTATAATTTCGTAGAATAATGAATACCGAATACTTTCACAACGTGTTTTTTTTATAAAATCCTGCCTACACCAAAATATATTATTTATTTTGACTTTCAGTTTTAAAACTAGCCTTCCTTACTTGTTAATTCACATTTTACGAGCGAAATGAAAGTACCATGTTAGCAAAGTGAAAAGACATGAAATACATTCAAAATCGATTATTAATCTATCGGCATCTTCTTGAGTGTATATGAATACAAAAACGTACAAGCTGCATACTCAACAGCAGAAAATTTAAACCCAAAACTTTGGGGAAAACTTCAAATTAAACATTTATCTCATGCCTTGCAGTTTTTAGAAGTAAGGATGGGTTGGGTGCGTTGGCTGTCCACACCACATTGAGCAGTCTCTATTTCACAGTTGACATTGAAAGTAATGTGCATACGAGTACAAGTATATGCTGGCAATCGTCCTGTGAGTAGATATTCTTATATGTTTTCAAATGTAGTTCTAAATACAAACGTAGTTAGAACCAAAAATACAGTTTCTAAACAATATCGCTGTACACTTTAGGTGCTGAAACTTGCAAGGGTGAACTGAATCGCTTGCCATCTGCTCATACTACTATAGATATTTTTGTAACCAGTCTTTATCATACATATTTGTTCCCCAGCAAGCGATTAAATACGTAATAGTATTATATTAGGTTGTCAAAAATTATAATTTATGGTTGATGTAAAACCATCATAATATTTCAACTTGGCTCTTTCTTAGTGATCAATAATGAACTTATGACTTATGAAACATTTAAGTGCCAGAATCTATTGTTATGTATTTAAAATAAAAGTAGAGTAAGCCAAACTCTTTTTGCTTGCAAAATATCTCAACCGTAAACCTAGCAGATGAAGTCCACTAATGAAAACCACAACAGGCAAACGAAAATGTTCCATCGCCTCACTTGATTTGATATTTTTTCTTTGGATCGCTAAGTTTTAGTATTAAACCCTTTACATGTTCATTTTTATAGCAAAAAATGGTATAAAATAATATATATCTTATTTTAAATTGCTCGGCTTGAAAGGTAGCTATATGCAATAATGGTCCGATCTAAACAATATTTTCGAAGATTTTAGCGCTGCTTTGGATGGATCTGTGCCAAATTTCATTAAGAAACCTTGTGTGAAAAATTTCAGTCAAAAACTGAGATGAGTTCGTAGATATACAGGCGGATATGGCCAAACAGACCCAGCTCGCCACGCGGACCATTTATTTATTTACATTATAGGTTCTGCGCCAAGTATTTTGTAGTCACTAACAAGCATTTAATTCGTAGCTATGGCTTAAGGGGTCTTTAAAAAATATTTTTCTCAAGGGGTTTTTAAAAAATATTATTAGAATTTTTTATTGTTACAAACATATGTAGTCTATTAACAAAAAAATTCTGAAATTTTTGGTAAGAAATATTTTATACTCGGTCTCCGGCGCATTTCCGGTGACCCCTCGGAAAAAAGATGCACCCGCGATGGCAAGATAACTCATAACAGCATCACATAAAGTGAACAAAAAAATTGTGTTTTAGTTAAAACCTTAACTTAGAACTTGAACCAAGGAAAAGAAACTCAAAATTGAATTTTTGGCAGACATTTTTAGGAAAAAAACTGAAAAGTTTTGTGAAAATTTCGGGACTTTTTTTCGAATAGACAGTTTCCGAAAAAACGCGTTTAAAGACGGCGCACTTAGCCTTGCTAGCCTCGAGTGCACAATTTTCAAGATCAATTACACGGATCAACTTGAGAATTTAGAAGCATAGTTAAGAGGTGTATTAGAATTTAAAAAGACAATAAAAAAATATTTTTTTGAAACCCGTAAACCCGTATATGCCATTAATATTTGAAAAGAATTTATCTTAACTTACCGTCCCAAAAAGCTGTAATTATTTGCTGGGTTCGTTTTGAATTTAACTCTGAGTATGTTCTGGTGTACATATTTATGTACAGACATGCTCTACTTGATAATTGGCACAATTGTTCTGCCCTTGCTTCCTTGTTTTTTTCGAACAACATGAAACAATGAAATTAGTTTTCGTTCTAAAAGCTAAACACCAAATTTTCAATGGGTAAACCATTTAAATGAATTGTGCATTGCAACTTTTGCATTTGGTTTTTCTTTTTGTTTTGGTATGCACAAACGCTGGGGACAACGCCATAAACTGTGCTTTATGCATACATAATTTATATATATTAGAAGCACTCGGGGAGACGCATTTGTGGAGAAGAATAAACCAAACTATTTCGCTAAAGCAATTTAAAGTTTCTAGTTTTTATAGCGAGTTTTAGAAAACCAGCAATAAACCTTATGTTAAATGTATTTTTCCTCACTTTACTCTTTCACCAACACAGAGGGCGCCAATGGCGATGGCATGGCTGTAATCTCCTCGCTGCGTTCCTTCGATCGCGAGCAACAGAAAGAGTACATGATTCCGATTGTGATCAAGGATCACGGTTCACCCGCAATGACAGGCACTAGTACACTGACTGTTATCATTGGCGACGTAAATGACAATAAAATGCAACCCGGATCCAAGGATATATTTGTTTATAATTATCAAGGACAGTCACCGGATACACAAATCGGACGCGTATATGTATACGATCTGGATGATTGGGATTTGCCCGACAAGAAATTCTATTGGGATCCGCAAGAACATCCACGATTCAAATTGGACGAGGACTCAGGCATGGTAACGATGCGTGCCGGTACACGTGAGGGACGCTATCATTTGCGCTTTAAGGTGTACGATCGCAAACATACGCAAACCGATGTGCCCGCCAATATTACAGTGACAGTTCGCGAGATCTCTCACGAAGCGGTAATCAATTCAGGTTCTATACGCGTCTCCGGCATCACAGATGAGGATTTCATAAGAGTCTGGAATTATCGTACACAGAGTTTGAGTCGCTCGAAATTGGATCGTTTCCGGGACAAATTGGCAGATCTGCTGAATGCGGATCGCGAGAACGTAGATATATTCAGTGTACAACTGAAGCGTCGGCATCCGCCACTAACCGATATACGTTTCTCTGCGCATGGTTCCCCCTACTACAAACCAGTACGTCTCAATGGTATTGTGCTCATGAATCGAGAGGAGATTGAAAAAGATGTGGGATTCAACATCACCATGGTCGGCATTGACGAGTGTTTGTATGAGAATCAGATGTGCGAGGGCTCCTGCACAAATACATTGGATATCAGCTCTTTGCCATATATGGTGAATGCGAATAAAACCGCCTTGGTGGGTGTGCGCGTAGATACGCTTGCCGAGTGCACTTGCGGCGCTCGAAACTTTTCGAAACCTGAGTCGTGTCGTAACACACCCTGCTACAATGGCGGACGTTGTGTAGATACACGCTTTGGTCCGCACTGTTCCTGCCCGGCAGGCTATAATGGACCACGCTGCCAGCAAACAACACGCAGCTTCCGAGGCAATGGCTGGGCTTGGTACCCACCACTAGAAATGTGTGATGAATCACATTTGAGTTTAGAGTTCATAACTAGAAAACCGGATGGTCTTTTTATCTACAATGGACCGATCGTTCCACCAGAACGCGAAGAAATGATTATTACTGATTACATAGCGCTCGAATTGGAGCGTGGTTATCCACGTTTACTTATGGATTTCGGTTCCGGTACGTTAGAACTGCGCGTGAAGACAAAGAAGTCGCTTGATGACGGTGAATGGCATCGTATCGATATATTTTGGGATACAGAGAGCGTACGCATGGTTATAGACTTCTGTAAATCTGCCAACATTAGTGAAATGGAAGATGGCTCACCACCCGAATTTGATGACATGTCCTGTCAGGCGCGTGGACAAATACCTCCCTTCAATGAATACCTGAATGTTAATGGACCACTACAAGTGGGCGGCATCTACCGCGACCTCTTCGATCCGTCACTCTATTTCTGGCATTATGCGCCCAACGCCAAGGCTTTCGATGGCTGCATACGTAATTTGATATTTAATTCTAAGCTCTATGACCTGGCGCATCCCGGACTATCACGCAATAGTGTAACTGGTTGCCAACAAACTGAAGAAGTTTGCTCGCAATCGGAGCAAACAGCACGCTGCTGGGAACACGGCAACTGTGTTGGCTCACTTTCCGAAGCACGTTGCCAGTGCCGCCCCGGCTGGACGGGACCTGCTTGCAATATACCCACAATACCGACCACCTTCAAGCAACAGAGCTACGTTAAGTATGCGCTTAGCTTTGAGCCAGATCGATTTAGTACACAAATACAATTACGTTTCCGTACACGTGAGCAACACGGCGAACTGTTTCGTGTTTCGGACCAACATAACCGCGAATATGGAATTTTAGAAATTAAGGATGCGCGTCTACACTTCCGCTACAATCTCAATTCACTGCGTACGGAGGAGAAAGATTTATGTTTAAACGCAGTTGCGGTCGACGATGGTCAATGGCATGTGGTGCGCATTAATCGTTATGGTTCGGCAGCTACCCTGGAGCTGGATGGTGGCGAAGGCCGCCGCTACAATGAGACATTCGAATTTGTGGGTCATCAATGGCTACTGGTCGACAAGCAGGAGGGTGTATATGCAGGCGGCAAAGCCGAATATACGGGCGTGCGTACGTTTGAGGTGTATGCGGATTACCAAAAGAGTTGCCTAGACGACATCAGGTGAGTGTGCAGCATTGAACAATGTCCTATATGTATGCATGCATGATAAACCCTACCTAAATGTTAGAGGGTTTGGCATTTCCATTGCTCTCTAACTTCGTGCATTACTAACCATTTATTCATGCGGATTTTTATTTTGTGTTTGCATTTGCTTATAGACTTGAGGGCAAACATTTGCCGTTGCCACCCGCGATGAATGGCACGCAATGGGGTCAAGCGACTATGGCGCGTAATCTGGAAAAGAACTGTCCCTCCAATAAACCTTGTTCAAACGTCATATGCCCGGAGCCGTTCGAATGTGTGGATCTGTGGAATGAATATGAGTGCACGTGAGTATCGTTTGAGTTCAATTTATGTTGCAATTGGCACGCAAGCACATTACTTTTGCCTTTCTATCGTTTGTTTTCATAACATTTTTGAGTTCTTCATTCCATTGCATCATAAATGGAATACTTCAAATTTGCTTAAATAAATAAATACAGACAGTAAACTCAACATATAAAGAATTAAATAGGGAACATATTGATATTATTTTTCATAGGCAGCTTATTGATTGATTCCAGTTTTTTCTTCTTCTTGAGTAATTTTTAATAAATATAACAACCAGTACAGTTGACAAATTCCTCATCACAAAGTGTCATTACAACTATTGTGAAAATGGTTCTTATGAAATAATAAGGACCTTGAAACCATAAGTACAGTATTAGCTTTTGTTAAATAATGCTTTTGGAATTTTTGATAAATTTTATTTTAATTAAAAAAATAATAAATTTTATTAAAATATAAAACATTAAAATTGATGTCGATACAAAAAAAATATAATATAAATTCAAATATTTTCGTAAATATAGGACAGTCGATTGATGATACGAGTATATTCAACGACCTTGAGTTAAATTTAGGTTAGCATATCTCTAACTCCAAAATTTGCTACAATAAGTTTGTAAAATATATAAGTTTTTACTGAAGTATCATCGACTCTACTGAGCACATCTAATAATAAAAGTGAACAATATCTGATATGGCAATATTTATTACCTTCACTGGCAAAAATTTAAAAAGATAGTTGATGAGTCTTACGATAATTTATAAAGAAAGTGTACTAAAACGACACTAAACTAAGCAAAAAAGAACATTTAACGATTTTTCACTTTCAAAATCCTTCAAAATACATTTATACGTTTTTTTTACTGGAATCATATAGTATGTACCTACAAACAACAAGCTTGCAGGCGAGTTCACCTACAAGTGAGCAAAGCTCTCCATGTCATAAAGCACAAGAAACAGCAAAACGCAATAAAACAACGAACACTGAAATGTCGACAGAGAAAAACACAAAGTCGCTTTTTATAGCTTACCCATACACTCTCCATTACGAAAAGTCACTCGTGTTTTTGTGCTAAACGCTTGCAACATTCAACCGCAGACACTAGCTTTCACTTGCATCATTACACTTTCGACTGAAAAAGCGTCTTTCAACAACAATTTTACATACTCGTGAAAATGCTGTGCGAGAAGTAAAGTGAAGTGTGACGATCAAGGTTCAAAAAAAATCACTCACTCAGCATTAGAAAAACGAAAATACCATACATAGGCATACAATTCTTTAAATCGCACTCTCGAGAGCAGACATTACTACGAAAACATTACAAGCAAGTCAGGCAAGCCTGTGTAAAAATGAATGTTGTGCCAAAGTGTAGATACATGTGTACGAACTTACTTTTACTTACAAGTATGTACATATCATACATGGTGTTATTCGCCCAATTTAAGGTTCATATAAGGCTCCAACTGGTATTTATCAGTTCTTTTATGAAATAAGGACGGTCAGAAAACTTTAATTTCTAAAGCCCTCTAGTAGAACCCAAAATATTTTTCCAAACTGAAATTAAATGGAAGAAAATTTTTTTGACATCGAATTGAACATAAACATTTTATTTCACTAAATTTTTTTATATAAAATTCTAATATTTTTTTGACAAAATGCCAAATTCAAACTCGTTTTTAATATATGCAAATGGGGGCACTATTGGCCGTTTCTTAAGTTTGCGCGATTACATGGTTCTACTGACTTTGGAGCCCGTCTTTATTTTCCATCATATGAAGCCCTCAAACTATTTAAATTTGATGATGCATATTTCAATACTACACTCACAAAATTGTATTTCTGACACCGATTGCTGGTGGTAAATTGTCGAAGGTCCACAAAATCATGGAGTTTTATAAACAAATTTTAACTTATTGGTTTTATGTAATCCAGTTTAGTACGAGTAGTGAACGACCGTAAGGGGCGCTTTAAAGCTTGTAAGAAGTTCTGAGAAATGCGAACTGTGCAATTAATTAAATTAGTCAAACGATAAATAATTGGATATTATTTTTCACAATCACATCAAGATATCGTAAAATTACTAAGAGCTACATATTTACAAAAATATCAGCGGGTTTTGTGTCAGACAACAACATGATGCGCGTGCTTACGACAGTCTGAGTACTTCTCGGAATCACTTGAAAAGAGCGATAAAGGAAGTTTATAAAACAAAAGGTCGGTATAAGAAATGGCAGGCGACAAAGAAATTATTATTGTCAAACATGCAACAAACTGCCTGCAATATTTGTATATGTATAGTGGATTGTTTTAAAATATATCATACTCTGCCAATTCATATCAGTCCCATATCATTATAATACGTCACTTAGTTCTCAAAATATAATAAGTTATACGATCGATCAAAATCGTGCGGAGTTCAAAGGGTTTAAACATCACTATATCCCCCTTTGACAACTACGTATCCGCATCCGCTGCGAAAAGACTCATTTTACTTAAAGTAAACAAATTATGGTCAAGACGAGCGCACGTATGATAAGGCCGTCATAGCTAAAAATATGTGACTTTCGCATTTTCTCCTCGATGATGTCACACACTAATATATTTTCAAGTCAAACGTTTACGAAAATAGAAACAGTTTAAAAAAGTCACGCTCTTATTTTTCTTTCATTTTTTAACTAAGTAAATATTTAGCTTCTTAATAGCCACTAATCAACTAAACAAAGCTACCACGCTTAAAATCCAAAAACAACTGAAGGTAGCGGCATTAAGTTTCAAATTTTGTTTATTAACAGTCATTAAATTTATTAAACTACTGTTAGCTGTGGCAAGTACGAGCATATACTATTTTTAAAAGCTTGTGGTCATCATTTCCAATTAAGAAAAAGAAAAGCTTCAGCAATAATAATAAATAAACATGTAGGAAGTTAATCCTATAGCATTTCCACAAATCGTAAAATATGTGTGGCAGTAATATAATAATTAAGTCTGTGGTTTCGGAAGAAGCATAATAAAAGCTTCTTGTTATGGCGTGATATTCCAGGGAAACGATACAGCTTTTGCTCATTTTATGCAAATTACAAATGCTGCAATTGTTGCAATTATTAGTATTTGCCATTTCTCATTAAATATGAAAATAATACCGAGTAATGTTTACAATGAAAATGAAATTCATGTGGAATCTTTTATGCACATTTCTTGCTCAAAGAAACTTCATGGAAGCAATTTACATATAAAAAAAAGTAAATACATATTTGATACTTGGTAGCTTGGTCTTTAATTACTATTGTTCAACGGCTTCACAAAGAGTGTGGGAAGTGCTAAAAGTTTGTGCTTTAAGCTTTCATTCTATTTGTTTAGTGGCAATTTCATAATGAAAGTTAAAAACCTGAAAGCATGTCCTGAAAAATAAAATCTTTAATTATTTTGCCAATGCTTAGGCTTCATTTACTCTTCACGAAGTTAAAATAGATTCTTGTGTATTTTTTGTGTTTTGATAAATTGCAAAATCTATTGTGCTTTTCGAATGATTTTGTCTTCAAAGCAGAACCCTATCCGAAACTCTGGCATAAAGGCTGCGCAAATCCCCTTCCCTTGCATACAGTTCTAGATAATACAAATCAAGTTGTTGAACAAATTTTATATATTATGATGCATTAAAAACTTTTTTAGAGCTTTTTTTAGACTCGTTAAAAATATAAATAAAAGAACTGCATCTTGCAACGGTAACTTATGCCACCGCTATTGTTCGAAATGTTGCAATAGAATAAAACTACAAAGTAAATATAATAATTTGAGCACTTTCACTTCTATTAAATATGAAAGCTCTAACTAAGCCACAAAACTTTCCTTATCAATGTCACATATTCGGCATATTGTCGGCTTAAAACTTGCCGAAGAGATACCACATCAGCCACTTCCATAACCGCAAACTAATACGCATGCAGCCGAGGCAGCTTGCTATTGCACACACACACCTGTCACTATTCAAAGAAACTTTTCCTTTCTAAATAATTAGGGAAAACATGCAGAGCATTTGTGCTGAATTCGAAAACTTTCGAATTTTCGAAATTCTAACAAGACTTCAAACCAAACTATGTGGACACAGCCAAACAACGATAACAAAAGTCGAAGCGAAGTGAAGTAAACGCAATAAACCACAATTGAGGCAGTTGCAAGCAAGGTTGATTACCAAAAAAAACGTAGAAAAGCGGGTTTCAAGTAAACGAATGCGTAACCAAACTATTTACAAGGATGTAATGGGTCGAAAGTATAATACATATGGACGCATACAATACACTTTATATATACGCTAGATATATTTATATAATTTGTGCAAAGTTTACTGCAACTTCGACTGCATTGAATTTGACAAGGAAAGCCTTTCGGAAAGTTTCGAAGCACAATGCAGTTTGGACATTGGGGAGCGGATGCTGTCACATGCTTTGTTGCCCAATTCTGGGAATATGACATGCACTTATGTAAACACATATATGATGTATGTAAGCGCATGTATGTATATGATCCAATTTTGTTGTACGAAGTTGTACAGTCAACCCGTGAAGCCAGCAAGTCACTGCTACCAAAACTACTGTACATAGAAAGAATTAGCGCGAAAACTGACACACACACACATGTGCACAAGAGTTTCGGTTAGAATTGTCAATTGGGTCTTAAACAATTCATAGAAACTTTAACGGAAATAACTGTTAGCGCTATTGAGTAACTAACCGGTCTTTTAACTGGTAGGTGGTTGTGTGAATTTCGGTTAGAATTGTCAATTGGCTTTAGGAACTCATAGCAACTTTAACGGAAATAACTGTTAGCGCTATTGAGTAACTAACCGGTCTTTTAACTGGTAGGTGGTTGTGTGAGTTTCGGTTAGAATTGTCAATTGACTTAAGGAACTCATAGTAACTTTAACAGAAATAACTGGTAGCGCTACCGGGTAACTAACCGGTCTTTCAACTGGTAGGTGGTTTGTGCGGAGTTACTTCGCCAAGAAAGTACAGTTAAAAAAAAAAAGTTAAATATCAAAGTTTAAGTATTTGTTATTTTCAACTGATTCTAACACATGACCATTTGTATAACCATTGGTGAACGTTAAGCATTTACACACACACATACACATATCGCTTTTGAGCAAAAAATCCATAAAATTCATGATTTTCACATCGACTTTTTGCCAAATTCTAAAATCCTTATAATGAGTATAAGCATTTGCATATAACTTTCACCTAATATAACATAATTATAAATAAATCGTATGTATGTATATCTTTTTCACCACCACCACCACAACTGCCACCATCGTCATCAACGCAAACAAACAAATTAATAAAATATTCATGCGCTGCACGTAAATAAATTAATAAAACAACTGCTTCATAAAATCAAAACAAAAACAAAACAACAACAACAACAAAATCTTCGACATGCACAACAACGGCTTGTAGTTGCGGTGAAGGACGCGTCATGTCGCCAGACGCCAAAGGCTGCATGGATCGCAACGAATGCCTGGACTTGCCATGTCTAAACGGTGCCACTTGCATCAATTTGGACCCACGTCTGCGCTACCGTTGCATCTGTCCGGATGGCTTTTGGGGCGAGAATTGCGAATTGGTGCAAGAGGGACAGACGCTGAAGTTGAGCATGGGCGCACTGGCGGCCATATTGGTTTGCCTGCTGGTCATACTGAGTGAGCATTCAATGAGTAGAAAAAACATATATATGAGCGTCGCAGATGATGACAGAAAAAAACAAAGAAGTAGAAAATAATAATAGCAAATGCAAAACAAGCGTCGTCTAAACGTCAAAAACGACGAAATAAAAAATAATTTTAAATTAAAAAAAGTCTAGCGACTTGTGCGGCATCTCGCAAGCTACTTGCAACAACGCCTACTGCTCGCCGTAGCAACAATTTTTTATTCGCATATTCAGCTTTGATTTTTCCCAATATTAAATCATAGTTACTTATATTTATATTTAGGCTTAAAGCATTAATTTGTTGCCTTAATATTCACAAGCGAAAAACATTTTACTTTTGATTTTACATACATATACAATATTCTTTTATTCATGCAACATTTATAATAATTAAAATATATAGTAGATTTGTAGCGTTGGTGGAAATGCTCTGTTGGTGTTGGTGCTAATGTAAAAGAAATATGTTGGACCCAAACATCATCATTTATATATATACATCTATATATCTTTATATGTTTACTTGTATAAATGTTAGCAAAGTTAGATATATGTATATATGTATACATACATATGTATATATATGAAAATCGCAATTGCTTTCGACCTGCCTCATTCCATGCATATCATTTCACATCATTTCATCTCACCATAAGTAACAACACCGCCCATTTTGCGCTTCAGCCACTTTATATCCATACATACATACATACATACATATATAGTAACCATTCTGTTCTTATCTCATCATGCGCCTTTCATTTCGTTCATTCATTTCAAATCCCTACCCACTTAGCCATTTCGTAGCGTGCATGCCATTTTTTCAAGCGTTTAGCGCACTTTCGCACACTCATCTATACATACATATGTACGTGTGTATACATGGAAGCTTACACTCAGTCAAATGCAAACTTTTTTGTCTCATTTGCCACATTTGCTGCAAATATATTGTGCTGTGTTTACTTGTGTGTCACAACATTGTCGCATTTGCACCTTATCATGTTTACATGCCACAAATTCTTGCCACTTAATATTTACATAATACGACAATTTTTTAGGCTTTTTATTTAAATATTTACACTTTCCATTAGCCATATTATATTCATAAAATAACACAAATACACCACATAGTATAAAGGTGTGATATTTGAATTGTGGCTACGCATTTTTTAACACGCCTCAATGCTTGCCTCTTTTTCACTCATCTCATTATTGCACCGTAAAATGTATGCATATACATACGTATATATGTATTTAGATATAAAAATTTCAGTGTTCATTGTGTATTATTTTTTCTGTGTGTCCATTTAGCACAGCATCCACAGTCATCTCTTCTCTCTGGTTTACGTTGAAAGCAACGCATGGCGTGCCACATATACACGTATTTACAGTAGTGAAAAAGTCAGAAAAAGTGTGTGAACCTATTAGCTTTTGTGGAGCTGTTTGTTAGCTGCACATTTTTTACAATGCTTTAAAAATTCTGTACAACGGAATGTACAGGTATTTTCTCGGTTTGTTGGTATTGAAAAATTTCACTGCAGCACCAACTGGTCTTTGCCGCATTTGTCAGTATTGGTTTAACGCAATTTGCAAATAGGAAATATTGTGTAAATTTAAATACATAATAAACTGTACAAAAAATGGTAGCGTTAATTATTAACACAGGTAATTATGTAATATTTAAATATTTGTAATATTTCTATGACCGCAAAAGTACAAAAACAAGGACATACAAAAGTTTCAGTGAAAAAATGCTGTCATCAGATTAATGCGCCTATTATGTAAGGCAACCCACGATAGTTGGCGGTCTAACGGACGTAATAGCCACAGTATTTTGTATTACGTATGATAAGTGAACTTAATTTTATTCTGGAAAACTATAGATAACTAATGCGTAGTTTCCTCAATTTACCATTTTTTTACATATTTGTACATTTATTGAATCTGCTTTATTTTAAAGCCTAACAAAAAGTTATAAAACCTTAAATCTATTTAAAAATTAGACAAGCTCGAGCAAGTGATTGATCTGGTTCGGTGGTACGTTACTCTTTAGTACGCATGCATATCTTTTCTTTTTAGGCGTGTTTGATTATAGGAATGATCAAAATTTGGTTGCAATATAATAGCATTACATAATACGGATGTACTAACGTCAAAAGAACACAAGAACAAGAAAAAACCTCAACTTCGGCTGCACCGAAGCTAATATACCCTTCACAGATGCATTTCTTTTAGTAACTATGTGTTCAGTTTATATGGAAGCTGTATGCTATAGTAATCCGATCTGATCAATTTTTTCGGAGATTATGTTATTACCTTAAGCACTAATCCATGTCAAATTTCGTGAAGATATCACGTCAAATGCGAAAGTTTTCCATACAAGCCTTTGATTCTGATCGTTCGGTTTGTATGGCAGCTATATTCTATAGAAAGCCGATCTAAACAATTTCTTCGGAGATTACATTGTTGCCTTAGAAAAAAATCTATGCAAAATTTCGTGAATATATCGTGTCAATTGCAAAAGTTTTCCATACAAAAACTTTTTTCCGATCATTTAGTTTGTAGGCAGCTTTATGCTATAGTAAGCCGATCTGCACAATTTCTACGTATATTACATAATTATCTTAGAAAATAACCTGTGCCAACTTTTGTGAAGATATATCGTCAAATGCGAAAGTTTTCCATACAAGAACTTGATTTCGATCGTTCAGTTTGTATGGCAGCTATATGTTATAGTGGTCCGATATCGGCAGTTCCGACAAATGAGCAGCTTCTTGAAGAGAAAATGAGGTTTGCAAAATTTCAAAACGATATCTGAAAAACTGAGGGACTAGTATATATACAGACGGACGGACGGACGGACAGACAGACAGACAGAGGGACATGGCTAAATCGACTTAGCTCAACATACTGATAATTTATATACATATATACTTTATAGGGCCTCCGACGCTTCCTTCTGGGTGTTACAAACTTCGTGACAAACTTAATATACCCTGTTCAGGTATAAAAATGTTAAAGGACAACTACGAAATTAACTATTTGACTAAACTTTTTCAAAGAAGTAGTTTCAGGAATGATGTTCAAGTCTGTGAGATATATATAAGTGAATCTTTATATACAAAGGACCCCGATGTATATATGTATTTGAATCGGAGCTCGAAAAGAAGCACAAAAGAAAATGTCGAAAATCCATGGGCTAACAAGGCCATTCCCTTTTTTAGACGTTAAGATCAATACTTAGTTTGTCAAACATCCTCCAAACGATGTGACGGCATGAAAAGGGACCTGAGACCTTAGACCTGCCATAAATTTTGTTACAAAATTTACAAAGCTTTATTTGAGGACAAATTCTCAAAAAAATCAACCTGTTGCTATAGAGTACAACAGTTTATTTTGAAAATAGGAGTGACCCCGCCCTCTAAGAGGTTTAATGTAAACATCTCGTAAATCACTCAAGATACAATATCCAAATTTTCGTTCAGGACAAATCCCTTAGGCATCCCTACTAACACTGGGAAAATGGATGAAATTCGCTGATAACTCCCGCATACTCCCTGTATAACGGTACAATTAAAAACTACTAAAAGCGCAATAAATCCACAAATAAATTCGCCGGAGACATTAAATTTTAGACTTGGCGTAATACGATAGGCCTTTATGAGAGCCGGTGTCAAAATTGGTCGATGGCCATGACACCGCCTACAATTTGGAACAAAGCTATATCTCAGAACCTACTAGACAGATCTTGACCAAATTGAGTATTAATATTATCTAGACATTTCTATGTTTTACTAAGTACTACACAGACATATAGCCACACCTACTTTGCATATCGTACAATTTTAAATTCCATCTGATTTTTTAACTTTCCAGTGTGCAAATCAAGCATCAATTAATGTATCGAATCGGACCAAAATAATTCAAGTGCCTAGACACCGCATATGTGTTTAAAGATTCCAGTTACGAACTTTTTGTCAAAAATATTAGACAATCTGTGAGATATGTCATATAAATTCGAAGAGAATCCATTTCGTACAATAGTATATCTCTTAGCCCCTAGACCGCATACTGCTTTGAAAATAATCGTTTCTCTAAAACGGCTAAAGTTCATGACAGAAAAAGGAGTGATCATTCGTGCGTGGTTTGAACCAGTTTATTCATGAACCTGTTCGCGGATACATTCCGTTGGAAGTTTTAAAATTACTATCAACATATGCAAGCGGCTTCATCAGATGCACAGGGTCAACAACCATGAAAGTATACTTTTAACAGATGAACCAGTTTTCAATTTTTAAGAAGTTTTCAATAAGCAAAACGACAAAATCTATACAAACACTTCCAAAGAGGCAAAAAATGTTAACCTAAGGGTTCAAAGTGGTCACCATCCAGCTGCTATTATTTGGTGATGAGTCTTTTGTAAACGCGTTACGCCTCTTCGTTTCTGATTAAAAGAGTTTGAAACTGGGGCAAAAGTGTACCAACCAGATGTTTTAGATGCTCTGTAAAGTAGTTAAACAATATTCTCAGTGGCTTAACAGCACTATTTGGTTTCATAGCTGCATATGAACGGCTATATGGTAATTCAGATTTGAGTCCATTGGATGATAGTTTCTGTTCAGAGTTAGAAGACATAACTTGTCGAATACACCATAGAAATTTGGACAGTCAGTACCAATAGAAACTGTGCGTGCTGCTGTTGATAAATGACCGAATTGTATGAAGAGTTGTGTGACATCAATGGGTAACCATTTCGAAAAAAATGTTTAGCATCGCTCATTTATTATAATATTGTTTTATTAAATATTACTTGATTAAAACATGTACTACTAAAACTTGTAACGGAACTTATGGCAGGACTAAGTATATGGCTGAGACTGACAGAGACTATAGTGAGGAGTATAAACACAGAGTGTGACTCTCCTCATCTTAAGCCTTAAGAAATTACATTTTTTTAAGCTTTGCGACGTTATCATTGAAGGCATTATTCACAACTGAATAAATTTATTTGCCAGAAACGCGAATGGAAAATATTTAATGTCAAAATTTCTAGTATATTCATTTGGAATCACTGCTTTTCAGACATTTCTCGTGCATTTAAAAAGCATTGTCGCGCCACTACTGCATAAGCGCTTAAGTACTTTGCCACAACTGGCGCTTGCGATGTGAAAATAAATTCAACTTTCCTAATTCCCCCATCAAAGCAGCGGCAAAGAACTTTCTTTGAGCGTCAAACTCCCAAGTGAGCGCCTTAAAACCACGCTTCGCAGTACCCGAATAATGCGACCAATCGCTTTCTTCAAATCTCTTCTTCAAGTATGTGCAATCGGGCCAACTTTTGCAGACTTGTACGAACGCATTTGCTTCCAATTCGGTTATCTACGACTATGTGCAAGTGTGTTATGTAATATGTGTGTGGGTATATGTGGATAGTAGCATTTAGAGAATATTTATACGGAAATATTTTCACAACAAAATATCTATATTTCACGGCATGTTGCAGCATTTTGAATAATTTATGGTGTTGTCATGTTGCCCCATATCCACACACACATGCACACTCGCACATATGACTTGAATGCTTTTCCAAATCCGTACTTGAGCGCTGATATCGCACCAATAAGTGCGCATATTCACTTTTAGACAACTTTTGCGACACACGTGCGTGTACGACTGTGTGTCTGTATGTGTGGCAAGTGTTTGCCTGCGCGATTCAGGTAACCAAATAGCTTCGTCTATCAAACAAACAATTTGGCTGGCTGCTGTTGCTTTAAGCGCCATGAAATTCTACGTAAAGTTAACAAATCCACTGCACACGACATGTCGTACCATCACCAAAGCCGGCCTGTCAGTTGCAAGCGAAGGATGCATTGCCAATGGAGTCACCAGCTCATACACTGTGATTTCTCGCTGCCAGTTGCTTATGCGCCGATTTAGTAGCTATGTGTTTGCCTGCGCTGTGTGGCGTTTTCTGAGTCTCCTCTCCATTACTATCCATTGCCGTTATTGTGTGGCAGCAACGTGTGTATACATTTGCTGTGTTTTTTGAAAGTTCCATTCTGAGCTTGAGACTTTTTCGGTTTGGTGGAAAAATATCAGTTTCTTCTTAAATAAAATAGATGCGAATCGTTTTACTGGCAACTGTAAATAAAGTAGAAAATGGAAACGCTCATAGAAGAGGGAATTTGAAGCTAAACTTTTTGAAATATTTTCTCGCAAAAAATATACAAAAATATGGTAACAAATAAACGAAAAATTCGGTTGCCTTGGCGCGAAAATAAATGCAAAAGAAATTTATAAAATAAGGGCATAAAGTATAGTTGGCATGAAATATGGTGCCAGAAATGTGCGTAGGCATGTGTTCAACCAAACAGCAGCGCGCAGTCTGCCGTGGAAGCGGAAAGCTTGAGCTCTAAGAAAATTCGCGCATAGTTTTGGTCAGTTATGGTTGATAGGGAATAAAGTAAAAGTTTTAGTTTTTATATACATACATACATCTTTTTTTCTCAGCTTCCTCAGAGTAAACTGTTAAGTTTACGTTATTTATAACCACACAGCAGGGAGCATTGTAACGCCGCAGCAGCAGCTAAGTTTTTACAGCCGCTCACATGCCTAGTATATAGACCTTGATATTTTAATAAATATATCTACATATTGACGCACTTATTTGTATGTGGTGAGCAAGTTAAAGAAGGATTTGTGAGAGTAAAAAGTAGTAGTAGAAATAGTAGGTTAATACTTTACTGGTTTGTCAACAAAAAAAGTAGAAGTGTTGGATGTATTTAAGAAATTCAAACATTCTAGTGCCGACAACGAAATCTTTTATATATTAAAAAAAAGATTTAATAGCCAAGAATTGTTTTCCATAAAATATAGAAGTTCATGAGAAAACCAATATTTGAAGCCTTAGAGTACTATTACGCTAATATAAGTTAACTTCTATACGGCAAACGTTAGAGAACTACGAATCGAACAGATTATACTAGCTTGCGCCACCGAAAAAGCAGTAAAGAACATTATACATACGGACGCACGAATTTGTTTAGACGCGTTCCGCTGATTTTTTGGTGCAGGCATTTGTCGCCTCCAGTCAAGTAATATATTTATTAGTTCAGCGGGATAATAATATACCATATATACGATAGACCCTATATACGATTTCTATACAAACGAAGAAAATCCGTAACTTCGGTTATAGCCGAACTTACAACTACGCGCCAGCTTCCTCCAGCAGGTACTGCACCAAATACTCTCAGAGCTGAAGTGTTGTCATCTATATAGATGGCATGACCTATCCAGCGTAGCCTCTGTCTCTTAATTCGCTGAACTATGTCAATGTCGCCGTATACCTCGTACAGCTCATCGTTCCGTCGACTGCGCTATTCGCCGTTACCAATGCGCAAAGGACCATGAATCTTCCGCAGAATATTTCTTTACTTCTCAATTGCCCACTCAGTCCGAAGTAGCACCTGTTGGCAACAGTTATTCTGCGTTGCATTTCTAGGCTTAGCTTGTTGTTGCTGTTAATAGTGGTTCCAAGGTAGACAAAATTATATACGACTTCGAAGTTATGACTGTCAACAGTGACGTGGGAGTCAAGTCGCAAGTGCGACGACTGTTTGTTAGATGACAAGAGATATTTCGTCTTCCCCTCATACACTACTAGACCCATTTGCTTCAATACCTTATCCAGTCTGGAGAAAACAGAATTAACGGCGCGGACGTTGAGGCCAATGATATCAATATCATCGGTTTACGTCAGCAGCTGTGGACTCTTATAGAAGATTGTACTCGTACATTCGCTATTCAGCTCTGCAGCTCGAATTATTTTCTCTAAGAGTAGATAGAAGAAGTCGCACGATAGACAGTCGAATTGTCTGAAACCTCGTTTGTTATTAAACGGCTCGGAGCAGTCCTTCCCGATGCTCATGGAGCTTTTGGTATTGCTCTACGTCAGTTTACACAGCCGAATTAGTTTTGTGATGATACCAAATTCACACATAGCGGCTTAAGGGCGGCTCCATTTCGTGCTGCCAAAAGCAACTTTGAAATTGACGAAGAGATGATGTGTGTCGTTCGTTTTTTTACGGGTATGTTCCAAGATTCGGCGCATGGCGAATATCTGCTCAGTTGTTGATTTTTCAGGACTGAAGCCACACTGATAAGGTCCAATCAGTTTGTTGTCGATGGTCTTTAATCTTTCACACAGTACGCTCGATAAGACCTTATATGCGATGGTGATGAGTCTTATACCATGGTAGTTTGGCATAGATTGCGTGTATTGGGCAGAGCACACTTAATATTCTTTCATTCGACCCTGTTCTATAATATTATATACAACCCTTCACAAATTCAAAAGGTTTGAAAAAAGAACTTTATTTTGATCACTCAGATTGTATGACAGTTATATGCTATAGTAGTCCGATGTGAACAATTTTTTCGGAGCTTATTTCGTTGCCTTGGGCAATAATTTATGGCAAACTTCGTAAAGATATCTCATCATTTTCTTGGATCGAATTTAGCTCGCAACTCAACTTTGTTATTATAATTGCTTGGACAGTTTAGGCATAGTAAAAGTGAGCATTACAAGATAAAGCAACATGTTTTCATTATTGAACAACATTTTAAAACTTATGAAAGCTTGGGGTGCGCAGTTCAAATATTTCATATAAAATATCGTCGGAATAGTATCAACACATCATCAACTGTGAAGATTAATTGAAATAGCGAAACATTTAAGTATTGCATTAGTTTTAGGAGACTCTGTTTATTCGTGTGACATAGACACACACTGAATATATTTGGGAAATACTAAAAAAAAACTGAGGTTATTTTAGCCTTTCAAGTGTTAAAAATATTCAACGAGTTAAATGGTATACTATATACTACATTAACTATATATAATAAAGTATACGCCTTCAACTTTTTTTAGACAGTTCCCAACTTACAATTATATTAATTTATTGACCTACATTGCTGGAAATTTAACTTCACAAATATGTATGTTTTAAATGTAAAAGCAATTTCTGGAATTAGAATGAATACAAAAATAAACGAAAACAATTCTTTAGCCGCACAAACACTGCAAAAAACTCCTTTTGCAGTTGTTAGCACCGAAACGCGTTCATCTCTCCATAAACTTCTAATTAATTTCTTCTATGGTTTTTAACACACACATACCATACACACAACTTACGCACATGCTGCCAAGCAAGTACATAGCCACACATAGTATATATATTAAAAATAGTAGATATATTTATACAAAACATACATACACGTTAACAAATTTACACACAAACAAAGAATTACAAAAATTTTCTCCTTCATGTTATCCTCTCCAAACAAACCAACCAACCAACAATATATAAACCTAGGTGTCCGGCTGGTTACAAAATTTCGGGCAGTCAATGTGTCAACGACAATGAGTGTTTGCAATTTCCGTGCCGGAATGGTGGTCGTTGTCGCGATCACAATCCACCAAAGAAATATGAGTGCCACTGTCCGATGGGCTTCACCGGCATGAATTGCGAACTGGAATTACTGGCGTCCGGCGTGTTAACGCCATCACGTGATTTCATAATAGCGCTAGTACTCTGCACTAGTACACTAATTCGTAAGTAAAAACAAAAAACAAAAACAAATAGTAAAATACACACATATAAAATGCAAATCGTAAAGCGTTGAAAGTTGAAGAGGTAAGATGTGTGAGTGGAACTAACCGAGTTTGGCGTGAATGTTTTGAATTATTTAGCATTACATATAAGCAAATATTTATTTATTTATTTTATTTGTTGAGCAGCACTTGTAGTTTTTGTATTACTTTTTTATTTAAAATGTCCGCGAATATATAATAATTATTAATTGAAGTTGCACTTTATTAAATAACTAAAACTATAATTAAACAATTAAATTTAAATATTTATTTATACTAACAATAATATTAATTAATAATACAAAAATGTACATAGCAAATATTTAAACCCCTAATGCCTAACGTTTAAATTTAATTTCGTAAATATATAAATTTTAAATTACACTACATTTATATTCACAATTGAACAGCGACAGCCCTTAGCCACAAAGCGCATTAAATGAACGCGTTCAACCACATAACCACAATATTATAATACACGGCCATTAACCGGCACAAAGCCACGACGAAATCCCATATGCGTATTTAAATACAATTACATACATATAATTTACTAAAACTAGTTTTTAATCGAGCACCGCGCCTTACAAGGGCGTGTATTGCCGACCGAAAAGCATATAGAGTTGTTATACGTAGGTTGCCTTTTACATTGCGGGATTAGAAAAATAAAACAAATTTTAATTATAGAAAATAGCTTTATTGTTTCTCAAAATATTCTCCATTAAAATCTATACACCTTTGCATACGTTTAAACCAGTTCTCAAAGCACTTTTGTCACTTTGTTTGTGGAATCTCCGAAACATGTCTTTTGAACGTATCGCCTCTTCTGGTGTCGAAAAGCTTGACTTCGTAGTTTATTTTTTACGTACGAGAATAAAAAGAAGCCATTATTAAGTCAAATCAAGATTGCATGGTGGAGTCTTCTGAATTCGATATTTTGAATGCTCAAAAATGGAGTTGATTCAGGCGATGTCTGAAAGCTCGCATTGTCGTGGCGAAGAGTGATCCATTTTCGGTGGTTGGTTTCCCTGATTTCTGGAAAGACAACAGGAAACAAATGTTTGCAAACCAAACAAAACTTACTGCTCTGTATTTTTCTAGTCGTATGGTTGCGAAATATTCAGTTTTTCTAAAAAAAACAGTAACCATTTGCCTGGAAAGGCCTTAAACAATTTTGAAACACCCATACAGTTGACTATTTCTAACCACCGTTAGAGTATTCTTTGACGTTTCTCTCTATCGACAACAGCTTTTTTGAGCGATTCACAAATTGTGTGCGAACCAACGAGGAAAAAATTTTTCTACAATGAAATGTTCAATGTATGTTAGTCCCATTAATGCTCATAGTTGTCTCACCATAGGTCACATAGCGATCTTGCAATAGCATACTATCACAATAGAGTTCGGAACCTGAACTGATTTTGCACGACCTTCAAGAAATTCGTCTTAGAATGCTCTACGATCTCGATTGGATTCACCATACTATCAATAAACACTTAATGGAGCTTCATTGCCCAAAACTGAATTAAGTCCATCGATTCTTTGTTTGCTGAGATATTCCACGTCGAAAGCTGTGAAAATTAATCCCGCGCGGTTTTATTCTATTTTTCGATCGAGATGAATTTTTAAAGTTACTGTAAGCAACACAAATAACGTTCAAATGTCAAAATATTTTGAGTTTGTTTAACATAAAAAATGTTGAACTTTAAGTTACAGTTGTGTATTGCAGATCGTAACACTAGGGTCGCTAAATCCCGAAATATAAAAAGCAACCTACATAGACCTTCAATACAATATATTTTTGCACTTTTGAATCTCTCGTTTGTGTCATGGCGTTCTACAAATAGTAGTTTACAACTGAAAGTCTATTCAAAAGGTCCATTGAATTCGGCACTACATCGCTTGTTAGACACGTTTATAAAAAGCTTAAAATATTAACATTAAAAAAATCTCACTTTGTAATTAAATGTTATATTAAAGAACAGAAATGTTATAATTCATCGAAAATTGTGCCATAATTGTGAAACCTTTTTGCCGTATTTACAACTCATTAACACAAATACCCAGCGCAGCCAATGAGTGGCCATTGGGCAACCGGTGAATTGAAAATTAAAATTTCATACATGCCATTCGAGTGATGAGCACTTTCATTGAACCGTATAAGTTACAGGCTCTTGACTCTGAAGTGTTCGCTGTAATTCACACAGTTATTAATGTATGGATATGCATACATATGTAGACATACATACATCGGCGTATAACCCAGTGTATTTGCTTTGCAAATTGCTCTGCAAATATACTAGTCCGATAAAACCTAAATCTACACCAGTTTTTAAATGATCCTAATTCAGTGCAACGACTTCATGCAATTAAGTACTGAAATAAAAGAGCTTGAATTTAATTTTTAATGGCGGAATATATTTTCAATCCAGAATATAAACATTGTTTGTTTTTATCCATAACTCGATGTAACAGTGTCTGACGTGAACTAGTATTTCTTAACGAAATCTGATGATTACATTACGTAAAACGTCATCACCGAGAAAACAGCAATTTTCTTAAGTAAAAACACTAAAGACCTGTCCAAAGTAAAAGTCAAAAAATTTCTTAGAAATAACAATGGTTACACCCATGTGAAGACGTATAGTAATGTGTTTATTTTTAAATAGTATGAATCTAGTACATCTCATAACTCATCACCACATAAAACTACCACTTATCCGTCTCCATGAGAGTCGAGCCTACGAAACTGGATTTATATCCGTCCAAGCACTATCAACTCGGCAGCATTCCACAAAGTCAGTTTAGGGAATGTGAAAGGGACAGTCAGCGGACTATTACGCCTGAGTTTGGTACTAGTTGTAACTTAACCTGCACTGGTGGAATTATGTACGCATTAAATGTAGTCAGCTCTGGGCTGAAAAGTTGAAATTATCATGCACCTTTGCTCTGCTCTTGTATTGCAGTTTCAATTAATTTTAATTAATTCTCTTTTACATTCACGAGTTTTTACAATTTTTGCACTACAGCAGTAAGCACATGATTCTTAGACTGTAATGAGTGTGCATAAATGGCACTCAATAGTGCTGGGGGCAAAGATTTCAAAGTTTCCAGTTCAGCGTAATTGTGAGTCCTTACAGCGCAAAATGCGTGAGCTTGGGCCAGTTCGAACATCTCGGAACTGAGAATAACTACGCAACACTAAAGTTGAGTGCTATCTTTTAGTTGAGGGTTCACACTACAGAAGTTTCTAGGTTGTAAAAAGTTATTAAAACAAGATAATAAGGATTATATCTCACCATTCAGACTTTTTACGTTTGTTTATATTTTGTGGAATGGGTAATAAGAGCTGAGATATTGATGAAGATTTTTTTATACTCCCGAGCTATTATCAGTAATGCATATGATACATCAATTAAGCTTTAAAGAAGTGTCACGAACATTATCATTGGATAAAGTCACCGCCTAGCACATAATTTGTTACAAAAGGATATGACAAACTTTATTAGAGTTTTAATTACTTGAAGCTATTAACCAGTACAATTAGCAAATACGCAAAAACAAAATGCATTACTTTTAAATATTCCCAAAATTAAATATTAGCTGTCTTCGATTCGCCAAATATTTGAGAGTGGCGAATAAAAAAAAACCATACTAGATGCTCAATTTCAATATCTGCTGATGACACCTCGCATATGCTTCGTTATCACTCAATGTCCTTTTACTTTTACGGCATTCTTCCGTTTTATTGACTTCTAACTTATTTTAGCTTACCCGCTCTTATCCGGTATTATCCTAACTTATCCGTTTTTATCCTGAGTGGCTGAATCTATCATATCTAGTCAAATAATCATTAAACCACGCTACCCATCCCAAATAGCTTTATCCAGTCTCGATAACAGTATTCCAAGTACTTCTGATGATATCGTAATTACTTAATGTCCTTTTATTTTTGCGTTTTCCTCGAGTTTTATTGACTTTTAACTTATTTAAGCTTATCCGCTCTTATCCGAACTTATCCGTTTTTATCTTGAGTAATATTACCAATCATATATAGTCAAATAATCATTATCGTGTCCCAAATAACCTTATTCGCTCGTTGCTGCCCCTAAAAATACTTCACCAAATTCTTAATTCGGAAATAAGATTATCAAAAGAGGTGTCAGTGTTTATCAAAAATCTGGGTATTAAAACATGTTCAGTGTATAAAAACATTTAAATTGTCATATTTGACCATATTTTGTCATTTGAGCCATTCACAATAGTACCTGCGGTCTAAAATACACAAAACGAAACTTGGTAGCTTTGAAGATGGCGATTATGATCATAGGCTCCTGTATGAACTCAACTCGATAACTCGACTTTGTTGTTGCTTTTATAGGTAATTTTCACAAATATACCCGGAATAATAAATTTTGAAAGCTTTATAAAAGCACGTCAGGCATTAGCAGGATGGAAAGGTAGAAGGCAATGCCATAACTCAACTCAGCTCAATGCCTTTACTAAAAACACACACAATTATATCATAATTGAAATAATAATAATGTTAATTGTATATTTGTACGAGACTGCTGAAGCCGTGTAGCAGCGCTGACAGATTGATTAAGTAGCTGTGCGTCCTTTAAATTTGAGAAAACATAAATAAAACGAATATTAATTACTTCACGCATGTAAGCGCAAACTCGCATTGAAGCTTACTCACGGTATCAATGGAAAATATAATACATATGTATGTATATGTTTTTATCTTAATTTTCACACACGTGTACTTTGGGGTTTCACAATCAAGTGTTTTCGAGTTGAAATATTAAAATTTCAAAGTGGCAAAGTGGCAAGGCGCTTAAGAGTGCTGCGAATTTACAAATGAAATGCTGCTCTGCCACTTGCGAATTTGCAGCAGGGGCTGTTTTGCGCGCTAACGTGCAACAATGATACTGCAACATTGTTAGTTTAATTCATTGCCGGTTGTAAGCGCATTTTGTAACGGTACCATTCGTACTAAGCGTGGCAAACCCCCGCTGCAGCATGTTTGGCTTAGATACATACACACATACTTCTACATATGTATATCTACCATTTTGAGTTCTATACACGCTTGTTGCAAGTAATTAATGTTGCGCGTGTGGCTGACAGCGTGTTGGCGCGCCCGTACCACAAAACCGTTGCATTTCACTTTTATGCACATATGTATGTGTGTGCATGGGAGGGAGCACAATTTGTAATTTACAAACACACACACACACACACACATGTTACATAGAAATTTATATTTATTTTATCCAGTATTTGTTCGCGGTAAATTTGGTTAAGTTATGGAAGCTGTAGTTAGTCTTTTACCGGAAGAGCGTTGAAGGTATGCGTGTGCTGCGCAAGCACATTTAACTTACTATACTTACATATGTTCGTGCAAGTATTTGTGTGTGTATGTTCGTTTGCGTGTATGCGTGTATGCATTTATGAATTTTATTATTTTAATATTTTTGCTGACTAATATATTTGTTTATAGCCAAACGAGTCTGCGCATATATGCAGCGTTATTATTTAAAACAACCACTTTTCACACCCACACACACGCACACTCTCAACAAGCCGTAAAGCGTAGTAATGCATGTGTATTTAAGAGTAGTCGGTAGTTAAAAAGTAGTATTACTTTCATAATTATTGTATGTGAAATTATCCATTTTGAGTTTTTAAGTACCTACTTACTGAGGCGGTGGCGTTGTTGTGACAACATATGAATTTCCATTGCGTACAGACAATTTTAAAACTAACAGCAGCATATTAACAACATTGGCTCGTTGTATAGTCTAAGTTGGCGCGCGATAAGTACCGCCGCTTATTGCCGCGAAACGCTGGATATTGCATTTGAAAATTATTAATTCCACAAATATGTGTGCATTATATACCCTGTGTATATATATATGTATGCTCATAAATTATGCACTAAGCTTTCTATTGTGTGAAAAAACTAATGTTTACATACACTTACCCCCCCCAATCCTACATCCATTTCCAACGTTTCATGCGTACGCACCCCCACCACTCTTTTGCTACCACGTTTAGTTCTCGTGCTTGTGTTCGTTGTTTATAATCGGCGTCGTGAGGCGCATATTAAATACCCTGGCCCGGATGATGACGTGCGAGAGAATATTATCAACTATGATGACGAGGGCGGTGGCGAGGACGACATGACTGCATTCGATATTACACCGCTGCAAATACCAATCGGCGGGCCAATGCCACCCGAGCTGGCGGCCATGAAAATGCCAATAATGTGTAAGTACAAATATCTGTAATAATTTACCGTTTATTTTAGCAAATCGTAATTTTTAATCCATAAGTGGCAAATGAATGAGCGTTTACATAGCTGTGCAGGGGCGGCTGCGCGTAATGGATATTGATTATTAGCCATTTTGGTGCAAATACTGAAATACTGTTGAGCACACATTTGCTATTTATGTACTCGTATATGCAAAAGTTTGTGCAAACATTAATTATTAAGCTTAAAGCATATTTTTTACTTTGAATGGGATTTTTCGAGAGTTACCAGGCAGCAGTTCTGATTGTAAAATTCCATTTTATGATAGAAGCTTATAGTTGCGGCTGTTTGGTGTTAATTAAAGTTGCATTTGAGGCTACAAAATTAAAGCAGCTACCCATATTATCAATATAGTAATGACTATTAATAGAAAGTATTTAAAAAATATTTTTTATTTAATTTTAACGCCCATAACCGAGCTTAGGCAACTTTCATGATGTTTAAAATTAACATAACAAAAATTTTAGTTTCATTTTATAGACAAATTCTAACCGCAATGCTTTTATATTTTTTCTAATTACTTACGATTACATTTCTAATTACATTCTTTAAATGTTTAATAATCACTTAGTGGCACGCCATAAGTTGGCAAGTAAAGTCTCTTCAACAATCTTAAAGCAAACTCTGCAAGTTCCCACCTCGGCAAAATAAACCATCCGTCCGTCCATCTTCCACCTCATAATCTTTGTATGCAAGTACGCTTGCGACAGCATTAAAATTGTAAGCAACATGAATTTGCACTTCAGCTTTGCTTTGCGTTGTGGAGCTGCGCCAAACACTGATGACGCCCTCAGCTCCCGCTCTGCCAGTGAACAATCTAAAAAATGTAGTGACACAGACATTTTTCTCCAGTAACGCACTAAAATATGTTGAATAACAGTATGCCGGCGAAGTTCTCCGCGCAAGCTGCCTGCAAGCTTACAAATTTTTCTTCTTACTCATCTGAAACTCGTACTAATTTTATTTCCATTGCTCCATTTCCTGCTCGTTTTCTTTATGTTCGCAACGTTGCAGATCCGGTGATGACGCTAATGCCCGGCCAGGAGCCAAACGTGGGCATGTTCATTGAGGAGCACAAAAAGCGTGCCGATGGTGACCCAAATGCACCGCCCTTCGATGACTTACGCAACTATGCTTATGAAGGTGGCGGCAGCACAGCCGGTTCGCTGAGTTCGCTGGCCTCTGGTGAGTACTTCAGTGAATTACTAAATAAATTACAACTAAAAACACACATAAATATGCTTACAACAGTTCGTAACTTCCCATCGTTTAGTGTATATTTATTTTTGTTTTCTATACACTAATACATACATATTTTAATATATTCTTATATATAAGGCAGCACTTTTATGCTTTTGCACCCAATATTCGCTCCATTAGAACTCATTTAATTCATTAGCTAATAGATCAGATTAGAACTTAATGCCAGTGCAACATATTACCATATATACATACTTATATGTAGGTAAAAATACAAAATTTTTGTTTTTGAGATTAAAGCGAAATAGACTCTTTCAAAAGTTTTCAAATTATATCGAATGAAGAAATTTTAAAGCAAATATATGTATTTTTATTATAAATGTATTGGTTAGGAAAGTACGTTACATTCTAAAGAATTCTCAACAAAAATGTTCATGCTTTTAGGCAATCTAGACAATTCTAAATGTGAACTAAACAATACCTTAAATTGCCACTAGTTCGGGTTGGGAACGTGACAAAAAAGTATCCGGAAATTGTAAATAATAATCATCAATACTTATTTTGGCGCCTTCAAAGTAATCCCCACCAGATTCAATACACCTATGCCAACCATTTTTTCCGTCCTCGAAACACTTTTCATAAACACTTTTTGAGATGGCCTTGAGCTCATACAGAGAATTTTGTTTTATCTCTTCGATCGACTGAAAACAGGTTCTACAAGTATTCCGATGATTTTTGAATTGTTTGCATGTCAAACTCATAAACCCATGTCTTGTCGGCAATTATAATATTCTCTATAAATGTGGTAAAATAGGTCCAAAGAGACCTATTTACGGTACTCTATTTGAAAAAAATTCAGCTTTATCGGGACAGGTCGAGCAAGAACGCGTTTCATACCCAAAATATACATCAAATCATTCAGACGCCATCTCGCTAACATTTGATTGACGTTTTTCAAGTAACCTTTTTTCACTTTCTTAATATTGTCATCGGTTGAAGAGTCGAAGGTTGTCTAAAACTAGGCATGTCTCCAACGACCTCTCGATCGTCTTTGAAGTCTTTGTACCACTCGTAGCTTAATGTTTTTGATAAAGCTGAATCAGCGCTCATATTATATTTGGCGTAGTAATTATGGACAGTCCTACCAACTTAGCAATATACATTTTGAAATATCATTTACCAGGGGAGTTTAATTGCAAATTCTGGGTGCTTTATTGTCACAATGTATAACAATATTCAGTTAAATTGAAAGGCCGTAACTTAGAAAAGTTCTCTTATTTTTATTCCTTCTTACAGCAATTCCCATTAACTTTTTGTTGGAAGTTTAGTCGAAAATTCTTGGCTCATAGCCTTCTACAATATATAATTTAACACCAAATTTCAATTTCTATGTAGGTCGTGGAGTTCCCAGTTACCCAGGTGAATTGAAAAGTTTTGTCGTATGATTTACTGGCTCATCTGCTTCTATAAAGGTGCCTATATCTTATTTGTTAAGCTTCGCTTTCAATGTTAGATTGGACATATAGTATTTCTCTTTCGAAGTTAGGATAGGAAAATATAAAGGATCATATATCTGACTTGACGCTATTAAATTCTTATTTATTGCAATAATGCATAGATTATTCATAATACCCAAGGCAACATAGTGACTATCACTGTAACATTCAACTAGGTTTTACAGAAATGCGAGAAGATTAAGATCCGAACAATTTCCATCTGCTACATAGCGTTTATTTCGTTGAGAACAAATAAAAATCGCTATCTTATGTTCAACATATATTTTTTATAAATTGATCAGAACACTTATGCCTCTGAGAACCGTTGTGTCAAACTTTCAAATTTAAATTATTTATTGCATTTTAAACAGATATATGAAGTATTGAGCCAATTTCCGGTTTATTAGTTAGCCTAGAGTTATGAAATATTCTCGAAATATATAGTATACGAGTATGATATACAAACTTATCTCAACTGAAACTATAGACGAACTTAAATGTATACTTTGATTTAGATTAGCCAAATATACAAGAACAGAAAGTAAGCTTGATTTCCAACCATCCAATCCACTAACCGCTAAAGCCCCGAACTATAAGTACTTACATATATAAATACTTAATTAATAATTGGGATACACAGTAGTAACCAGACACAATTACAAAGAACTATTTCATAGAGATGGTACCAATTTGCTATCTCCTTTACATAAGGTGTATAATTTAACTTTCTATTTAAATATATAGTTACAGACTGTTAGCTAGCTAGTTCATATATAGTTCATTTAGTTTGGCAATCCATTTGCATAATTCATGTTCAAAATATGTTTTCCATTTTAAAATTACAGGACTGCGCTCCAATACTGCTGAATATTGGGTGTAAAAGTGAGCAAACAGATTTAAGTAGTTTTAAGAAAACCAATAAAAACACAAAAATTAATACACAATAGAAATATATATTATATTCCGATTGTTTTATTGATGTACCCACTTAAGTATGCAGACCAGGTTTAAATAAAATGGACACATAGAGATTTTGCGTAGGAAAATAAATGAAAATAAATTTTGGTGTCAAGAAAATTTAAACGATTGTTATTTTCCCCACTTTTGGTGATCAGGGATCTCCACGCTTCTTCGATTAGACCGTCCCCTCTACTATTCCGATCTGAACAATTTCTTCGTGTACCGTTGTCTTGACCAATAATTCAAAGATATCTCGTCAAATACGCGAGTTTATCTTACGAAGGTATTTTGATCGATTAAATCGGATTATAAAAAATCGTTTTTACTCGAAAGGTCTGTTGAACTTTTTGGCACTCATAAATTAAGTTTTCTTAAGTGGAACCAATATTGGAGTGTACCCTTAATCCTTTGTTTAGTGTTAAATTGAAAACTTCAGTTTGTGAACTGTTTATATTAATTACCTTTGTTTAGATTTGACATCGGTTTTCGAAAATTCGAAACTAGCGATACTTCTCTTTAAGAAATTCTTTTACAATACCATATTATGGGGTTATATGATCTGAAGGAAGTAGTACTCGCTTGGCGTTTACAGTTACTGAATATATAATGGATAAAAAAACGTATGTTATTTTACTGTTTCGAGCTCTCGAAACTGGTTGATAGACATCTCGAAGAAAGGCCCTTTAGGAAAGTTCCTTCTTCCAATGGTTTATTTCGTTTTTTCTTATTATCAGTTAGAAAAGTTTTTATCTCTTCTCCAAGTACTTCAAAAAATATTTCGTTTTGTGAAATTTGTAGGAAATTGAAAACTTTTTAAACATAATCCACACCAATTTTCCGTAAACCTCACCGTTTAAGAGATATTAACGGTTTAATATGATTATTTAAAAGAAAAAAAGTTCTTATGCATTTTATAACTTAACGAAAAACATTATTATAAATGCGAAAAAATCTAGTTTTGTAGGAAATTCCCTGCTCTATAAAAATTACCACTTATTCCTTATCTTTTTATATATTTTTAATAATTTTTGTTTTTTCGCTGATTGAATCCGGAAATTATGTAGCCCATTTTTGTAGAGCTGAAAATTTCCTACAAGACTTCGAGCGTTGCAATTTAAAATTATGTTTTTTCTTTAACTAAAAATTCAAAAGAAAAAAACAAATTTGTCTTAAAATAGTCAAAATTCAAGCGTTAATATATTTGAAACGGAACTTTACGAAAAAACCGTAGATGCACCTGTTCTAGAGCATTCAATTGCTATAAAACCTATTAAACGAAATATTTTTTCAAGTAGTTGGAATCGAGCTACACTTTTTTTGACTGATAATAAGAAGAAATAAAAAACCGTTAGACGGAGGACCTTCTCGTTAGAATTAAGAGCTCATATTCGGAGAGCCTGTTTTAGAAGTGTCTATAAACCAATTTTTCAGGCTACCGAGCGAAAAAAAATATTCGAATTTTTTAGACCCACCCTAATATTTATATCATAATAAATTTTGCACACAATACAGCAACATTTCCATCGTGTGATGATGTAAAAATTTGAAGAATATATTCTGTGATCCTTTATGTTTGCATAACTCAAAATTAAAACTCTTCACTGACGCAACGTTTGAATATTTATTCATTGATAAGGGTTGCTTTCAAAATTTGAATATCCGATATTCCACTTTCGTAGAAAAAATTGTATTACGATTTGTTATAACTTAAGGGGTTACATGGGTTTCCTTGGGCAAAAAACGGCCTTTTTTCAATAATTTTGTTTACATATAAAAAATTAAATATTTTAATGAAATTTTTTTTTATTTAAAAGACTCATATTTAATAAACATTTTGTAAAATTTTCAAAAAAAAATATCAAAATGGCAGTTATTACGACGCCATTTCCGGCAGTCCCTCGGAAAAAAGGTGCATCCGCGTTGTCAGCAGAACTTCTTCAGGATCATCGTTTTCCCTTCATTGTCGTCAAATTTCCTTCCTGTAACTTTGATAGGAGCGATATTGCTATTTGAGGCCGTCTTGCAGATAAAAATATATTAATAAAAATGTATGTGTAGCAAGAAAATGTAACCTTTCTGTAGGTAAACTATTTGTTGTGGGTGTCAGTGTTTGCTTTATACAAGTAGACATACTCCTTTACATACCTTTTTATGTAATATACATATGTACTATATATCTGCGTGAGGTATTCTACTGGGCATTATATTGTAGCAGAAAAATTGCACTTGCTTTACCCGCTAATAAATTATTTTACATTATTTCCACTACTTACTGCAGGCACTGATGATGAGGCGCACGAGTATGATTACTTGGGCTCGTGGGGGCCGCGCTTCGGCAAACTGGCCAACATGTACGGCGACGAAGTGAACGCTGCAGCTGCACACCCCGAATTAGGATTGTAAAAACACAAAGGACACAAAACGGAAAAAAGCTCCATAAGTACGGCAGAAGAAGCGAAGTACACTTAAGAATATGGAAAACCAAACAGAGATAATGATAAAGATGAACGTGAAAATGAAGATGAATATAAGGACCAAGAAGTAAAAAATAAAGAGCAAAGATTTAAATGGAAACTAAATTAAATTAAATATAAAATAGTGTAGTGCAACCAAAGATAGAAGTGAAAATGAAAATCTGATGTAGAGGAGATTGAAAGGAGCTCGCGAAAACGAAAACCAGCAAACTATGGAAAATTAAATTAACGGCGACAAAAATGGCATTTGTAAAAAAATACTCATCCCCATACTAATTTTATATAAGACTACTACTGTACGCTAAATTTAGGCAGAGAGCAAGTTAAGAAAGGTAAACTAAAGACAAAAATATTTTCAGCCTAGCAAGGTTCTTTCATAAGGGGCAAGCGGGCCGAGTCGCAATACTAAGCTGTTAAACTTGCGGGCACGAATATAAATGTTAATGAAACCAAAGTATTTAAATGTAAGGAGATAAAACAAAAAAACAAACACATACATACAAAACACATACGGAAACTGTAGACGAAAAAAAAAAAACAAAAACACATGAAATTAAATACTCATCATAGTTTTATAAGTACTGTACATTTCCTTTTTGATATTATTTATTACTATTATAATACAACTATTTAAGGCGTATACTTAAAATTTAGATTTAGTTAAAAGTTACACAGTGTACGTGGGTGCAGAGCACGCAATTATGCAACACCGGTGAGGCAAGTATGGTTGCAGATTGCACCTCAACGCTTCAAAAGTAGAAGCTGAAGGGGATGTGAGATATATAACAAATTGCTATAGTCAAAGAGGTGATATTGCACGCATACATATTTAGTAGTTATAGCATTTTTAACAAGAAACCACAACTAAAGGATCAATTCAACGCAACGACAAGCAGTTATAGGCCAGAATTGAGTTAAATTTTGCATTGTGTGTTAAAACATATGTACAAGTTATTGTATGTATACATATATTATAAAGTGACTGTTGAGCAAACATTGATGAAAAAATAGTATCTTGTTGAAATATCTCGATTTTAGGGAAATTAAATATTTCTAGAGTTCAAAACTATGTTTTGAGCGCAACTATCGGCACACTAGTAAAGAAAAAATACAAATTGATTTTTGTATAAATTTTATTATGTTCGCTGGCGGTGAAGTTGCAGCTTTCTAATTTCTAATGAAGTCAATTCTTGAGTTGTCAGTCCTTATTATATTTCATTCTGCGTTTTCGAAAAAGAATACTGCCAGCCATAAGTTTCTCAGGCGCACTTGATATTAGGTTGGATTAAAAATTTTCGACTATTTCAATTATAGCAAATTTTCCTTTACAATTAGCGATAATTCATATTGGTTTATTTTATGTGCCTACACTTTACTTTGCTGGCAAACCTTCGAGTATAGCGAATCGAACAAGCAACTGGTATAAATCATATAAAGTGGCATAATTCAATATGCTTAAGAATTGTTTTTAGTATTACGATTTTCGACATTTTTCAACCAGGAATAGCGAATCGAACAAGCAAATGGCATAAAACATGTAGTGGCATAATCGAACATACTTGAGACTTGTGAGTAGTAGTGCAATTTTTAGCAAAGACATACCGATTCGAACAAGCAACTGGCATAAAACATGTGTGCTGGTTAATCGAATAGTGGTTTTAGCTGTTGCGGATCTTGCTACTCGATTGAGTGGTTTCACTGCTTCGACAGGAGACCGTAACATAGTGTATCACAAAGTGGTATAACTCAAATATACTGGCATAATTTCATAGGTGTAATACCACTTAAAGCATACGCAAAATTTCTTGGCTCGAATTATTTTCACTAGTAAAAGTTTTAAAGAGAGCAGCACTCAAAAATATTGAACACCGTGCAGGCTAATTGAAGGCGGCAATATTTTCCTAATTACTACTTTGTGAGAGACTTTCTTGTAGGTCGTGCTTATTACAACTAGTTATTATTAATGCTTTCAACTCTTCACACGCAGCACTTTCAGGCCAAAAGACACAAAATGTACCCACAAACACACACTCAAAGACACCCTTATATATACATGTTGTATATGTAACTAACTGTATGTTTACAAGAAATTAAGAAAATCAACAAAAAAGGCAAATTAGGCGAAATGAGTTAATGTTGAGCGTAAGTGAAAATGTGTGTATGCATTAAAATTAATTAATTATTACTTTACTTTTTATGTAGACGTAATTATATCAATTAAAGCGTATAATTAAATATATCATAATAAACAAAAAAAAACAAAATGAATGAAAATTTAAATTTAAAGTAAAATGAATACCCAAAGACTGTTTTCGTTCCATCAAATATGTGAAAGTGAACAACACGCATACATGCATACTTAACTTTAATTAATTATAAAACCTGGGCTGAAAAGTTGTACTATTTGAATAAGTAAAAATACAAAAACAAAAATAAATAAATGAAAAAATTATACATTTGTGGAAATTACAAAAATTGAAAACTTCTTCTTTTTTACACAGCAAAAACAAAAATCGTAGAAAATGTAGAAACAAAGTTTGGATAACTAAGCTTGTGTGCTGAGAGGCTGGCGGCTTTGGTAATCGGTGGTCTTAACCGACTCATATGGTGTTTCTATTCATTTCAACTTTTATCACGATTTTTGCACCTTTGCTGCGCCTCTCAAACACAACTGCACCATCTATGGGAAAAATGTTGCATCATAATAGAAATATGAGCGGTGAATTATAATAGCAAAACAAGAAGCAAACAAAAAAAAACTAAAAGTCTCCTTCATACTAACAAATCACTAACACAAACTTAATTAAGCAAATTCGCATAGCAGAGGAACATTTAATTAGACAAACTTGTATTACGAAAATGATTAAAAGCAAAAGTGTAAAACCAACTAATTAACGCAAAACAATGAAAATGTAAACGTAAAACTTACCTTTAGGTGAACTTAGCGCAATTGAAGTAATGAATAATTGAATAATATGAAGCAAAAATGATGATTATGATGAAAACGTAAAAGCATATTTATATATAAACAAACGAATGCAATTAATAAGGAGGTGCATATGTATGTGTTGAAATTGATTTCACAAAACTGGCAGACACTGTAAATAGTTTTAGCATGTAATGGACGCAAGAGCCGCAGGCAGCCAAGACCGGCGCTGTCTGCTTGTGTTCGGCACTAGTGTATTATGACGTAATTGAAATAGTGTTTGAATATAATTACAAACAAGTACATATGTAAGCAGCAAAATATGAAAAACTAATGGTTTTAAATAGGTCACACGTAAACCAAAAGCAAAAAATAATAAAAAATAAATAAAATAAGCAGAATATAGTAAAAAAAACAGTATTTATATGTTTAAAAGTAAAAGTAAAAGTAAATTAAATAGATTTTAGTAAAAATGGGGAGACAAAATCTAGATATTAAAGTACATTTAATTAAAAAGAAAACAACACAATATCTTACTAAACGGGCCCAACTGCATGGCGGAATAGTGTTCAAATGGCATGCCATGTATAAGGAGAAACGTTTATAATGATAATGAGATTATGCGTGAATTCAAAAAATAGCACGATAAACACATTTAACAATAACACCATGCTAATAAGAAGGTAAATTAATACAAACACACACATAACAATAGAAAAAAGTAGTAACAAATAATAACAACAAAAGGAAGTTAGTATAAAAAATTTATTAAAATACAGTTGAACTCGTGCTTAAACGTGAAAGCACTTTCAGTTGAAAAGTACACACTTGGAGAAAAAGCAACAAAAGCCTGTAAAACTAAAAAATTAATTATCAGTTAAAAAACCTAATTATTAAAAGGCTATAAATGCGGAGAATTGAAAGGAGTACGAAAAAGCTGAGTTGATATGTTTCAACTGAAAACCTACCATGAATTCAGTTTAATATGTATTTTTCATATTTTTTTTTGTTAAAAATTTTTTATAAATTTATATATTTTTTTAATTTGAAATTATTTTTCTTAATTTTTATGGCTTACGGCAACAAAGAAATATATTAAAAAAATATTAGTTTATTTCTATTAAATTTTAGTTTAATAATTTTTTTATAGTTTTATTTTGTCTTTCAGAAAAGTATTTTAAAAAAATAGTAGTTTATTTTTATTAAATTTTTTTTTAATAATTCTTTTTACAGTTTTATTTTTTGTTTCAGAAAATTATTTTATAAAAATATTAGTTTATTTGTACAAAATTTTAGTTAAAATTTTTTTTTGTAGTTTTACTTTGTTTTTTAGAACAATATTTTAAAAACATATTAGTTTATTTTTCTTAAATTTTTTTTAATATTTTTTTTTTCAGTTTTAATTTGTGTTTCAGAACAGTATTTTAAAAAAATATTAGTTCATTTTTATTAAATTTTTGAAATAAAATTTTTTACAGTTTTATTTTGTGTTTCAAAAAAATTTTTGGTTTTATAATTTTTTTTGTTACATTATATTTTTTTTATTTTTCTAAAACTTTATTTTAATATATTTTTCTACAGTTTTAGTTTGTGTTTCAGAAAACTATTAAAAAAAAAATATTAGTTTAATTTTCAGTTTATTCAGTTTATTGGACCAGTGCAGAGCCCTTAAAAAATGGTAAAAAGTGAAAGAAATTCAAAGAAGGCGGAAAATCATTGGAAACGTAAGATTAAATAACAAATAATAAAGTAAAAATAATTCACGAGCAAACTGAGATAGGGAATAGAAAAAATAGGGGCGTGGTGGAACTTTTAAGCGTTAAAAATGGCTTATCTCAATTAACGGCAAAACTACGAGTTCCATTGGCTTTCAAACTGCTTTGAATTTGTTTCTTTCAAAAATTTACTTTCATCAATTTTTTTTTCTTTTTTCAAAAATTGTATGCACATATACTTATCTGCCGACCTTCATCTTATAATTCTCGTTGCAATTTATGTAATTTCGCTATTTATTTTATTAAATATAAAATATGTTTTTTTTTCTATTTATAATAACACACTTTTCATTGAAAACTTTAATTTTTATCAAATTACAACTTTTTTCGTACAAAGTTACTTACGTATAATTTTTGTTGATAATCACCAAATCGTTTGTAAATTACCATTAAAACCATTTTGTATAGTGTCTAATTTTCATAATTTAATAATAAGATATACATATAGAAAATTAGCTTCAGCTAAACCACACCCAGTGCAATTTACCATTTATATACATACATACATACATACATACATATATTGAATACAAATATTTATACACAAAACATTTTACATGCATATACTTTAACGTAGATAAGTTATAGGACATTCATACATACAAACAAACACATACATATACTCCATATACCTACATATTATCAAAAAAAAAAATCTAAGAAAATATTTAACCCTAACTGCGTTTGCACACATACAAGTATAAAACCCAGAACTTAAACCAAAACAGTTTTATTTAATAAGCAAGTGTTTTGTTGTTATTTTAGCATAACTGACATAATATATATATAATAAATCATACAAATAATTTAACAACCTTTTTTATCGAGAACATTCCCAGTCAAGCGGACATATGTATGTATGTGCAAATGTGTCGTATGTACATACATATGCATTAGAATGTTTTTACATAAGAATACAACACGTACAATGTATCGTGAAAATAGCAATAACCAATGTAATTAAGTCAGCCAAGTTGTTAAACATGAGTCAACGTAGAGTTGTGGAAGCCGTATTTGTTACCTACAATCTAACACACTCACACAAGAGATCTTATTATTATGTTTGAACTCGATTATTCACACAATTCATGCTGTACGACTTTTGAAAATAAAATTGAATATTATCGGAAATCATATATGTTTTGGTGTACTAATTTTTTGTAAAGAAGGGCAGACTTTGCAGGCTTCAACAGTTTGCACTGCTATTATAATTCGTAAAATAGCAATGCTAAAAAGCAAAATGCAAATAAAAAAGGTAAAACCAAAAGGAAGGAAGCTACTATTTTCACAACCTTTAACAAGAGATGGTTTCATTTTTTCCTATAACATCTTCTTTACATTGTTTTAGACAGCAACTAGCTCTCCGTAATACTTAGGAATCAACATCAAACTAAAATACTCTAATGAAATTTACGATTAATATGTTGAATGCAGATATTGATAACTGCGAAATCCTTTTATTAGGATTGTGTTCAGGGCAAACAGAAGATATTCTCAAACACCGACATCGAATAAATTTGTTTTATCTTAAGATCACAGTATGTTCTAAGACCTCAAATCTTTTTTGAAGTTCGTTCAATAAAATTTTTATGACTGTTTAGTATTGCTATAGCCGATATCTGCATCAGACAGAAATAACTGGTGAACTACTTGTAATTAGCAGCGCTACATAAGCGAAGACACGCACCGGATTGTGGAGCTGACGTTGATTCAAATAAATGTTACTTTATTACCTTATTCCCCCTTAATGGTAACCATGCCAAAATTAAAAAAAAAAAAAACAAAGTCGTTACAAAATTTTCAGCATGCCAGGTGTGCTAGCTAGTGTTAGCTACACTATTTATAGGTCAAGAACGGCTGACCCGATTAAGTTGAAAATTGGTGGAGAGGCAGTTTAGAACCAAGGGACGGACATAGGGTACTTTGTATGCTTTTATGTTAAAAGTCAGTACAATTCGTCTTCTGAAGATATTTCGAACGACCTTGAGATGAATAAAGAGGTATCTAATAGGGCTTTACTCTTGATCGAAGACAGGTCAGGTTAGGAATGCCAGCGCCAAATCGTGAAATGAATGACTGCATTGCTTTGTGGTAAATCTGCTGAAGAATTCTTTGAACAATTGTTGACTATCGGTAATATATAGTTTAGTATCTGATGATGAAACGAGCGGATTTATTTCTGTAACTTTGTCTCATCGAAAGACGAACAAACATCTTTACTAACCACAAAGGTAATGAATTGTTAATTGAGCGAGCAATTTTAGCGGGAAAGAACAAAGATGTAGAAGACCTAACCTACGAGTTCAGAATGAGGACACTGGATCAATGCATGAATTCAATTCTATTGGTTAAGTAATAAATGAAGATGAAGCCACTAAGTAATCAATTGAATATTTAAACTCCTTGGATGAGCCTGGCTTGTCAATGCACAATTTACGTCTAATGGTTGGCTCCGTAGTAATATTGCTTCGAAACATAAACCAAAAAAAATATGTAATGGTACGCGTTTGGTGGTAAGTAAATTGATGAACGATGTGATTTTCGCTACAATACCCAATGGAAAATTCGAAGGTGAGAAAGTTTTGATTCTAAGTATACTGATCATCCCAACCGATATGCCGTTTGAGGTTAAAATACTTCAATTTCCGATTCTGTCATTCGTAATGACCATTGACAAATCACAAGATCAATCTTTTAAAGTTTGTGGTTTTAATCTGAAATATCCACATTTCGCATGGCCATTAAGTGGCATGTTCAAGGGATGGAAGGTCATCTGCGTTGTTTGTTCTTGCGTCAGATAATTAAGCAGAAAATGTCATGTATCACAAGGCACTGAAGAGTACGACCTCTGCACTAGAATACATGAACCTTAAAGAATCATTTAAATACATAAATATTTCTTATGTATTTCCTAAAAAAAAGACTTAACAAAATCCAAAACTTGCTTATTTGTTTCCTCTAAGGCAAAACAGAGTTCGCCGGGTTCTGCAGTTTACAATATTTTTCACTGGAAACAAAACGATTCATGGTTCACCTATGTCTAGCGCAAAAGTTACATAAGTGGTGCTTAGTGTATATCTATAAGGTACTGTAAAATCTCTTAACATATTGTTCAGATGGAACCACTATGGCATATAGCTGTCTTTCCAACTAACTGATTGAAATCAAGAAATCTCCACACAATTTGTTTTTCTTTTTTAAATAAGCTTATGTCGCCTTAAAGGATGTTTATATCAAAAACGTGGCTACAAAAAACTAGCAAAACCTTTTCCGTTAGACGCAAGTTGTTGGTCTTCTATGCGTACTTTTTAGCTTTAGTTATACATATGTACCTATAAAAAATGCACCTGAGATGGGTATTATAGACTCGATGCAGCTGAAGTTAACTGTTTGTTAACTATTTGGTACCAATAGAGTACCAATTTTTTTACGGATTCTGCTGATGCTATTTAAATATATATTTTGGTCCTACAATAAACATTGTGATAAAAAAGTAAACGGCAAATGTAAATAGAACGCAAAATATCTAATTAATCATCAATATTTGTTTTGTCGCCTTCAAAGTAATCTCCACCAAATATAATATACTTATGTCAACGATTTTTCCAGTTCTTCATCTTTTCATAAGCACATTTTCGGAGGGCCTTCAGCTCCTCCAGCGAATTTTGATTTATTTATCTCTCCGATCGACTGAATTCGGGTTCCACGGAGCGTCAGTTTTAGTTTGGAGAACAAGAAAAAACTACACAGAGTTAGATCTGTTGAATACCCTGGTTGGCCGATGATGTTCATTGCATTTACAGCTTTAAATTCGATCACCATCGTACTCTGAAAAAATTAAGCTTTATCGGTACGAGTCGAGCAATAACGCGTTTCATACTCAAAATATCTACCAAAATCATTCGAACGGACTTGCGAGAGATATCGAGCTTTCTTTCTCTAAAACTTGCCGGATGATTTTCAAGCACCATATCCTTCACTTTTTTAACATTTTCATTAGTTGAAGAAGTCGAAGGTCGTTCAGAACGATGCGTGTCGCACATGAAATGTGGTTAGAAATACAAAAATTTAGACAAATTCTTTGTTCGATATTTTTATGCATTGAAAAAATCCCAACGCACTACTAAGGTATACCGACTTAAGCAGCTGCTGTTAAAGTCCTACCATGCTAGCAAAACCTTAAAATTGACCGCAATCGAACAACAGAGCTCGCTCGAAAACGTGAACATGCTTTTTTGTATATTAACTATTCTAAAACGCGAATAAGGCAAGAAAACATGAACAAAAATAGTTTCAATGTTTGAAAGTACTTTGTATCGATACCCCTAATAGTAAATTACGGTTTTTTGTGGTTGAATGTAACGGGTAACAAATTTCGGTCGCAATTTTGGATTTGCGTGAAGCGTTTCATATTCGATTTAGTGTGCAAAACTTAATTCTAAGTATTTGACATCATTTACAAAAAGGGTCGAGTGTGACGTCATTAGCGAAGAAATATATGTAATTTTGCTAAATGCACAAATTGCGGCATTAAAGCAAGAAAACAAGTGATTTTAAAATGCGTAAGCAACACATTTTCTGCGCATGGAATAGGAAAACAACAACAAAACAAAAAAGAGAAAGCTCTTTAACCGTATGCGAAATAAGAACTGGCCAATAAGTGCCTTAATGCTAAAAAGAAACAGCCAAAAACCTGCATTCAAAATTAAAGGAAAACGAAGCTGATTTTTACGCCAGCGATGGATGGCTTTAAAATTTCAAGAAATGATATGGTATTTGACTTCTTCAAACATCGGGCGAAAAGTTGCCTTCACAGTCTCAGCTAGTTAATTGAACAAAAAACGTATGTCTTCAGTTTTGGTAAAGTCGGAGAATCAACGAATCACGCCACAGGAGTTCAGAAACTCAAAATCATGGCAATTGGAAAGTCAACGAATCCACGCTGTTTCAAAAACTTTCAGTGTCCTATTGAGTACAAGGACTCAAAATTCGCCTGGATGACGTCGGCTGTTTTTATACCCTTACAACCAGTTGCTACAGAGTATTATAGTTTTGTTCAACTAACGGTTGTACGTATCACCTAAAACTAATCGAGATAGATATAGAGATATATAAATGATCAGGGTGACGTGAAAAGCTGAAATCCGGTTGACTGTCTGTCTGTCCGTCCGTGCAAGCTATAACTTGAGAAAAAATTGAGGTGTCTTGATGAAACTTCATGTGCAGGTTTCTTGGTTCGAGTTCGTAGATGAGCGTAATCGGACGACTGCCACGGCCAAAAATTGCCATTAACCGCAAACGTATAAATTGACATAACTAAGCACTAAATTAAGATATAAAACTCATATTTGGCACAGATATGTTCGCAACAGCCAGGGGCACCTGTGAGAAAAAAATTTTGAAAAAGTGGGCGTGGCCTCGCTCTCTAATAAGTTTAATATATATATCTCCTAAACCACTAAAGCTACAACAATCAAATTCCCTCAGCATGAATATTACAAAAGCTCTTACCGATAGTGCAGAGTGGATGAATTCGGATGAAAATCCGGTTCATGTCCCATATAACGGTACTGTTCAAAACTACTAAAATCGCAATAAATTCAATAACTCCTAAATACGCCAGAGACATTAAATTTTACCACCGCGATAGTATGAGTAGGCTTTATGCCAGGTAGTGTAAAAATTGGATAATGAGCGTGGCACCGCCTACTTTTTGGTGAAAGCTCATATCTCGGAACTCGACCAACGGATTTCGACTAAATTTAATATGTATCATTTCTTAACATTCTTATGTTACAGTGTGAAAATAAGCAAAATCGGACAACAACCACGCCTTCTTTCCATATAACACAATTTTAAATTCCATTTTATTCGTTCAGTTTCCAGTAAACAAATCAAGAAGCAATTAATATTACGGTATACAATTTTGCACAAATAATTTCTTTAGTGTGTGCCACTTGTGACCAAAAATTGTTCAAATCCAACCATAACTTCTCCAGACCCTAGGTACCGAATATGTGAACCCAGTACCTATAGTTGACTTCTGATCGAAGATATCGGTCAATGTGTGAGATATGAAACTAAAATTTGGAGAAAATCGTTCTCTGACAATGGTATGTCTGTATGCCAGAAATTGGCCGAATCGAGCCCAAACTCCCTCAGCCTCTATATACCTAATATAAAGATTTTCAAACTTACAGGTGACTTTATGCTGGATATATCCGCCAATATTTGTGTTATCTCATTGAAATTGAGAGAGCGTGTTTTAATTATGACAGTGTGTCTTTGAGCCAAAAATGGATAAATTTAAATAAATGGATAAACTTAACTCCCTTATAACCATTACCAGGATTTCGAACATCCGGTTGACAATGCTCCATATGATTGGTGATTGTATATGAGGTACCTAAATGATAAGAGTTAATGGATAATATCAGGTCGATACTAGCCCAACTCCAATATACTACATATGTATAATGTCTATCGTTTTTCTAACAAATTTTAAGTTGAATTTGATGGCCAGTGTATGAGTATATATATATAGTTAGATTCCGATCCTCTGGTCGACGTTTGACACCATAAAGAATTTCTCTGGCTTTAATTCTTACAAGTTGCAAGGGTGTAAAATGTTCAAACTTAGGCCTTCCTTATTTGTTAAAGAATGGTTTGATGAATCATTCTTTCCGCAGGTACACAAGTTCCTTTTGAATTTTTTCGAATTTTATTTGAAACATGCAAATTAAAGGTCTTCTCTCAATCGACTGAACTAATAGCGAAAGATGTACGGAAGGTACAAAAAACGATGACTGATTTTCCTCAAACATGTCCTTTAAGTACAAATTAATAAGTATACGAAACAATAATGAAACGTGAATGTAAATGTGTAAACATACATATATTAACTTATTGGTTTTGGGTAATAGAAAACGTGAACATATGGCATATTTTATACCGAAATACTGGGGCAATTCGTGAGTTACTGAATATATTTGTTCTACTCGTATTCTTCATTTTCTTGAAAATGTTAAAATTATTTGTTGATCTTAATAGATACCGATAAATATGGATTTACAGTGAAGTCTAGTTCAAGCCATTTGTAGTGTTTTCTTCTTCATTTCATCATAACAAAGCTGTAATTTGAATCAATTGCTGTATTCCAAAAATCGCTTTAGCAGCCTTAAAACGTTTTAAATTTATGTTATAATATCTATATCCATGAGGTAGAATATAGAACGTCATACACAACTAAAACTCGTATGAAAAGAATAGAAATAAATATTTGATTTTCTTCTCACTTTTAAATCAGAATATACGGCTTAAATCTTACCACATTTCCAACCACCAGAGACTACAAATTTGGTTACAAATAAAACACAAACCAAGGTTGCTTTTGCAAACCACAAAAACAACACTTGCATCAATATATACTTTCCGTTTCATTGGAATTTCATTTGTGTACAGCGACGTGACAATATTTTTGAAAATCTCAAACATGAATTCCCATACACAGGTAAATACACGGATGCCAAGGCACACACTGATACGAGTAAGTATGTGGAAACAGCCAAAATAGAAGAATATGTAGAATATTCATACCTATTGTGGAAAGTTATGCGAATTCCCATTGCAGAAAACGGAAAATTTCTTCCAAAAAATACACAAAACTAGTAAAAATGTCGGAGGGTATTAAGTTATCATTTGTGTGGCTTGTGGCGTGAAGAAAATCATAAAATACAAATAGATGCAAACAAAGTTCCGCAGCCATGTAGGCACACACCGAGTACAACACCCTGCGGTATATTTACTATTTTCGTCTTATTGCACACAAGATTGTTGGCCCCGTAGGCATATTCGAAAGAACTTTAAACTCACTATAGGCTGCCGGATGTAACAAGGTTAGCTGGGTGTATTGTTACGTCAATTTACATGTTTACTGACTGGTTGCGGTGTGAGTTGGCTTGTTTTGCCTATCTCACACCAAAATATTGCTTTTGCAAATGATAGAAAATCGATGAATACAAACTGAATTTTAGCACTGAAAAAGAATAGAGGAGGAAGTTCGGTAGGCAATGGAAAATGAAAATATCGGTGGACTCTTGTTATCAACAGAAACAAGAAATGCTGGATTACTGTAAAGTGGTTTCATTCATTGACTAGTAATCAGGGTTCCGTTGCTGGGGATTGAAAATTTTATTTTTTAATCTGAGTGTGAATATTGCCGATCAGTACCTAAAAATTTTGGAGATATAGTTATTTAACATTAAATTATATCAAACTAAAAGAAGAATGAAATTTATATCTATATCTGTATCTACATATATATTTATATCTTTATCTATATCCATATCTATGTCTATATCTATATCTATATCTATATCTATATCTATATCTATATCTATATCTATATCTATATCTATATCTATATCTATATCTATATCTATATCTATATCTATATCTATATCTATATCTATATTATATCTATATCTATATCTATATATCTATATCTATATCTATATCTATATCTATATCTATATCTATATCTATATCTATATCTATATCTATATCTATATCTATATCTATATTCATATCTATATCTATCTATATCTATATCTATATCTATATCTATATCTATATCTATATCTATATCTATATCTATATCTATATCTATATCTATATCTATATCTATATCTATATCTATATTTATATCTTTATCTATATCTATATCTGATTTCCAAAGTAAACAGCACTTTTTGAATCTAGCGCCCCCTGGTTATCTATCTGTCGACTGACGCGTAAGAATCTGCTAACTTTATCGATTGTCCAGTGAGAATTTCATGACATTTCATTGATTGGAAGTGAAGTTATTGCGTATTAAGTGTCGTTATGTTTGTGTTATTGGTGCAAAAATGAGCTTGGAACAAAGAGTCAACATTAATTTTTTTTTAAATTGCTAAAACTTTTACCGAGACATTTTAATTGATGAAACAAGTTAATGACGATGATTGCCTATCCCATAGCAGAGTGCACGAGTGGTTTCAACGTTTTCCAAGTGGTCGTGAGGACATAAATGACGATCAACATGTGGGCCAATCAAAATCCGTGATCACCGGAAATTCCATCGAAACTGTGCGTGAATCCATAAAAAATCAGCCGAACTCATCACTGAAATTCATGGAAATGGAATTGAACATCTTCAAAACATCGATTTATCGCATTTTGACCGAACATTTGGGTTTACGAAAGGTGTGTGCACGGTTTGTTCCGCAAAAATTGACTGACGACCAAAAATTGCTCAGAATCCAAAATTCGAAGGATGATTATTTGACCAAAAATCACATTTTAACCATTAACCACTACCTGTATTCACCTGATACATATGATACACCGTGCGACTTCTTCCATTTCGGAAAAATGCATTTGCTCATGAATGGAAAGCGTTATGCAGACGCAGAGGCCATTAAAAGGCTCGCACCAGCATACTGGCGGCCATACCGACCAACGAGCTAAAACACTCGTTTGAGTTTTGGTGTGATTTGTGGGTCGGTGGAGTCATCGGTCTACATTTCTTAAAATGTGATGCCGAGAAGAACGTAACCGTCAATGGCTGCCGTTATCGCGACTTGACAACGAGTATTTCATGCCTGAAATTGAAGCTCGCAATGTCGGCGACATTTCGTTTCAATAAGACGGCACCACTTCCCACACATCGCATCAATAAATGGATTTATTGAGAGAACACTTCGGTGAGTAGATAATATCACGTTTTGTGGGGATCTGCAAAGTCTAAATTCTGCGGACAATCCCGTTTCGATTTATGCCTTGTAGCAGAACATCGCCTGTGTCATTCGCCAGTTACCAGTCGAAATACTTGAACGAGTCATCGAAAATTAAACTAACCGGATGGACCATCTGAGACGTAGCCGCGACCAACAATTGAAAGAGATAATTTTTAAAAAAGAAATGCCAAAGAATGTTCTTTCAAATGATAATAAACATTCACCAACATTTAAAAAATTAGGGAACCCTGGAAATCCTTTATTTACACCGCAGATGCTTCTCTATACTTCAATGTCCTGCAACAAATTACAGTTTTGTGTTTAAATTAAATTTCTGATTATTAGCTAACAGCATTTTATGGACGTTGAACTAGTTCGATAGCGATCGTTGCAATACCAACCCTTTCAAGAAACCAATAAACTTTTTTACCCAGTTTTTTTAAGATATCTAATTCTTACTCAAATTATCACATTCACCAGGATTTTAACTAATTACTCTCGCCATATCTATATATTTTTCTGTAAATCAACTCGATTAGTTCTTGGTGTAACAAACAAGAGTTAGGTGAACTAATGCACGTCTCAGATATTTTCAAATATTTTTAAAAATAGATACCTAACTGGTATTCGAATGCTCAATCAGGCTGAAAGACGCAATACGCGAAAGCTCGAAATATGGCAATTTTTGAGAGTCAAGAGGGGTTTTAAGCATCGATATCCATACTGCTCAGTTATCCAAAAAAAATTAACAAGTGGAATTTATAATTATGTTAGTAGATATTTTTTGTTTTAAATGTTTCTTGTTAATAGAATAGCAATGACTTTAAAACTAAAAGGAAACTGCGAACGCTCAAATGATAATTAAACTTAAGACATACTTAAGCATGTATAGTAATGATTAGTCTACTATTTCAACAGCAGTTCAGCTGATAATAAAAGAAGTAATCTACATTGCCTTGATGTACAAGCTGAGATGTAAATGTGTACTTAAAAAAAGTGACGACCGACAAACTGATTAATTTCGAGTTTTACAAAGAACTTTCCCGTCATCTGGTGCATTAGGAAGATTTGTAAGTTTAAAACGCTTAAAGAAAGTTTTCAAGGGAGGAAGATCTAGCAATTCTCTGATGTTGTCATACCACTAAATCGTATTGCACACAAAATTCGTAAAAAGAACTAAGCCATGCTTTAAAATATATACATATGTCTGATATCTTGACTACTATGCGTTGAAAACGTGAAGTAAGCTCTATCACATGCTATATACGATAAAGGTGAGAAGATTATTGGTTGCTTGAAGTTGAATTATTACAAAACTTAAATAACTAGAATTGATGGCGGAGCTCAATTTTCTACCGACATTGCGCTTCCAATACAAAATCCTTGCCCTTACTTATTCGTCGGCTAAAATAGCATGATCCCCACCGACTCCGCTCAGAAATGTCGATGGCTACATTTGGAACGATTTGTGTCATTCCTTTACGGGATTTTTGTCATAATTCCAAATTTATGCACGCATATGCTTGCCCACTCAATATTTATGAGCTTGCCACTGTGAATGCTCATGAGGCCGAGGCGGTGTGTGCTGCGGGATGCGTGCCACGCTTTTTGTGGTCTCCAACGTACGTCAATTTATTTATCAAATGCATATGCATGTGCGAAAATTAACATGGCCCTCTGTGTACCTAATGGTGAATCTTTGTAAGGAGTATGTATGAGCGCATTCAGGAATGCTACACATCAATTTCAAATGTGAAACAGCAGTTCACAGTATAACTGTGCAAACAGAAATGTCCCAATGTGTGAGTAAACCGAGTTTTTAATATTCATGCTTTTAGATAAAATATTAGATTTGTTCTCAATTGCTAAGCTTTCGGGTTTTATTGAAAGCGTACCCCAATATAAAATATCATACCAGTAAGTGCACATAAGTACTAAAATTCATAAGTACTAAATGAATACTATAAGTATTCAGCGTTGTGGTAGATATTATTTAAATGAGAAATATAGCTTTCAATAAAAATTTAATAATACTTACACATCTTAAACATTTTTTTGATGGATTTTATTAGCAATGGGAAATAAAAAACGCATTTATTTTTATTAACTCCAAGGGTTTGACTCATGGTTTACAGAGGAGAGGTTTTTATTTTTTTATAAAGAAAAAAACGGCATACATCTGATTTCATCGGTATTTCGTATAATAAAGAAAGCTGAAGAAATGGTAAGAAAGCGAAATATGGTTGATCGTGATGTTTACAAAATATATTACCACATTTTTGTTTTCGAAAACCAGTTATGGAATGGCTGCGTAATAGTTGCCGAAAATTGTAATATACATTGTGACAAAATTTATGTTGTCGCCTTCGAAGTAATCCCCAACAGATACCCTTCTCCCGTTATCGAAACACTTTTCATAAGCACTTTTTAGGTGGCCTTCAGCTCTTACAGCGAATTTTGTTTTATCTCTTCAATCGACTGAAAATTGACTTGTTTGCATGTCAATCTTATAAACCCATGTCTCATCGGCAGTTATAATGCTCACTGAAGAATATTGAAATTGGAATTCGCATGATCACGCACGTTCAAATGGACTTGTTTACGGTACTCTTAAAAAAAAATCAGCGTTATCGGCACGAGTCGAGCAAGACTCGCGAGAGATGTCACCATATCCTTCCCGTTTTTTTAATATTTTCATTAGTTGAGGAAGTCGAAGGTCGTCCAGAACGACGCATGTCTGGAACGACCTCTCGATTTCCTTAAAGGACTGGTACGACTCGTAGTCTTATGCTTTTGAATCACCGTAAGCGTTATCCAACTGAGACAAATTCTTTGTTCGATATTTTTATCCATTATAAAAAACCCAACTGAGGTGTACTGACTTAAGTAGCAATAAACAAACTGGTTGGCAGAAAACATAAACCGAACTTAAACTACAATTTTCGGTACTTGTTACGTTACAATGTATGCTAACAGTGGTTTTTATACATATAACAAAAGTATGGAATTAAAATTTGAGATCTGCGAGAGAACTCTTTATATCCTTAACAGGGTTTATTAAATTTACCACGAAGTTTATAATATTCAGAATTAGCTTTATGAGGTTGATTTAGCCATGTCCGTCTGGCTGTCCGTCTACGTTTCGTTGTTTGAAATATCGTTCTGAAATCTTGTACACGTTCTTTTTCCTTTTAAATTTTGGGAATAGAGAGCAAAAACGAACTTTAATAGTCAGAAATCAATCTCAATTAAGATCTTTACAATTTCAGGGGGTATTCTACTCTAGAATTTTGAAAAATGCGATTTGTTTTTTCATATATTTAAAGTTTAGACCCTTAAGAACATATCCTCAAAAGAATTTTTAAAAATTAAAATTATTTTAAGAGCTACAGTTACTTTAATGACGCAGTACCTAGCCCGGTTCGGCCGTATGGAATTTTTTAAACGCCTTTTTCTCGAAACTACTTTTTTCCACACGGTACCGGCATTATCTCAAGTTCTATACAATTTACTTGAAATTTTGTGTGAACCTTTTTTATATAATCCTTTATCGTTCCTATAAGCATCGTGACAAAATTTTTGTTTTTAATATTTTAAAAAAATTCAGGAATTTCAAAAAAAATCGTAAAAAATGATTTTTATTTTCAGGCAATCGCCATTTTTCAAAAAAAAAAAATTTCTTGTTCCCTGAGGTATCGACTATAACAGCATCCTTACTGATTAAGAATTTCTTTTAATTTTTTTTTTCAGACCACCAGGAGAGTCAGGATCAATGTCACCAGGATGCGCCATTTTTTTTACACCTGTCTCTCCCCCTCCAATTATTTTAATTTTTAATATATTTTTGTAATATTTTTTTCAGTATTCTTAAGATATCAATAAAAACACCATAAAAAATGGATAGTAAAAACATTAATTGCTTTTTTTTTTACGACACTTTCTGGAGTAGAATACCCCCTTAAGCACTCTGATGGAAATATCTCCAAATCATGCATTCTGAACGCATCAAACGCTATTTCAGGTGTCGAGGCACATACGCGTAAATTCGTGATTCATCATCTGTCACTATGTCATAGACCTGCTTTTTAACATTTCCTATCTTCCAATCAACACGAGCCTTTTTAACGCGATTGACAGTTTTTGTGGGATCCAACGAAAAACAATTCTCTTTTACAGTCAAAGCTGGTCACACTAAAACCTATAGTTATCCCAATCAGTTACAGCATCAATGATTTCCGGAACAACGACTGATTTTGGATGAGCTTCGAGAAATTCATCTGGGATTGATTTGATACCTCAATTGAATTTATCATACTGAGCCTTGATGGAGCGTCATCATTAAAATTTAATTATGTTCATCAACGCGCTGTTGCTGAGTTAAACCACGTTAAAAATTGTAATCGTTAGAGATGAATATTTCAAGTTACTGTGAACAACAGAAAAGCACTCGTTGTCAAAACCTTCTTAATAACAGTTGCAAGACTGCAACACTCGAGTCGCCAAAACTCCAAACTTACCTTATCACTGATAAGTATCAGATAGTTGTTATCAAATTCTGGAAAGCCTTATTATTTGACAAGATGTCTTCACGAAAGTTGGCGTTGATTATTTTCCCAGACAATTTCCGAAACTATTGTTGGGATCGAACCACTGTAGCATATAAACTGACCGATCAAATCTATATATGTAAATATTTGGTTATACACGTTATTACTCCAACAAATACAATTGTGAAGGACATTACATTGGCTGAATATAAAAATGATCTGAGGTGAATGTCGTTATATGTACATACGCCAGTGAAAGGAAGATATATTTTTCCCATATTTTATACAAAATTGATATGTAGTAGAAAGTAAAAAGAAATAGGAAAATTTTAAGCAACAATGCTACTGGTCTTCACAGGATCTATCACACCCTCGCCGTAATTCACGGAACTATCAACGTGCAATAAAAGTGCGTCATTGCTCACTCGTTCTGTCATACCAAATTTAGATAATATGCAACTGCGCATCAATTCTCTAATATGTGCCACATCTAATATTCGTTTCTATTCTGAGTGACTCGAATTTCACAACTTAATATATTCTCTCGAAGTAAGTAATAATTACTTTTTTTGATTAGCGCCTTTATATAATGGAATATATGTATATGTATGTAAGTACATACTAAATTGATTTTAATTACAAGTGATAATTAACTTTGAATAATTATACGTACTTACATCAATGAAACCAAGCGATTTTCTAATCAGCTTTGTGTGAGCGCCATAAACAAAACAGCCAGCAAACCACAATCGGTTAACCACAAGTTTATTTATGCAATCGCGCCCTCTGCTAATTGCGCAGTTACATCTCAGTCTTCTACCATAAAGTAACGCCCGCTGCCTATTATACGCTCTCGTGGATGACAAAGAACTACATGTTCAAAGCGAGAGTAGAACACGGTGGGTAAATAGGCGAGAAATTTTAGCCCCGTGCATTTATAGCATATAACGGGTGACCTAAGTAGAGATACTTGTTTCAATAGTCTTTTTTTTGACAGATCGCGCATGATTCGTAGAGATCTAAAATTAAAATACAGCCTTTGTAAGAACTCAAGCCGCTCGATCTTCCCAAGCGACATCTTCTCGCTCTATGGGCTCGTGAAAAGTTCCACGAAAGTGGGACCAAAGTGTGTGCACCGATGAGGCACATTTCTGGCTTAATGGGTATATAAACAAGCGTAATTGTGGCATTTGGGATGAAGAGCAACCTGAAGAGATTCAAGAGCGGCCATTTCATCCAGAAAAGATAATGGTTTGGTGTGGTTTGTGAGCCGGAGGAATCAGTGGTCTATATTCCTTCACACATGATGCCGCTGAGAACGTAACCGTCAATGGCTACCATTATCGCGTCATAATGATCGACTATTTGAGGCCTGAAAATGAAGCTCGCTATCTCGGCGACATTTGGTTTGAACAAGATGGCGCCACTTCTGGTATCAATCAATGAATATACTGAGAGATCTCTTCGGTTAGCGAATAATTTCACGTTTTGGGCCGGTCGATTGGCCACTAAGATCGTGTGATTATTACTTATTAGTTATACTTTTTCCTGTGGGGATATGTAAAGTCTAAAATCTATGCGGACTATCCTGTTTCGGTTCAGTCCTTGGAACACTACGTCAGCCATTCGCTAGTTACCAGTCCAAATCCTCGAACGAGTCATCGAAAGTTGGACTCAACGGACGTAACAATTTTGGAAAGAGATAATCTTCAGAAAATAAATGCCAAAGAATGTTTTTTCGATGATAATAAACATTCCTCAATAAATTTGAAGTTTTTTCTTGTGTTTTTTCCTTAAAAAAAAAGTAGGAAACCTCGAAATGGGTCAGAGTAAAGGTCTAAAAAACGTTGCACACGACTGCTTGAGGTGTTATAGTTCTGGTAAATCGTCAGTGTTGAACGCTATACGTTTATGATTTATAACGGCCAAAAACTGCTTGCTACGCCGAATACATAATAATTTAAACAATTTGTACCAAATTTCGTACAAAATATTCATAATAGGTTATTTTAGGGCAGCCAAGAAATACTTCAATGCAAGTCTTAATTAAATGTTTAAAATCGGATCACACAACGACATTTTGAATAATTGCTTACCTTTTAATGTAAAGACAAAGAACATTCTCCTAAGAATTTTGTCGAAAGCTGCCCAGTTGACAGTTGTCATGGGAACGGTGGATGTAATAGTCCTCACCTTTCTATAACAACGGAATAATGAATATTTTGAAATGCCTGTTTTTAACCGCATTTGAGCAACTCAGTCAACTACAATTGTCCTTTTAATTTTTTGTATACTTAGTTTACGATGGTTTTTTTACAACTCACATCACAGTGCAGTACCCAGACAACACGCAATTAACTTCATTAAAACTAATAAATTAAATCGCTTGAAAACACCCCCTAACTGATAACACTGTTGATAATTAACAGCACTAAAGTTGATTATTTGCTTAAAGTATATTTTAATTATATTTATATTGATTAATTGGTTTTGTCGCGGTGATAAACTATTATGTATCCAAGGTGTCAGATTGTTATGGGCTGTGCTGAAAAACAAAACCTGTTCCAAGTGGCATATTTTCAAAGTAACCGCATAACTGCATCAACTCACTAAACCTAATTTGCGCCCACGCCTCGACGGAACAGAAGACCGATATGACCCAAAAGGCTTTTAATGAACAGCTGGAGCGCGCTTATGACGTTTACAATCCGCCAAAGATGGCGTCTTTGGTGCAACAGTTTCAAAACTCTGCTGGCGAAACTTTTCCAAAATGCGAAGCCTACCAGCAGGGACCGGAAATATGGTTGTACTATTTAGTACTAGATTCCAGCATTACAAAATTTATCAATCTTTTTGACTGTCTCCGGATTAAAAAGTTCGAAACCATCATGTTGGAAAAGATGGGTGACATGTCTCCAATGTCCTTGACGTAAAGATACACGCCCGCCCCGTCAACAAAGGAAAAGTTCGACGTCGGGAAGCTACTATCACAACCAATAGCAAAACGGGTTTTCGCATAATAGATCTTAATCGAGTGTAATGTGTAAAAAACTGAAACCTTCTTCGTCGATTTTAAAACCGCCTTCGATAGCAAGAAAAGGAACTACCTCAATGCCGCTATGTCTGAAATTAGTATACCCGCAAAACTAATACGGCTGTGAAAGCTGACGTTGGGCAATACCAAAGGGTTCGTCAGGGTCGAGAAGAACTCTCGGAACCATTCCAAGCGAGGTTTCAGAGCTAAACAGCGAAGGTACAATCTTCTATAAAAGTCTACTACTGCTGGCGTTCGCCGATGATATTGATATCATTGCCATCAACAACCGCGCCTTTAGTTCAGCGTTCTCCAGACTGGATAAGAAAGCGAAGCGTACGGGTCAGGTTGTGAATGAAGAAAAGGCAAAATATCTCCTGTCATCAAACAAACAGTCATCGCATTCGCGACTTAGCTCGGACGTGAATGCTGACAGTCATAAATTTTAAGACGTAGATAATTTTGTCTATCTTAGAACCAGCTTCAACAAAATCAGCCTTGATATCTGATACTGAAACATTCTTGCCAACAGGTACTACTATCGGCTGGATAGGCAATCGAAAAGTAAATTCGTCTCTCTATGAATGAAGACCAAACTCTACAAGTCCCTCATTATTCCTGTCCTGCAATATGGTGCCGAGGCATGAAAAATTCAATCATCTGATGAGTCGGCCTTACGAGTGTTCGAGATAAAGGTTTCCCGTTATGGTCCTTTGCACTTTGGCAACGGCGATTACTGCAGTCGAAGTAACGATTAGCTGAACGAGAATCAAACGACTGGCTAGGTCATTTTGTGCGAATGAAAGAGAATACTCCAGGAGGAAGACCTCCACTGCGGTGGAATGACCAGGTGGAGGGAAACCTGGTGACACTTGGTATCACGAATTAGCGCCAAATAGCTGTTGTTTACTCGGCTCAAATAATCGGCATCAATCGTTTCGGACTTATCTGCATAAACAAGCGACTTCACCTAACCTACCAAAAAATATCCAAGCGGTGTTAAATCGCACGAGCCAAAGCCCCGCAATGCTAGAAGTGCGCTCACCAAAAGTTTTCTTCAATGAATTTGTTGTTTCGTTGGCTGTATGGCACGCAGCGATGGCTTGGTTTTATTGCATTCCTCTTTGACTTTTACACAATATCCAGATTAATTTTTGAAGGAATAGAAACCAATGATCCCTTAGACACATAGATCATTCCGAACAGTGATTTTTTGATAATTTTTTTACTAACATACCCATTCAACCAAAATTGGGCTGAAAATCAGAATCAGTGACCATTCACTGTACGCGTGACACGCTTACAAATCAAGATCTTTCAGCAAAATTTTGCTTAAAGAGTATTTTGCATACTGGCCATCTTCAATACACACAACACGATTCACAGTACTGCACTGTACGCCGTCTCCGAGAGTATACATTATCCTTGGTGCGAAATGGGACCATGGTTGTTCGAATTACTGACGCTGCTGGGCGATTATGTCAACCCATTATATGACACAGCGTGGGATACGTCTCGCAAACCGAATAATTAATATTCTGTAATAATTTTGTTCGTTATTAAATGGCAACAAAAACAGCTGTCAAAAAGAAAACTTCGAAAATAGTATTGACTCATTGAAAACTACCCGATATATGTAAGTATTGAGCATTGCCTATTTATACACACACTAACAAATAACAATAACTACAATTATTATTTGCAAGGCATTACAATTTTCTCTCATTCTCCCATTCCAATCTAAGTTATTTTAGAATTACCGAATTACCCATTACCATTACGTATTCATTAGCATACTTCGACGTAGCATGGATTAAAATGCATTTCGGCTTAATAACAATATGTAATAATAATAACAGTGGACTAAAACGATACAGAAAGTTGAAAACTCTAATGAACATGTACACATGCGGATGAATAAACGAGTACCTACGTAAATATACATCCATGCGTCCTCATCCGAATTCGGGCACATAGGTACATAAACTCATACTTTTGTTGAAAAGCAATTCAAAATTCAAACTGTTTGCAACTGTGATACAAATGTGTAGAGGGTACGTCCCTAACACACATTTAATATATGAACTAGGATGTCCCACCGCAAAACTATATGAATAGCAGCGCACACGCATTTTAATGTCACTCCACCATATTAAATAAGTTTACGTTTGTTTGCGCAGCTTAAAATTTTAATGGCCGCTCACGACAGTAGAAACACAACGCCAAGTGGGCATGTGGGTTTGCAGTCCGAAAAATAAAAGCGGATAAACTCAGAAGCGGCATACATTTTGGAAAGTACATATTTGGAATTTAAAAAGGGATTAGGTTCAGATTTGCAAGGGGATTCATTAAAAAAGGACGTCGGAGCCCTATTCGGAAAGCAGAAAATTCAAACTATTATACCTATGGATAAAAAATTCTGATTTAATAATCATTTTCACTCACGAGAATTTTCCAACAATATGAATATGACATAGTCGCTATCAAAGGGGATACTCTTATTATTGTCAACTTTCAACATTTTATTTACAGACTTGGAGAATAGTTGGTAAGGAATCATTCGCGATGATGATGATGCTTTCCAGGGAACATTATTTCAAGGTTTAAGGCAAACTAGACTGTAAATGGAGTCAGATCCGGAGAATACCAGGAATACATTTGCCATCGTTTTCATTGGTGTAAACTTGTAGGGCAATCACCTGGCATCTGAAATATATTTTAATGATATGTTCTTTTGATATTTGTAGAGTGTCACTGAACTAAAAAGCCTTTATTAGAAAATCTATAAATTGCCAAAACTAAGCCGCAGATTAATATAGTTATAAAGCTGTAATTTGGTAAAACGAGTCTCATTAAGGAGGGCTAACTGTGGTTTGAAAATTTTTCCATATAGGTTTACTGTAAATATTTCCCAAACCATTAAAGCTATAATAACCAGAATTGCGCAGGGCAAATACTTTCGACACCTCGCCGACTCACCATTTAACGATTTGGTTGAACACTACTAAAAGTGCGATAAATCTGTCAGAGAAACTAAATTTTACACCCGGGATGACACAAGAGGGTTGGACGATGGGTGTGATAGAGCTTATCTTTAAGTGTAATCACATATGTATCTCCGGACCTGCCGGGCTAATTTCCACCAAATTCGGTAGGTGAAATTATCCTATTATAGTGCGAAAAAGGAAATCGGAAACCCAACATTAAATTCCATCTGATTGTTTCATTTTGTGGTATAGAAATCAAGCATCAATGAATATATCGGGATAAAATTTGGCACAAATAGTACCTTTAAGGTATGCCATCTCAAATGTAAAAATTGTCAAAATTGAACCAGAACTGTTGAATCCGCTTAATGCCGCAGATAAGGACAGCAGTGCATTTGGCTGACTTTTTATTAAAAATATCGGCCAATGTGTAATACATATAATTGAAACTTGGAGATAATTCTTTTCTAATTATAATTTGTCGCTACAATTACAAATATATCAAAAATGGCTTGAATGGTGTCATCCCTTCCCTTAGCCAGAGTATAGCTAATATAAAGACTTTTGAACTTCCAGCGGACTTTATACCGCATATATCGGCCAATTTGTGAGTTATCTTATTAAAATTTTCTGATAACAGTGTATCTTGTGATTGAAGTAGCTTACTATAAAAGTTGCTCTAGCCCTGGATACCGGAAACAAATACTTCCGAGTTTCTGATTTTAACGTACTACTGAGATCAAGTTGAAAGGTGAATTTTCAATTTATATGTACTTCGCGTGTTTTTCAAATCGGTAAATTTTTTTTCTGTAAGTTGGTAGTACTGTTAGTGAAATCTACGCTAAATTTCCCGACAAAATATTCATTAGTATTTGAGATACGCGTCGTTTTGTGAGGCTCTAAAAGTGAATTCTTCGATTTATACTATGTCTGAATATATGTACTGATTGATGCGATAATGCACCATCTCATACTGCATTGGTTATCCGTGGTAATTTCGCCACATTTCAACTAATATCGTGCCACAACCACCTCATTCGCCTGATTTATCTTCGTGTAACTTCTGACTATTCAGCAAATTCATATGACCACTCCGAGGACACCGTTTTGACTAAATTGAGGATAAGAAAGCTGAATCGAAGAAGGCTCTGATGGCCATCACGACGGAGCATATGACTGAAAAATTCGTTGGCATAAGTGTATTGCGGCGGGAGGGTATTACTTTGAAAGAGATGAAATGGACAAAATTCACCTTTCAATTTGATCACAGTAGTGTAATATTTTAATGACATTGAGTGAACAAGCTTTATTAAAAATGTTAATAATATTTTTTCAAATCGCATATCCCTAATACGTACAATAAATTCCGATCTTCTTGTTGAAATTTTGTACATCTATATCACGGGATCGGTAGAAAAATATAGTTGTAACATTAAGTGAGTCTCTGACCAACAATATGTGTTATAAATTTAATTTTAATCTATTCGCGATTTCGTCGAACAACGAATGTTGCATTCTTTCGTAACATTTTGTAATATTAAGTTTTGCCAATTGCAAGTTTTGATCATTGCAAGTCACAAGAGTATAGAATGTTTCCTTACGCCCAAACTAGCCCGTCCTTCCTGAATTTTTTTACAATTTTCTTAACTTATGGAATTCCTTTTAATAAAATACCAAAACCATGAACCAAATTTCTAATACGCAAAGCTCTTAAGTATGCAGACGTTGAAAAATACTATGCTTAATTAAGAACGATGAGTTGGCATTTAACATATCTATATACTCAGTTAAAGTGTAACGCAGCTGTATGCTAATGAATTGGAGAATTGGAGCTGAATTGGAGACTTCAACAAAGCAAGTTTTTGAAAAGAATTTGATTACTGATTTGGACTGGACATCGTTGAGTGCAGATCTCTCGCCCCTCTGATATTACATGGAATATGTAATCATATTATCGATATAGTTAATAATTAATATAAACAAGAAAAAAGGTTAACTTCGGCTGCACCGTAGCTAATATACCCTTCACAGATGCATTTCTTTTAGTAACTATGTGTTCAGTTTGTATGGAAGCTATATGCTATAGTAATCCGATCTGAACAAATTTTTCGGAAATTATGTTATTACCTGAAGCAGTAATCCATGCCAATTTTCGTGAAGATACTACGTCAAATGCGAAAGTTTTCACACAAGCCCTTGATTCCGATCGTTCGATTTGTATGACAGCTATATGCTATAGTAATCCGATCTCACCAATTTCTTCGGGGATTACATTGTTGCCTTAAAAATAATCTATGCGAAATTTCTTGAATATATCTTGCCAAATGTGAAAGTTTTCCATACAAGAACTTGATTCCGATTGTTCAGTTTGTATGACAGCTTCTTGAAGAGAAAATGACGTTTGCAAAATTTCAAAACAATATCTTAACAAGTAAGGAAGAGCTAAGTTCGGGTGTCACCGAACATTTTATACTCTCGCATGATAAAGTGATAATCGAGATTTCATTATCCATCATTTACATATTTTTCAAATACCGTATTTGTATAAAGTTTTATTCCGCTATCATCATTTTTTCCTAATGTACATATACATATATTACACAGAGAAGGCATCAGATGTAATTCAAAATAGCGTTATATTGGAAGAAGGCCTGGTTGTGAAGTGATTTCACCCATATTTCGTACATGTCATGAGGGTGCTAAGAAAATATTATATACCGGATTTCATTGAAATCGGTTGAATAGTTCCTGAGATATGGTTTTTGGTCCATAAGTGGGCGACGCCATGCCCATTTTCAAAAGCCTGGGTGCAGCTTTCTTCTGCCATTTCTTTCGTAAACTTTAGTGTTTCTGGCGTTTTTTGTTAGTCGATTAACGAACTTTTAGTGATTTTCAACATAACCTTTGTATGGGAGGTGGGCGTGGTTATTATGTGATTTCTTCCATTTTTGAACTGTATATGGAAATGCCTGAAAGAAACGACTCTGTAGAGTTTGGTTGACAAAGTAGTTTCCGAGATATGTACAAAAAACTTAGAAGGGGGCGGGGCCACGCCCACTTTTCCCAAAAAAATACGTCCAAATATGCCCAGGGTATAAAAAATTGAAATAAAATCATCATCCAGATTAAATCTGCAAGTGTTACATGACATATGTGGAGCGCATTTTTTGTTCTGATTTTAACAGTTACATTGAAGTAGGCGTCATATGCTTCGCAATCCTATAATTTTTAATTAAATTATAAATTCGGAATGAGGATGATTTGTTTGATATGAAAACTCACCTCAAAGTAAGCTGTTCTCTCATTTTGGTATTGTATATAGTATTCAGATACACATATTTTATAATATTGTATGTGCTTACCCCTGCAATCTTAAATGAAAAGTGAACTATGTCTTTTATTAAACACGTAAAGGTGTAAGGCGATAGTCCTTCTTTTATATACGAAATATATAGTTTGATATTTTTTATTGTTCTGCAATTCAATAATAAGTACGTTGCAACTGCAAATATGTATGTAGTTGTTGTTTTCTCATCGTCTGTAAATTAATGATTGCCCAGAAAACTGTTTCGTAAACCACATAAAAATGTATATATACCACACCTCACGCACACAGTAATATACTATACTTACGTCTCTACTATGTACCTGCATATAATTTTAACGTACATTTTCCACCAGTAAGGGCGGGAATGAACTTTCATTGGCATCATTAACGGTCCGATGTCAGTCAGTGAAATTTCAATGCAATATGAAGACAATAATTATACTCAGGGAAAATGCATTACTCTAATTACTTTCATTGATTCAGATAGAGCAATGCACGGCAATGGGGCCGAAACTAGTCGATTGCTGATAACACTCAGTCGACATACTTAACTGAAAATGTGAAATGCAAATATAGTACTAACCCTGCAGCAAGCTTGAAGATGGTATAAACCCATGAATACTATCATGTATGTAGATCTTTTACATTATTTATTTACCTGCGACCAGCGTAGTATTAAATTAAAATTGTGGAGAGACATAGTGTGGAACTGTTTTAGAGCTGTTTCAAAGGCCATTTACACATTATTGCCTCGAAAAAGGTGACTTCCATAAAAGTCCACTTAGTTATTTCCTAAAACCGTTTTTACTTTTTAGTAATTCCAATGACTGTATACAAAATACTGTTGTTACAAGTTGCATGTATTTGTCGGTTACGCACGTCAACAAAGGTCTGACGTCGAGAAGCTGAAATTAAAACAGACAGCCGAACTCTAAAAGCACTCGTCAGAAAATCGGTATAAAGGAAATATGGTACAGCATTTCAAGCTCCTTACGTACAGCTGCAAACGAAACCATTGGTTTTCGAAAAATGCAAAAAAAAACAACAGTTTGATAAGCTGGCTGCAATTCTACGAAAAGGTACGTCGGCTAACAAAAGGTTTCAAGACCGGAGCATACTCTTGTAAACGCCCAGATGTGATCAATGCCCAAAGCATACGAAAATTATCTAGACCTGGTAAATCAACAATTGACCCCCTCTACTATGCAGGCAATAAAAACTCCCTGATTAAAAAAATAAACGTTTCAGGTAAGAAGCCTAGCCAGGAAGTTGACGGCCGCAAAAATTGTCAATCAACGGGATCGTTGATATTTTGTTTTCTTTTGTCATAAAATAATTTTTATTTTCTAGCTCAATACTCGTAATACCTCTCAACATACATATGTATATTCAAAAAAATAGGATGTAATCTGTTTTTATTTTCCCATAATAAATGTAAAAAAATTACCTGTTTTGACGGTACCAGAGCATCGAAATCCAACGCAGAATGACTCTTTCCAATAGGCCCTACTTTATAGTACATATGACGACATTGACATCGTTCAGTGAATTAAGAGACAGTGGCTAGATCATGTGATCAAGTATTCGGCGCAGTAGCCGCCGGGGAAGCAGAGGAGAATAAGACCTCCACTTCAATGGAAACACCATGTAGAAAAGAGCTTGCTGTACTTGGTAACTCGAATTTTCGCCAAATAGCGAAAAGAAGAAACGATTGGCCAGCTGTCGTAAGTTCGGCTACAAATGTAGATGTACAAAATCGAACTCAGAGAGTAAGAGGTGTCCCTACCTACAAATGAAATGACTAATCTCAAATAGGTTTTTCGACCTGCCGTTCAAGACCACTAATGAAAAATTAAAAAGGTCTGAGTTCGGTTTAACCGAACATATCATACTCTTGAAACTTGCAAGAATCAAAGCAGGAAAACATTTTCAGGCATTGGCAAACAGTTTCAGCATGCATTATTTGACGAAACCGTAAATGAATGCAACCAAATTTGATATATATTAAGTTACATTATAGATCATAAGTTCACTTAATTTTATGTTTATATTTTAGTCCTAAAATCATACCGTTGTTTCGAACTTTGAGAAAAATTAATATTTTTTTCAAATCCACGACCTATACTCATCTACTAAAAGATGAAATTTAATTTATTGATTTTAGTTGAAGGTTTCGTCTTTTATGCTAACCACCGCTAGGAAACGTTTTTGGACGAAGCCTTCGGCAACCAGCTGCCAATAGCGGAGATCCACAAACTTCTTCTTCTTCTTAATTGGCGTAGACACCGCTTACGCGATTATAGCCGAGTTAACAACAGCGCGCCAGTCGTTTCTTCTTTTCGCTACGTGGCGCCAATTGGATATTCCAAGCGAAGTCAGGTCCTTCTCCACTTGTTCCTTCCAACGGAGTGGAGGTCTTCCTCTTCCTCTGCTTCCCCCAGCGGGTACTGCGTCGAATACTTTCATAGCTGGAGTGTTTTCATCCATCCGGACAACATGACCTAGCCAGCGTAGCCGCTGTCTTTTAATTCGCTGAACTATGTCGATGTCGTCGTATATCTCGTACAGCTCATTGTTCCATCGAATGCGATATTCGCCGTGGCCAATGCGCAAAGCACCATAAATCTTTCGCAGAATTTTTCTCTTGAAAACTCGTAACTTCGACTCATCAGTTGTTGTCATCGCCTAAGCCTCTGCACCATACAGCAGGACGGGAATTATGAGCGACTTATAGAGTTTAGCTTTTGTTCGTCGAGAGAGGACTTTACTTCTTAATTGCCTACTCAGTCCGAAGTAGCACCTGTTGGCAAGAGCAATCCTGCGTTGGATTTCCAGGCTGACATTATTAGTGGTGTTAATGCTGGTTCCTAAATAGACGAAATTATCTACAACTTCAAAGTTATGACTGTCAACAGTGACGTGAGTACCAAGTCGCGAGTGTGATGACTGTTTGTTTGATGACAGGAGATACTTCGTTTTGCCCTCGTTCACTGCCAGACCTATTTTCTATGCTTCCTTGTCCAGCCTGGAGAAAGTAGAACTAACCGCGCGGGTGTTGAGGCCGATGATATCAATATCATCGGCATACGTCAGCAGCTGTACACTCTTATAGAAGATGGTACCTTCTCTATTTAGTTCTGCAGCTCGAACTATTTTCTCCAGAAGCAGGTTGAAGAAGTCGCACGATAGGGAGTCGCCTTGTCTGAAACCTCGTTTGGTATCGAACGGCTCGGAGAGGTCCTTCCCGATCCTGACGGAGCTTTTGGTGTTACTCAACGTCAGTTTACACAGCCGCATTAGTTTTGCGGGGATACCAAATTCAGACATCGCGGCATAAAGGTAGCTCCTTTTCGTGCTGTCGAAAGCAGCTTTGAAATCGACGAAGAGGTGGTGTGTGTCGATTCTTCTTTCACGGGTCTTTTCCAAGATTTGGCGCATGGTGAATATCTGGTCAGTTGTTGATTTTCCAGGTCTGAAGCCACACTGATAATGTCCAATCAGTTTGTTGACGGTGGGCTTTAATCTTTCACACAATACGCTCGATGAAACCTTATATGCGATGTTGAGGAGACTAATCCCACGGTAGTTGGCGCAGATTGTGGGGTCTCCATTTTTATGGATTGAGCATAGCACACTTAAATTCCAATCGTTGGGCATGCTTTCGTCGCGCCATACTTTACAAAGAAGCTGATGCATGCTCCTTATCAGTTCTACGCCGCCGTGTTTGAATAGCTCGGCCGGCAATGCGTCGGCCCCTGCCGCTTTGTTGTTCTTCGGGCGGGTAATTGCTATTCGAACTTCTTCATGGTCGGGAAATGGAACGTCTGCTCCGTCGTCAACGATTGGGGAATCGGGTTCGCCTTCTCTTGGCGTTGTGCGTTCACTGCCATTCCGCAGGCTGGAGAAGTGTTCCCTCCATAATTTAAGTATGCTCTGGGCATCGGTCACTAGATCACCTTTGGGGGTTCTACAAGAGTATGCTCCGGTCTTGAAACCTTCTGTAAGCCGCCGCATTTTTTCGTAGAATTTTCGAGCATTACCCCTGTCGGCCAGCTCATCAAGCTCTTCATACTCACGCATTTCGGCCTCTTTCTTTTTCTTCAACTCTCGATATCTATCCCATCCCGCACGTGTTGTGGTCGATCGTAACTTTGCGAGGTAGGCAGCCTGTTTTCTCTCCGCTGCGACACGGCACTCCTCGTCGTACCAGCTCTTCTTTTGCACTTTCCGAAAACCAATGGTTTCGGTTGCAGCTGTACGTAAGGAGTTTGAAATGCCGTCCCACAGTTCCCTTATACCGAGTTGTTGACTAGTGCTCTCAGAGAGCAGGAGTGCAAGCCGAGTAGAAAATCGTTCGGCTGTCTGTTGTAATTGCAGCTTCTCGACGTCGAACCTTCTTTGTGTTTGTTGGCGTGCGTTTTTTGCTGCACAGAGGCGGGTGCGAGATCCACAAACTGTTTATGAAAATTTCGTACAATAGTATTTAAATGTTACTATTTGATATGCTCAAAAGTTGTAACAAATAAACCCTTTATTACACCGAAAATTGGTGAAAATATGAATTTTTCCGGCTGTAAAAACCACGTAACCCCATTAGAAAGCACGGAATTCATAATTTCAAGCTTATTCACTTTAACAGATTGTTTAAAATGTATTAGAAAAACGGAAATTATTATATTAGGTATGTTGGTGTCACGAGAATTATTGACCCGATTTCGACAATTTCTAGACATGAGATGGCATACATTATAGATTATAGGTCAGATGAAAAAAAACATATTTTGCACTGCTAATCTAAATATTATTTCTATAATAATAATAATATTCGAGTGAATGCAAACATTCTAACTTTATAAAGTAAACACACAAAATAATTTTCTTAATGGAAATTCTTTAAAATTGCTTAATTGCAAATTACCTAAAGTATAGGTTATTCCGTCTAAGCTAAGTCATTTGTATTTATACGCACATATGTATATACATCGACGTGATTTTTTATATTTTTCCTATTTGAGGACATAGCTATGTAATTCTCTTATCATTTACGAGTTACCTAATGGCAATTCATAAAATAGTAATTTTCACGTGTTTACACGGCCGCATCAGCAAGCTTCGCGGCCAAATGCTTGTGAAATTTACGAGCAATCTAGTACTTTCCGTATTAATAGAAGGTGAACGAGGAGGAAGCGCAATCGAAAGTGTCTGCAGGAAAATGTCACCAACAAACTTCAGACCGCATTTGATAGCAGGACAGCAGTTGGCCGCTTTGTTTTTGCTGGCACGCCGTCAGGGACATTGTATGCCTCGTCCAATAAAGTGTCAAATAATAGCATGAACAAGAACAACAGTGGCGAAACCATTTAAAATACCAAGCATAACAAGGGGGTGTGGCAGAAGCTAGTTTAAATTAGTTTTATATTTTTACTATTCACAAAAAGTTAACTCTGCGACGTTTGCGATCTGCTGTTGGTAACCAAGCTAACGGCGACAATGGCTGGTATCATTATGGGACCAAAAACATTTGTGCTGCCGTTTGCAATATTTGCAATGCAAACTAATTAAATTAATTAGTTAAGCGGCAAAAGAGGGTCTCCACAACCCGCATCGAATGCTCTCAGCTCCACTAATTTGCACACCCATCAATTTAAATGCCCACCCACTCAACTCCCATTAGACATTGGCAGCAGCAGCGACGGCAGCATAAGCAAACGAGACAGGCAATTAAATGCCCGCTCAACTCCTGTTTGGAGATATTGTTTTTTAATGCTTTTTCGTGGATTCGCTATTTTTGTTGGTATCGTTGTTTTTGTTGTGGGTGTTGTTTGCATTTGTTTACAATTGTCGCAACAGTTTTTTGTTCAGTGGACGAGAAAGTTGTATATCTGTTTGTTCAACAACCGAGCAACATGCAGCAACAAGGGCGAAATCAGAGACAACAAAAGCAAAAACTGAAACAAAAAGTCAAGAAAAAAGCAACACAAAGCCATACACAACAAATTAAAATAGGTTAACAAAACCACTGACCTCCGCACGGAAAAATGTATATCAATTTTTACGGCACCTCAGCACAACAGCCTGGTGGCGAGCATCTAGTCCACGGAGTGTCGTTAAAGTTTATCCATTCGAGAAGGAACGAAACTTTTATTGAAAACAATTTTTCTGCACAACAACGAGCATGGCGACAGCAGCAGCTACAGCAGCAGTGTCCTTTGCTTAAGTAATCCAGTGGTTATGTGGTTGCCTGTGTACCAGTGTCTGCTTACGAGTATAAAGATACCTGTAATAACTGGCGAAATTCACGTATTAGGCTGCTCGGTCCAAATATTCCTCAAGGTTTTTTAGCGGTCAAAGTTTATTCAAAAGTTAGATATTGTGGATGTCAGCTGATTGCAACATATAAGCATTAGAAAGCAAACAAAGTTTCTAGCAAATATTCCAGTTTTTACCATAGGTAATCATTAAAATGTCAAAGACAAAAGATTCCTTACCAGAACTTGATCTTGAACAGTATGTCAGCTTATGCTACAGTTATCCGATCTGAACAGTTTCTTCCAAGATTGTACCGTTGACTTGGACAATAATCTGCGGCGAATTTCGTGAAGATATCTCGTCCAATGAAAAATTTCCATAAAAGCACTTTATTCCTATCGTTCAGTTAGTATTGCAGCTAATAGGATATAGTGCGATATCGGCGGTAACGACAAATGAACAGCTTCTTGGAGAGAAAAGGACGTGTGCAAAATTACAGATCGATATTTCAAAAAGAGAGGACTAGTTCTACAAACAGAATTCAGCTCGTCATGCTAATCTTTTATATACAAGTGCGTTCCAAAGTATACAGAACTTAAGAAAAAACAGAACAAATGGTTTTTCGGCAAAATCAATTTATGTTATTCAAAATAGTCTCCTTTTGTTACAATACAGCTTTTTGCAAGGTCCAAAAGCATTTCGAACGAGTGTTTTATCTCCTTGGTCGGTATGGCCGCCAGTATGCCGGTGCAAGCCTTTTGATTGGCCTCTACGTCTGCATAACACTTTCCTTTCATGGGCAAATACATTTTTCAAAAAAGGAAGAAGTCGCACAGTACCATATCAAGTGAATACGGGTAGTGGTTAATGGTTAAAATGTGATTTCTGGTCAAATAATCTGTTTACTTTGAAACGCACCTTGTTTGTCCGGATGTCACGCAATACATTTATATTATGTATTGGTCCTTAGTAAGGCTAAATGGAAATCCCATTTGATTTTAGATAATTCTGGACAGCTATATAGCAGCATCTCTCATATGCCTACTTCTCTGCACTTTCTGCATGTTTCATCGTTACTTATGGCCAGATGGCGCAACCATATAAGCATTAATGGCGTGAAGTATTCTACTACTTGAAGACCGACTTCATATATTAGTTTGGTATTTCGCCTAGCCCTTTAAACTGCGAAGCTCCTATCTAAGACGAGTTCTAAATAATGCTGGATAGATATATAACAGGTGTTTTCGCATCTTTCGATGCCTACTTCTCTGCACTTTCTGCATGTATCATCGTTACTTATGGCCATCTGGCTCGCATGTGGTGACAACACTTAATGACCTGTCAAGAGACAGTGTGAATAAAAAACATGCAAGTTTTTCTACGGTGCTCTTGCACATGATCTTGGCGATCCTGCATGTGCTTCAAGGTATTTCATCTAGTCCTGACCCGCTTTTCAGCCTTTTCAAAAATTTCATTGGCTATCGGTTTTAGCGACTTCCTTATTTCCTCTAGTTGTTCGGTAACCAAGTGGATGCCACTTTTGGCAATCTCATCAGCTACTTCGTTTCCCGGAATACTATATATATATATATCTATATAAGATTATTGCCTTGGTTACCTAGCTAACGAAGTATATATGTATTTATGAGTTTTATGTTGTTCCTTGCGTTGTTCACTATTTCCGCCGCTATTCTGACTGGAAAGACGTACTTTTAATTGAGTTATCATTTTTTGAAGTTGCATGTGATTTTTGAAATGCCAAGCCTTTATAAAAAAAAACTCAGATCTCATTCTAAATCAAATCTCACTCATTAATTGTTAAATCTTAGAGCCTTTTTAGAACCTTAAGGTGTTTATAAATTAAGTTCTTTCTCTTAATTTCCGTAAAACCTTTTCTTTTTCTATTGCATTCATGCTGACCCTAATACCCGTCTGAAGGCATACCAACAAACAGCATATGTGAATTTGTATGAATGTGGAGAAGTGTATGTGAAACAGCTTTAATGCACCTTTTAGATGAGTACGCCGATAAACGTGCCATTATGGGCAATGCGAATGCAGCAAAAATTGCTTTTGAATGCGCAACCATCAGTGAAATGCGCAACGTCGGCGAAGCAAAAGAAATCTTAATGAGCACAAAAAGAAGACAGAAAGATCAGAGGGAAACTAATAGGAACATTGGTAAAAGCAAGAAGTAAACTTACTTACGCTTGTAGCTTGGTGGCATCTTTATCTCACCAAGCAGCCGGCTTTTAAATAGTCAAGTTTTCAAGCTGTCAACAGCTTATGATTCAGTCGTGCATTGAGACTGTCTGCCAGCAAATACGGTCGTCAAGAAAGTCGGCGCGTCATCTTAGACAGCAGCCAAAAGCCCTTCATTAGGTTGCTAAAAATGACACCAATTATAGCCAACAATTCCCCCTTTGCACTTCAAGGTGTATTGCAAGTAATTCTATGGTGGTAACATAAAATAAAAGATACTGTACTTTCCTGTTAGGAAATTATTATTATCCTCGGCGACATATTTTTGCGCATTAAAGTGTAAAATCTTTAGTAGTTGATTTTTGCCATGTTTAAAAGAAGAAGAAGAAAATCTGTTGATAGCACTTGACTGAAAACTTCAAAATTTTATATTCTCTATGGTTTTATCGATAATAAGAGACTCCATCCTTTAGCAGTACCTTCATTGGAACACAATTCCATGGTATGTAAATATATGAACGGCCGGAAGAATTCAGATGGGGTTGAGGCTGGTAAAGTGGTACTAAGTATCAACTATGAACTGGACATGGACAGGTATCCAAGCATATTTCAAGCTGAGTGCTATGCCATTAACAGATCTGCAGAAATTGTTCTAGAGAAAAACTATAACGGGAAAACTAAAGGGCTTTACTAAGTCTCTTTGATTCGAACTTTATGACAACAGGAACAGAAACAATATATCAGAGGTCCCAATGCATTCCCCAAAGTTTAAGCCACCAAAACGGGAGATGCACTTGTTTTTTCTTGAACAACAGTCTGTAACCAAGTTTTTAATATTTACGAAATGTCTTATTCCCAGAGGTCGCAGTGTAACTAAATTAAAGCGAACTTTAAACAATTGGAAATTATATAAAAATAAATGTCTGGATATACATACATTTATATGAGTTCTTACCAGTTCTCTCTGTGGATAGACTATCGTGAAGGTAAAGATACACAAGTATTCTCGTAATTTTGTAATATATATTGTTTCCAAGTTAGCAAATATTTGTTATAAAAATGTCAATTAAAATGCATTCATTTCAACCAGAAATTATTCTGCTTTATTGGCGTAGACATCGCTTACGCGTTATAGCCGAGTTAACAACAGCGCTCCAGTCGTTTCTTCTTTTCGCAAGGTGGCGCCAATTGAAGATCCCAAGTGTAGCCAGGTTCTTCTTCACCTAGTCTTTCCAACTGAGTTGGAGTGCTTCGAATAATTTCAGAGCTGGAGTGTTTTCGTTCATTCGGATGATATGAGCTATTCGCTGTTTCTTAATTCGATGAACTATTATAATGTCGTCACATATTTCATACAGCTCATCGTTAAATCGAATGCGATATTCGCAAAGAACCATAAATCTTTCGCAGAACCTTTCTCTCGAAAACTGAAGAGTTAATTTGACTTGGATTTCGACCATTTTTGTTGATCTCAATATTGGTTCCTTTCCATTTACATGTATTTGACAAAAAGGAAATCAGTTCATTTTAATAATTAATCAGTAATCAAAATCATAGTATTCGTCATAAAAGTTCCGAGGAAAGACAGAGAAAAATCTTCTCAACAAAACATCAAAAAAGTCCACAACATAATTTTGGATGACCGTAAAGTGCAGTTGTTTGAGTTAGCAGGTACTCTAAAGATATCATGATGTGTGCATCATATCATTCACGATATGAGAAAGCTCCGTACAAAGTGGATATATGCAGGAGCTCACTTTTGACCAAAAACAACAACGAGTTGATGATTCGGAGCAGTGTTTGGAAACGAAACACATGCAAACATCGATATCTGGCAAAGGATGAAGCATGATTCCACCGTTTCTCTCCGATTTGATTGACTATCTTGAAAACGGACCATCAACCGCAACTATCTGAAAAACGAAATCGCCGAAAAACGACCGCATTCGAAGGAAAGAAAGTGTTGTTCCACCAATCCAATACACCCTGTTACAAGTTAACGAAACCGATGGCAAAAATCCATGAATTGGGCTACGAAATGTTTCCGCATCCACCGTATTTTCCAGGCTTGTGCACCAGCGACTATTTCCTGTTCTCAGATCTCAAAAGAATGCTCGCGGGGAAGAAATTTCCATCGAATGAAGTGGTGAACGGCGAAAAGAGGAGGTGGAGCAAAGGACAAATCGTACCACAAAAATAGCAACCAAATGATGGAGGGTCGCTATAATCATTGTATCACCCTTGAAGGGGGATATGTTGAAAAAAAAACAAAGAATTTTGCCCAAAAACTGTGTTTTACGAAAGTAGGCCGGGGACTTTTCAATTGACCGGTTAGCTGCCATTCAACACGACATTATATTGGAAGTATTCCAGATTATCTTATTTGAAAAGGGTATTGTATATATAGAACATATGGTATATAAGAGCCAAATTTGGCTCAGATCATCAAACAGTTAGTAAGATTGAATTAAGTTTTCTAACTGGGGCGTGTCACACTCATAGAAGATAATTTTCTTGAAATGATCCCGCGGCTGCGTCTTAGGTGGTCCATTCGGAAAGTCATATTTTGGGCAACTTATTCCGAGCATTTACATTACCAGGAATAGCTGAATTTCTATCAGAAATGTTGTGACGAGAGCTGGAATAGTTAACAAGGTATTTCAACATCAGACTTTGACCACTCGACGTAGCCCCAACAAAAATAGTCTAAAGGCATTAAATCGACGATCTTGGTGCGATGACTTAGGGTCCATTTCTTGCAGGTTAAAAATTGTTCTCCAGCAACAGTTTTGGTCAACTGGCGTTTGAAATTGCAAACTGTGGGTGCATGTAGCGCCATCTTGTTTGAAACATCATCTCTTCACGGCAAGTTTCAGTTCTTCCATTTTTGGCAACAAACAACAATGTTAAGCAATAAACGGTTTGACATGTGACAGTTGCAGCCACGTTGACATTGACAACAGGAGCCAACAATGGCAATGCCAACCTGAACGACAGCGACAACTTTCAAAAAGCCGAACTGCATGAGTAGGCTTTAAAGGGTAAGAAAGCCAGCGTGCTGTGTCTTTTACCCGCCTCGTTTTTACCCTCCATACAGGTCCATGCATACACATATAGTAAATTTTTGACAGTTTCCCTTCATGGCTATGGCATTTCATGTTGCTATCTCGACGTCCTATGGCACATCTGTATGTAATTGTTTTAATTTTGTTAAACAAACTTTCCACAACCCTTCGTCTCATCCCTCTTTTCCATATGAGCACTAAACGTGGTCGCCGAGAGATTCCAACACTTCTCACCTCTTTATGTGCATATGGTATATAAGAGCCAAATTTGGCTCAGATCATCAAACAGTTAGTAAGATTGAATTAAGTTTTCTAACTGGGGCGTGTCACACTCATAGTTAAATTTTTCGAAAGATCCACTTGTTCTTATGTACGGAAGAAATGATATATCGAATTTATTAAGATATACATTACCAAAACTGTTTTGCTATGTGCAACATGTGACGAGAGTGTAAAAACTATTAAGGTATCAACATCACCACCACTCGTCCAGCTCCAACGGTGAACACATGGCATGTACTGACGACGGGTGCGATGACAAGGGCGATTTCTCTGCAGGTTAAAGTTGTTGCAACCAGCAACAGCTGTTGGTAACTGCGTTTGAAATTGCAAACAGTAATGGTGCAGTAACGCCACAAAAACATCTCACTACGGCAAGAACAAGCTTTAACTGCAAAACAAAAATGACAACAATGGAAAACAATAAACGGTGCTGTGACAGTTGCAGCCACGTTGACATTGACAACAGGAGCCAACAATGGCAATGCCAACCTGAACGACAGCGACAACTTTCAAAAAGCCGAACTGCATGAGTAGGCTTTAAAGGGTAAGAAAGCCAGCGTGCTGTGTCTTTTACCCGCCTCGTTTTTACCCTCCATACAGGTCCATGCATACACATATAGTAAATTTTTGACAGTTTCCCTTCATGGCTATGGCATTTCATGTTGCTATCTCGACGTCCTATGGCACATCTGTATGTAATTGTTTTAATTTTGTTAAACAAACTTTCCACAACCCTTCGTCTCATCCCTCTTTTCCATATGAGCACTAAACGTGGTCGCCGAGAGATTCCAACACTTCTCACCTATTTTGTGCGTTGTTGTTGGCATTTTGTTTTGATCTTCATATCGGCCTTATGTTAATTTTGTTTTTGTTGTTGTTCGTTTTGTTTTTTAACCACAGCACTGTTATCACAACGGCGCCTGTCGTCTGCTCTGAAAGCAATCACATTTCACGACGTCTGTTTGGTTGTGTTGTTGACAAATTTAAGAGTTTGCTTTGTTGTTGGCTACGCGTGTAAGCCACTTTAATGTTGTCGCGCCATAATCACAGCTACATAGTACCGTGCCAGGATTTTATGCGGTGTCAAGATTTTATACCTGAGCATTATTATATAAATATTATACTCTTGCAACATGTTTCTACAGAGTATAACAGTTTTGTTCACCTAAAGGTTGTTAATATCAGTGCTACTGCCCCTATAAGGGCTATATTGAAAACTAATAAATGCTATCTGACGCGGAAGGGCTTCATAGGAGTCCGTTGCAAACGTGAACAATAGCCAAGCTATCAGCAATCTTAAAGTGAAATCTACCTCTAATCCCATCAAGCAGGCATCAGTTTTAATATAACTAGTATGATGATTACACTTGTACATCTTGTCGCCTTCAATGTAATCACTCCTAGATATAACGAGTTTTCAATAGGGACGCTACAAAAGTAGACCCATGGACATTTCTCTTCAGCTTACTGATTTGCCATTTCTTCATGAAAAGATATACGATACATCAACGATGTATTTAATTTACTACCAAAATTCGAAGTCAAGGACGGGGAGGATATGGACTTGGACAATATGTGGTTCCAAGAGGACGACGCCACAAGCCAATGTCACAATCGATTTATTGAAAACCAAGTTTGGTGAAGGTGCTATCTCACGAAATGGCCAAGTCGAGTAGCAACATCGGTCGTGCGATTTGAGCCGTTAGACTATTTGCTATTTGGCGACGTCAAGTCTATGCTCTATGCCAGCGACGATTGATGAACTTCGTGCGAATATCGAACTTAAAATTGCAGGAGTGTCGGCCGATTTCTGCTTGAAAACCGTCGAAAAAAAATCAGGGTCTGGACTTCTGCAAGCGTGCCCGTGGTGGCCATGCAAAAGAAGTTGATCTTCACACATAATCGCATCGAATATGCTTTCACTGGAATAAAACACTTTTCAAACTATTTTCGTTTTATTTAAAAAAAAATGTTGTAGGGCTCTTATTAAAAAGCCCGTTATTAAACTTCTGCCAGCGTTCTTTCCAATTGTCAAAGCACTTAAAAAAGTATTTTTTTTTTGTGATCTTGTTTAGTATCTTTAATTCTTTTGATTTTTGGTCTTCCATCATGCAGCAGCTTTCACTGGGGTGATGAAGCTTTGGTTTCCACGTTATAACCAGAAACCCAATTATGACCCTCTGAATCAGATCTGCATCTTCGCGGACTGAGGACGTTGTTTTTAGACGAATGTGAATTTCGTGGCGATCTGACTCACCCAAATAATTGGCTAAAAAACACCTAAGAATTTTCATGTCACAAATTATGTGTCTACCAGTGTAATTGAATGATACGAGCCAATTTTCTTACATTTGTTAATGTTTTCGTCGAAATCGAAGACGAACCAAGACCAGGGACCAGGCAAAACAGCTGTTAAAAAATAACCAAACATTTAAATAGGCCGACCGGGGCAGCACAAGTAAGGTACATATATGAGTGCCAGCAAAACAATCGAACGTTTAATACACGTAGCCCGCGAAAATTCAAAATTCACTATACTTTTTGTAGAAACCTCGTACAAATCAAACATCAAAATAGTCGAAATCAGACCATAACTTATCAAGCCACCTTATACCGAATGTGATCACCTGAGGGCCTATGGCTGACAATGAAACTTGGAGGACGTGTTTTGCTGATAACAATGTGCCCTGCTGCTGAAAGTGGATAACACCATACCATTTAATTGTCATCGAGCCAAGTTTTTGTCAACGCGCAAAATTCTTTTTTATAAATTTTTTCACAATGAGTAAAGTTGCTTCAAGCAAAATGATATAATAACTAATGAACCGACCGCTGTCAAATTTATACACGCGCCTTTTGAAAGTTGGGGGTTACGGCAACCTAAAAATCCTATGGACTTAATTCGACTAGCGCCATTTATGTGCCTTAGCAGGAATTGTGACAATTTCGGTTGACATTATACCATAATAAGGCAAAATTAAAACATGTTCCCGAATATACTTCAGTTATGTCAAATGTTAATGCCATCAGTCCAGTTTTTCCTAGCCCTAATATACATGATATCGTGATTCTCATTAATTTGACTTTCCATCTGATCTTAGTCTATCGATCGAATGTCGATCTATATGTGCAATACCTTAATGAAATGAATTTGAATTTTTTTCTGAAAAATGATGTGGCTTACTGCTTAAAATACCTCATTCTCTGGTTGATTTGTTCGTCATGAGGTGTAAATGATTATTATATTATTTTCAATTAAGTTCCTTTGGTTAAGTACACATATAATGGGTTGTCAAAAAAGTCTTGCGGTATTTTAATTGAATTTTTTTTTTTATTGAAATTGAAATGAATTTTTGATGACTAATGCCCAGATCTTGACCGATGCTACGGCTGCTACTATGCCGGTCTCTTTCGACCAATTCAGCGATTTTATCGCAATTTTCGACGACAGGCCTTCCGGAGCGTGGCGCATCTTTGACCACCCCTACACCAGAACGAAAACGTTGAAACCACCGTTGTGCGGTGGATATGGAAACTGTATCGGGTCCGTAAACTGCACAAATTTTACTGGCGGCTTGAGATGGATTTTTGCCTTTATCGTAGTAGTACTGTAAAATATGCCGTATTTTCTCTTTATTTTTCTCCATGTTTGCGACGCTATAACTCACGAACGACTTAAAAGAAACGACAATCAATCAAACACGTGTTAGCGCGTGAAATGAGCTTTCCAAAAAGGTATAGCATGACCCGATGCGAAGAATAAAACTAGAACTACGCGCTTTCAGAGCCAACTAGCGAAAATACCGCATGACTTCTTTGACAACCTATTATTACATATGTATAACTCATTTCAGTTAATAAGCTAGATTTTAATATAATTAATTTGGGAAGCAAAATGTAGTAATTAATAATACACCAAATTGCATTGTAATCCATTTAGCTTCTTTATAATGCATATTGTGTATATAAAATATTGGGTTACACTTAGCCCTTTTTATTTGTTAGTATCTTAAATAATTTGATTATTTAAATACTTATTACATGGATAAATCATTCGATCATTTAAAATTTGAGGTGCCATGAGATAGTGATTATGTATTTAGAAAAATTATGTAAATTTATCTGAAATGTAGGAATGCAGTACTCATCAAAATAGAGATTTCAACCATTCCGTTTGATATATTTTTTGAAGAGCGAAAAATTCATTGATTCGCGAAAACATAAACGTATGGAGGGAAAGCCATTGTTTACAACTACCTTAAAAGTTTGACACAATCGTATCCCTGTCGTTCTTGGTGTGAACCTACGTCAATCACTTTTGTTGCTTTAAAAACGATGGGATAAAAAGTATGCTGGTGGGCATTATTGCGGTAATTTCTTCCCTTTAATAAAATACTTCCTTGCAAGCGCTCAACACTATAACATAACTCTTTTGCTAATTTTCTATGAAATACAGCACGAAAAACGATAGGCGAAGATAAGAAGAGTTGCCATTTTTGTCAGTCACATATAATAAGAAAGAGTTTATACTCTTCTTTTAGACTCCAATCGTGTGTTGGTCTGGGTTGCGTAAAGATAAAACTTAGCCAGTTGCCTCTATCCTTTGCGAGGCCACACCAGTTCTACATCTCAAGTGAAGACAGGTCGCTATGCACTTTGTCCTTACATTGAATGGATGGGCGCACTTGCTTCCGTGGTCCATCCAAGGTTCTCGAGTTGCAGTTCGCTTCCAATGAACTAACCAGCGCATTCGTTGGATTATATATCTATGTCACCGTAGAGCTCATATATTTCGTGATTCCATCTTCTTCGATATACATTTCACACAATTTTCTTGCCGAACTCTTGATAGCCAGCATCTTAAGTACTTCGAACTCACATGTTTCTGCTTCTGTTCTTTTTATTGAAAATATGTCTCTCTACCCTCCTCTTTTCCTCCTTCTATTTCCCTCCTTTTTTTCCCTTCTCTTCTTTCCCTCCTCTTCTTTACCCCCTTTGTCACAGCTCTAGTTACAAACGGCCGCAGAGTAGCGTTGTACGCAGCATTTTTCTCTACAGTGACGGCGCGACATTCATCATCTTACTACGTATTCCTGTGCAACGGCATGAAGAGAACAGAAAATGAAGTCTCTCTGTTCGTATGTGTCTTCGCGATAGGAGTTGGTTTGGTTAGGCAGGACTGAGAGTTCAGTATTCCTTGAATATGTATTGTGATTGCAGCTTTTCGACGTCCAGCTTTCAATGTGCTGTCTGACAAGAAAGTAATCTGAGTCGATTTTAGCACCTCGGATCGTACGCACGACTAGCACACTGGAAGCGTGTCTTTCGTCTATCAACATATGATCAATTTGATTGCGGGTGTTTTGATCAGAATACAGGCAGGTTGCTTTATGAATGTTTAGATTCTGAAAAGTGGTTCTGCAAACTTCCATGTTACGCGGGGAAGTCAACTAGTCTCTCAACCGTCGATCTGGAGATGCCTTCTTTACACATCTTAGCGTTGAAATCGCCGATCATGATCTTAACATTGTGGCGGGGTCCTTTCATTGCAATTATATTTAAACCTAGCCGGTCAAAAACACAGCGGCACAACCTCATCTGGCCAGAAAGTTTCACTGATATATTATGGTATATAGGAGCCGTTTGCTGCAAGACAGATACCCGCAAACGGGTATCTTGTTGAAATTCCATAAAACTCTAATTTAATTTAGAAAACAAAAATATTACATTATAATACACACAGATTAACAAAAGCTATTTTACTTTAAAAAGCGTAATAACCTTATTTACCGACATTTCACCTAATGACTTAATTCGTCGCTCACAAATGTTCGGTAAATTACTTTGGTTTAAGTTACCTACCAAGTAGAGTCCCCCATGCCTCGATAAGTCAACCCCGTATACTTGATATTGTCATTATCATTTCTCATGAACAACTGTGTTGTGCAGTAAAATATTTAGACACGTATTTATAAGTTTTGCATAAATGATTTTTGCAAACTCTTCACTTTATACTCAGACTACTAGACTGTTATGAATATTTATGCAAATTCTTTATCTAACTACGCACCCGGACCACCGAAAGATGTCAAAGTGCCAATAACGAGAAATAAATGAATTTCTGTAAACTTGGGCCGCAACTTGAGCATACAAGCCTATCTGAAATGTAGTCTACGCATATTGTATAGAATTTACAATAAATTTCATGTCCATGCTGGTATAATCTCCAAACAAAATCTGAGCGAAAAGCGCAGCGCCAGCGAAAAATGAAGTGCGCTTCAAAACGGCGACCAAAGCGACCGCTTTCCCTAAAGTATTCACTTAGATGGTATTATGCCGCAGTGACAGGCATTGTTCGAGTAATCACAAGTTGCAACAGCCACAGTGGCGGCCAACTACACAGTAGGGAGTATTTGAGGTACTCTGCACTGACGCAGAACACTACTTATTTTCCATTTGGCTGTGCTCTGCCCACACACCAAACGAAAAAGGCACAAAAAAGAGAGGCTGCTAAGCTTAAAAAATTACATTTTAATATGGTCGAAGACGCTCGCTCAGTTGGGGGTACAGCAACAAAACTTTTGACAAAAGCAAGTAAATTTCCCGAGGTTTATAATAAGAAGGTACGGAAGTGGCGGAAATACAATAGGAAGCAACAGCAACATTTATTTAAATGGGGTAGGAAAAATATAAAAAAATTGAAAAGAAGCTAAGTGGAAAGAAAGTACACAGTAAAGCGCTCTGAAGACGGCAACTTTGACACATAGGCCAGCCGCATCGATCTTCTAAGTGAATTGAGGCAGACAAAGAGCCGATGGCAGCGCTGATAAAAAGAAGCCATAAAGTATTTAATTTAAATAATACACAGGCGTAAACAAATAAAATATACATTTTCTTTATTAAGGTTATCGGTCCCGTTCGGTCAAGCAACAAACTCTGAATATTCCTTTGCGTGGCGGTGTGAGTAAATGAACTTGCGAAAAATCGCTTAACGAGACTAAAAGTGGATGGCATAAGCGTAATGACGAGGGCAACAAAATTGCCAATTCATTGCTGTTAGCTTCCGTGCAATATCAATTCTTTTATAGATTACACATTTCTTCAATATTCTTTAACAGCTTTGAATATTTTTTTAAATATCCTCCGGCCGGAAAGAAGCCTTCATTAGCTGTTTTATACCCAGACAACATTTTGAATATTGCAAAATTGTTTTATTTAAATAGCGATTATTTCTAAATTCTCAAGTGCATTGGTTATGGTTAGGGTCACATATATAAATGGTCAAAATTAATATAGAAAAGAACAGATTTCTGATTGTTGATCCGTCCATCCGCTAGTCAAAATAACTTCACTGATTTAAATTGTACTTGCTTCATTGACCATGTGCTTATGAATGTTGTCTGAAGAAAAATTGTGTGAAATCGGTTTACAACTTACGTATGCCTAACATTTGGATTTCGGGTTCTATTTTTGACCTTATGTAGTGTATATCGGTTATAGTCAGATCTAGATTGGTTCAATCTGAACAATTTCTTATTGTCTTAGACAATAACTCATACCAAATCTTGTGAAGATAACTCTTCAAAAACGAAAGTTTTCCATACAGTTACTAGATTACGATCATTCAGTTTGTATGACAGCTATATGTTGCAGTATATAGTCTGATATCGACAATTCCGACAAGTGAGCAGTTTCTTGAGGAGAAAAGAACGTGTGCGAAAGTTCAGATGAATACATCTAAAACTGAGAGAATATTTCGCGTATTTACAGACAGATGAACATTGGTATACATATGTAATGTAACTGACTATGTGAGATTTCCATATCTATATATATAAAAGAAAGTAGTGTTAGTTACACCATTTATAACTCAAGAACGGCTGAACAGATTTAGTTGAAAATTGGTAGGGAGGTAGCTTAGAACCAGGGTAAGGATATAGGATACCTCTCATCTATATGTCAAAGTTTAATACAACTCATAAATAAAAAAATTATATTTAAAATAATAAGCATTTGTTCAAAATTCATGTTTGTAGGAATCATTTGAATATATGCGTAGAATTTTAAACAGATTCTTCATCGAAAAGAATAAATTGCTAATTATTTGGAATAGTGGAAAAGAACTACAACCAAATATGCAGTGAAATAGATTATAACTGGCTCAGCATGTACATCCCGAAAGACTGATGTCATAACCTTTCCAGCCGACTTTTTCGCCTTTCCACCCCTCATTACCGGCTCATCATGTGCAGTCTACTAGAATGACTGGCGATTGAACTCTAGTGGGAAATGCTGGAACTATGTTTCTATTGTAATACACTGATGCAAAAATTTGGTTTTATTCCGATTAAAGAGCACTCAAACACTTCTCAGAATCAGCTATGCGTTGTTTTTGTTGGATTATGAACTTGCGAGGCACCCACTTTGCACAGAGCTTTCGCATCTATAGGGCGTCATTGTCCTCGGTGCTCATTTCGCCTATTTCCAGCTTAGCAAATATCTTTTCAACGGTGGATTTCCCTGTGCCCAAATTCAACAGTATTTTCCTCCAAGAAGAAATGCTTTATTAACACACGAAATGCTTTATGATCCATTTTTTTGTAAACTAACACAAGTTGCTTCACAAAAATGCTATATCTCATTAACTAATAGTTATAAACCAACTAATAGAAATCATATATATGGTAGTAGTAGTATTGTCTATGTATCAGCCATAGTGAAGCGTGGTGATGAAATGAATGGCAATCGATCCTAAGTTTCGTGTAAATTACGAATATGGGTTTCCAAGTCTAGCTGATATTCAGAACTACTTAACATATCTGGTACTTATATGCTTACAAACTGCGGGAGCACACAATCCGGCTGCACGAACTTAGCTCTACCTTGCTTTGCTTCTCCCTTTTATTACAAGTAAAAAGCTTGAATTTGTTACTTTTTAACGATGGTGTTTAGGTAATATTCTATTTTTTAAGATCTTCTTGCTACTGTTTTCTTTAAATTTAATATTTGTGCGCTTCAATTCTTCAGGTTTCCGTTGCGAGAGGTTTATTAAAATTTTACGACTTTTTCTATTGCAAACGCAAAGATTTCCCTGGAGTATTCGAAATTTTAAACTTAGAAATTTTAAATTGTTTGCTAACAGTGAAGGCGATGAACATATATTTTAAATTTTATTGACCAATATACAGTCTACTTTAATTTCCGCTTAATTTTTAGCGTTGTTCGCTCTTCTCTATAAGCCAGTTTGTTATGAGCTGTTATATCTAAATTACGATTCAAAGTATTAAGCAATACTACAATCAGAAACAAACTCTATACACTTAACAGGCACAAAATATTACTTGCAAGAATTTGATTTTGCTCGCTCCGTTTGTATGACTGCTGCATGCTTTAGTGGTCCGATTTTGGCATTTCCGACAAATGAGCAGGTTCTAGAAGAGGAAAGAACGTGTGTAAAGTTTCCAAACTGAGGAACATGTCTAAACGATTCAGCTGAGTGTTAAAAACTTCGCGGCATACTTAGTACACTATTTTCATTGTATAAATATACTGTGGTATAACAGGGCCCACCAAAACACCTAAAACCCAAAAGTCCTTCTATTTTTTTAAAGAAATGTTTCAGCTAAGACGTAAGTGTTTTAAGAATACCTTTAAAAAATTTATACATATACAGGGTGATCCACTTCGATGCTAATATACTGGATAATGTTTGTTATCATACAAAAGAACATTCTTTGGCATTTAGTTTTTGAAGATTATCTCTTTCAAATATTGCCCGCGGATACGCCTCATATGGTCCAACCGTTGAGTCCAATTTTCAATTAATCGTTCGAGCATTTCGACTGGTAATTAGCGAATGGCACGCGTTATGCTTTCAAGGTCCGAATCGAAAAAAGTAAAAAGCATAAAGATGTGATATCACACGATTTTGGTGCTAACCGAAGTGTTCTCTTAAGGGTTTTATATACACTTGAATTGACTGGAAAAACCGATGTCTTCTTATCGATTTTTCTTAAAGTACATCCTTTAAAGATCATTTCTTCCAAATTTCATGGAGATCTGAGCACTAGAACCAAAGTTACAGCTGTCAACAGCACGCTTCTCTCCTGTGCCCCGAGTACGAGTACGACGGTGATTAGCTCAAAATGATGTTTTTTAAAAAGTGCCCTTGCGGTGAACAAGGTTTCTCAAGAATCATGTAATCTATCGATCTAATTTTTAAGGCTACTTGAAAACTACAATATCTCATATTTGAACGCAGGATTTTTTATTGGAAACAAGTATTTTTTTGGGGAATGGAAAAACTGAATTTTTGGACCCACAAAAATCGATCTTTTAAGTAAAATCATCACCACTTTCGTAAAAATTTTTATTTCGCCAAATCCTTCGTTCAAGTTGAGCGCTATGATATAAACTAAAGGAAACTCTTCCTGCACTGAAGCTAATATACCCTTCACAGGTGCATTTCTTTTAGTACCTATGTGTCCAGTTTGTATGGAAGCTATATGCTATAGTAAGCCGATCTGAACAATTTCTTCGTATACTACATTTTTGTCTTCAAAAATAACCCGTGCCCACTTTTGTGAAGATACATTGTCAAATGTGAAAGTTTTCCATACAAGAACTTGATTCTGATCGTTCAGTTTGTATGGCAGCTATATGTTACAGTGGTCCGATATCTTCAGTTCCGACAAATGAGCAGCTTCTTGAAGAGAAAATGATGTTTACAAAATTTCAAAACGATAACTTAACTTAATATACCCGGTTCAGGGTATAAAAACGCTTTGTACCAATGAAATAAATGGACGCTCTTTGTACTTGGATTACGGACTAAACACGCCTTTACGGATAATAACTTGTCAGAAAATTTTCTGTGAATGAAATTCCATGTCCGTATTCACTTGAGATTATTTGACATTTCGCATTTGGTTCTTGTGTTTTGGCACACTCTTCCATTAAGCACCCTCGCTTTTGCCGTTTGTTTATTCTTTCTCATTTTTTTGTTCCAGAAACAATTGTCCACGGAGCAGAATGCGTGTATTTCTTAGCATTTCACGCTCAATTAGCTTGTTTTGCCTTGGAATTGTTATTCAAATTTTGGGTACGAAAGTGAATTTGAATTATTTGGGTTTTCACAAGCTTCAGCAACAGATGACATGTGTTTTATTTTATTTTTGCCTTCAATTATTTTCAGACCCAATTTCAATTGAAGGACAATTCCGGCAAATATTTAATAATTTTGTTTGAATAAATTTGTAAAAAAGGGTCTGACTTGTTTGTTCTTAATTAACTTTTAACACCTTCTTTACCCAATCATTTAGAACTTGCGCACACTTCTTTATGCGATATCAGATACAGGTGTTTGAATTTTAATAGGCTCTGTTGTCTGTTAATTAGCGGTTCAAGGGTATTATTAATTAATAGAATGCGGATTTCGCATTCATTCGAAGTGGAATTTTTTACCACTTGAATTCTCAATTTTCCCTGAAAGTTAAATACATTACTCATAATGATAACCAGATTAGGTCAAACCAAGTTAAAGTAAATTTAGTCAATTACTCGCATTTTAGTTATGTTCTGCTGATAGGTTTTTTTATAGTTTTCAATGAGATATGGACCCTGTCAAGAAAGTATCGAGAATTCTTCATTTCCACTCTCATCTCCCGCTTATATGGAAGAGACAGGTAAATTTTTTTCCTAGGTTGGAACAACAGTCCTTAATTATGATGCCAAATTTTGCGCGATTTGTCAACCAGTGTGTTTACAGCAGCTGTTTATGTCAGTCGACCTCAGTAGTGTTTAACGAATTTTACAAAATTTTTTAACGTATTTGTGTTAAATTTTGGCCAAACACTCAACAAACATCATTGAGCAAGCACCAACCTGACCTGTAACTTCTGGCTATTTTTGTAACTCAATGAACTGCTCTGGGAAAACCGTTTTGTGTTAACTGAAGACATCAGAACAAATTCGACGCGAGAGCTGAAGGCCATTCCGGAAATTACTTATAAAAAATGTTTTGACGATTGGAAGAAGCGTTGGCACACGTGCATAGCTTCAAATGGGTGTGACTTTGAAGGCGATAGAATAAATTTGGATGATGATTGAACAATATTCGTTTTATTTATAAATTTCCTATACTTTCTTGACAGAGTAAGAATATATAATATGTACAATTTTAGAATATACACAGGGAATCCTTAAATTAATGGGTAGTCTTCTATAAAAATCCCGACATCAAGTATAGGCTGATAAGCCACTGACGTGTTTTTAGATAGAGGAGGCTCTCATTATAGCAGGATTAAATGAATTGCTAAAAATTGATAGAATCAAACTATCAGACTCGTTTGCGTTGTGGTCATAATGGAATCACAGGAAACTGCAGATTTTCCAAGGCATACAAGCATAAGCGGAGAGGCTAAAAACATATGACATCGCACCAATGTTATACGATGCTAATTATGTAAACGAAAAATTATTATCTGCTTGCAGAAGGTGAAAGCATACAGCTCAAAATATGTATATTGAGTTCGGTAAATTGATAATATTGTAATTATCCATATTTTGCCCAATCTAAACGATTTAAAGTCAGCTGAAAAGTCGGAACTCATTTTACAGAGTATATTCGAGCAAAGAGAGGCCCAGGAGAGGCTTGTTGGATTAACCTTTGACATTGGTCAGGTATAGTCGAAAAGATATATTCAATCAATTTTATACATAACTAACTTAGACACTGACCGATATATTCTTCATAAGGTTTGTTAGAATAACGAAATCACTGTATGTATGGAGTAATGCGTAGACTAATTGTCAAATGTCACATCAAATAATCATTAGCGGCTTAGTATATAATTGTCTTTCTGAAGTACATAAAGAATTTCCATTAAATTTTGTCAAATGAACCAAATTTCTGATGCCGAAACGATCCGAATGTTGGAAAAATCCTTCGGTGATAATTGTTTGTCTCGAGAAAGTGTTTCTAATTGGCACAAATTATTCGAAGAGGGTCAAGAACGCGTTGACCACGAAACACGTACACGACGGTCATCAACTGATGATCAATACGTCAATAAAGTAGTTCGTGCTTGAGAATCGACGATTGCCAGTCAGAGATCATACTGGCATCGTTGGAATATAGGAAGGATCAGTGAAAACCATTTTAAAAGATCATTTGTACCGAAAAAAGTGAGGGCAGCATTGATCCCAAAATCATTAATTTTTTTAAAAATCGAACGTCGCGCTAACGTTTGTGAAACAATGCTTTCCGACTGCCAGGGTGTCATGAAGCGTATTATTACTGCCGATGAGTCTTGGATCCATGCTTACGAACCGGAAACAGACCATCAATGGGCTGAATATCGTGGGAAAGGTGAGCCGAACGTTGACAGTTTTCTTCGATTATCGAGTTGTGGTGCAGTTCGAATTTCTTCCGGCCAACCAAATTGTCAACAAGAAATACTACTTGAGTATTATGCGCGGTCTACGTGAAGCTATTCGTAAAAAGAAGCCGGAAATATGGGCCGACAACCCTTGCTCATTGATCCTTCGTGCCGCAACCACCGTATTCGCCTGGTTCAGCTTCGTGTGGCTATTCAGCAAACTCGACCGTTCGCTTTGGGGACCGTTCGCTTTGGGGGGTAGAGTCAATTGAAGATATTAAACGTGAATCACTGAGCGCATTGAAGGCTATTCCATAAATTGACTCAAATAGTAATTTTAAATATTGTATACTAAATATATGCAGTAGCGGTTTCAAAATCGTAGAAAGATAGTTCTATAAAAATAAAAGATTAATGAAAAATTTGTATCAGGTATCAATAAAAAAGCGAAATATATTTTCAGTTGTAACTTGAGTAAGAATTAAGATATCTTGATGAAACTTGTTGTGTGCGTTCCTTAGTACAAAAATTTCGAGTTCCACAAAACGCTATTAACCGAAAACCTATGAACTGTCATAATTAAGCACTGAATTAGGATATAAAATTATAATTTGACACAGGTGATCGTAGTAGCAAGAGGAACCTTTGGGTAAAAATTTTGATAGGTGGGCGTGGCTCCGCCTTCTAACAAGTTTTACCTTTTAAACCTCTTAAGCTACAGCAACCAAATTTGTTGAATACAAATGTTATAAGAACTACTACCGACGGTGTAAAAATGGATAAAATAACTAAATAAGCCAGAGACATGAAATTTTATCACCGAGATGGGAGAGCTTTATGGAAGCTGGTGTGAAAATTGGACGTTGGGCGTGACACCGCCCCTTTTTGATAAAATCCCATATATCGAGACCCGACCAACCGATTTCGATAAAATTTAGTACATGCCATTCTTCCTACATTCTTATGTAACATTATGACCGCCACACCGCCCACTTTCCATAGTACACAAATAAAGAAGCAATTATTATAACGGGATACAACTTTGCAAGAATAACGTCTTTGGTGTGTGCCACCTTACGACCGAAAATTGTGGAAATTCAATAAAACCTGTTCAAACCTCTAGGTGCTGAATATTTAGACACCAGTACATATAGTTGACTTTTGTTCGAAAATGTCGGTCAATGTATTATGTGTTAAGGGATAATACTTCTCTTATAATGGTATGACTGTATGTTAAAAATGGGTTGAATGGGACCAAAACTTCCCTTAGACCCCATATACCATATAAAGATTTTCGAACTTCGGGCTGACTTTGTACCGCATATATCGGCCAACATGTGAGTTATCTCAATGAAAAAAGGAGAGAGTGGTTTAATCATATCTTTGTGCCTAAAATAGATAAATTTGAGCGAAGAGTAGAAAATGTTCGGTTGCACTCGAACTTAGTCCATTCTTACTGGTTTCTGTATGACACTGTCACATATAGATATTGATTCACCGCAGAGTTATCATCCGATTTTACTTATTTGCACGATGTTGTGAAAGTTGTTAAAGTATGAGATAAGTATATGCATTAAATTTATTGGTATGCTGGGTTGCGACCAACTTTTAGAGCTTTTTAGCCCGGAGATTCCCCTCATTAATGGGTTTCGTTGTACAAATTATTTTATATGTTTTCGCTTAACGAAAACTTGAGAGAGGGTGAGGCTATGGACGGATTCGAAACGTAACATAAAAAATTGGAAAACCTTATTCTAGTAAATTAAAATATGCAATGCTATATAAAAAATATTTTGTCCATGAACTTAATCAGTAGCTGTTAAGTTTTTCAGCCATAAACAGTTTCAAAATTTGATATGGAGATTTATTCTGTGATTTTATGACTTTTTAAATTCAGAGTAGCAGAATTTATTCTTTTCAGTTTTCGCAGTTCTCAACATCGTCTTGTAAAACCACAATTGTTTGTGTGATATTAACTAGTTGCAGTATCTCTAGTATACTAGTTGTAAGGTTATTTATAACTAGTTCGGAGCACAGCAGAAATGTTATCGCCACCAAAGGGTTAGCTGCGTGAACGATTGCTCTGCAACTGTAAACGTGACATGAATGTTCAATTGTTTCGAATGTGGAAATGTTACTTTCATTTATATTTGTATTTGTATAACATTTTTACTTTGTTGCTGATTGCACGTTATTTTTGAGAGTTTCGTCCATTTCTTTCTATGCAATTCAGCACATGGGCGAGGGACAGAAAATGGTTGGGTTAAACTGCAATAAAAAATTTAAAATCAATAGGGTTCTGTGTGGACACGAATGTGCTTCCGGTGTTTAAATGTTTGCCTTACTACATACTTATATATATTGAATCATAAAGTCCTGTTATGTTTGTTGTTGTTAGCAACATATATGCGTGAAAGCAAAGAAATGTCTTAAGGACGTGCTAACATACAAACATGCAACAAAACGAAAAACAGCGACCCATTTCCTTAGTCGCCAGCGTTCCTTCCATTCATTACCGCTCAATGACCTCAAACTTTTGTGGGTGGAAATCGTAAACTTTAACGTTCGCTTTTTTACGAAGTGTTTTGCTGTTATTTTATGCTTTCAAGTGGTAATCCTTTCTTGATGTGCAAGAAAGGTCAGATGCGTTCGGTAGCGTGAACGAGATTTGCTTGCTTGGACATTTCGTATGGCTTAGAAATCCATTAGAAGGGACGCATGATGCGATTTCTAATTAAATGGCACATTCTTTAAGAGTTTATGTCATTTTACGTTCAGTGGGCAATTAAAAAGCATTAACTGATTTTTGTGGTATTCGTTTGGCATTACGCTGGTAGATTACAGAATTAAGGAAAACTTTGAAGTTCATAAAAAATCCAAATGTTTCAAGTTTTTGGGATTAAACTAAGGTTAGATTCTTAGCGCCATATCTTCCTTATATAAAAATGAATGCTTGTTTGAATGTCTTTTATAGAATCGTATATTGTGATGAGCTTTAGAAAAGTCATTGTGTATGACTTTGTCTGTTTTTAAATGTGTCAACATTATAATTGTTTGACATTAAAATTTCATAACCCAACTTAGATTAGAACTAATACAGTGCAATTTTATTTTTCGAAATCAACAAAATTATAAATTTACTCGAAATAAATAGAATATTGTGTAGTACGTTTACTTAAAATTAAATTTAATTTATTGGCGTAGCTATGTGTGCACAGTGCAACTAATAAATGATGTTTTAATTTTTTTTAGAAGTGTCCACTTCTTTGCAAACACCATTTTCACACATTCTCTTAAAGTCTGTGAGGTAGATCTATAGGATAGGTCACACTGTCGCGTTTTCAACAAGTTGGATTGATAACCACAGTGAAGTTATGGAGACATATTTTAAAGACCAAAAAGTGCGGCAATAAATCCGGCCTTGAATCATTAATTTTACCGAAAGGTGTGTCAAACATGTTCCTTGGCGAAATCAGAAACGTTAACGGCCATTAAAAATCAAGTATGCTCGTATGACCCATGCGGTATTTTATGAGTAACTTACACACAAACCAAGTTTTCAGCGTAGCTAGTCTGAGAATGCTGTTGCTAGAGCCCTAAAGTTTTTTGATTTGTCTTAAATGGTAAATGACTTTATTCTAAAGGATTTTTTTTACTTGAGTTTTTTATATATACTAGTATTATATGAAGCAACTTGGACAAAAAATTTACATGACTATGTGTTACGTTGCTATATTAATATATATACCCTGAAGTTAGAGACACTGTAATATATGGGGTGATCCATATCAATGTCCCTTAATTTTTTGAAGAAAAACCACAGAAACTTCAAATGTAATGGGAAATGTTTATTATCATTCGAAAGAATATTATTGGCATTTACTTTCTGAAGATTATCTCTTTCAAAGGTTGGGTGCGGCTACGTCTCAGAAAGGCCACCATTAGGTCAAATTTTCGTGGACTCGCTCGAGCATTTTGGCTGGTAACTGGCGAAGGACAAGCGTGATGTTTCTCCGCTAGACCTAAATTGGAGCGGGATTATCCGCATAAACCTTCGATCCTAATGGTGAGATACCACACGATCTTGGTGGCCAATCGACCGACGTGAAACCAAACGTGAAGTTTTCTGCTCACCGAAGTGTTCTCTCAATAAATCCAAAAAATTGATGGAATGTGTGGCAAGTGGCGCCGTTTTGTTGAAAGCAAATGTCGCCGAGATCACGAGCTTCAATTTCACATATCAAGTAGTCGGTTATCATGGCGCGATAACAGTGCTCACAAATCACACCAAACCGATATTTTTTCTGTATAAAATTTTTCATATTTTCTACATTGCGAGCTGAACATGGTCTATTGGGTAGAATATTATCCAATAATGAAAGCTGAGTCTCAAGATGGATGATGGTGATGCGAATAGTACGCTCAGTATGCCGATTATGCTGGCCCCAAGTGGAGCGAAGCGCGCGAAACACATTGTCACATAACGTGAATTTTCGTTATAAAGTTGAACGATTTGTATACCTTCTTCAGGCGTATGTAAGTCTTACCATGATGAAATACTAAACAGTACTGAACAAAAATAAAATGTTAGCTTGACACAACTCACGAGCGATCTGTCAAACAAACAAAGTACTAAAAAAAGTACCTTTACTTGGATCACCCGTTATATATATTTATAACTTTAGAGACACTATAATATATACATATCTATATAAATTATCAGCGGAACGAGCTGAGTGGACTTAGACATGTGCGTATGTCTTTATGGTCGCGAACAAATCCCTCAGTTTCTCATATATCGATCAGAACTGTTTTAATGCTTTTCTTCCCAAGTAGCTAGTCATTTGCAGGAACTGCTGTAGATATTGCTGTCGTATTAGCTGAACGATCAAAACCAAGTTATTGTATGGGAAAACTTTTTTAATTGGCAAAGAATCTTCACATAATTTGGCTTCGATTTTTATCGAAGGCACCAGAACAATCTGAGAACAAATTGTTCGGATCGAACCCCTAGAGCATTAAGCTTCATTGCAAACTTATACCATGTTTTGGTCGACACTTAATAACGAGATTTCAGCAATTGAGTAGATTATCTCACTAATCTACCAGATATAGCAAGAATTCGTCATACAAAATGAAATTTAATAATCTCGTCACCGATTAGATTTGAAGCTAATAATACTGAAAACTTCCCTGAGTGGCTTTGATTTAGTGCCGTCTGTTTGTCAGTAGACAAGTTTGTCACAATATCATAGCCGATGTAGACACTTCAAAGAGAAAAAAATGTAAATAAACAAATAAATTTCAGCAATGCATCTGAATTCACCCAAATAAGCAAATCCAATAGACGGATTTCATAAAATGAAATATATTTACAAAAAAAGACAAAACACGACATAAAGATTTTTTGTAAAAAAAAATATTAAATAATCCGATTTTTTTATGTCAAAAACAGCTATTTTTTTAAATTTCCAAAGACAGTGAGAAGCGTCTCGATTAGTGAATAGATTAAATGTAATAACTACTAATCACTTCAAATTTTTCATCAGAACATACTATAGCTTGTTCAGTGTTGAAAATAAATATTTTTGTATTTGAAAATTATCGGTTCAAAACACCATGACTGTTGCGCGAAATTATTATCAGGTCCTCGCCAAACACGCTCTAAAGAATTAACTGCGTCTCACAAAAGATAAGGCACAAAAGATAAGGCAAAAACTCATATTCCTTAATTTATAACATTTAAATAAAGATTTGAAAATTTGAAGTTGATTTTTACTCAATTTTTATAATATACACTGGGGTGCAAATCCAACGTAAACCTAATACAGCAAAGTTAACTGAATATAAATGCTTCAGCGCAGGTTTCGCAGTACGTGAGCGGAGTGCACAAGTAAAATAATATGCATAAGCCAAAATATCAAAATAAATGTATTTAAGGGCACAACCGCACACTCGCCGATTTCATATACATATGTACATACTCTAGACTAACTGAAATGTGCGCCAAGGGATGTGTGTATGTATGTAAAAAGCTTCAACGCACTTCATTTTCGATACGTTTGCATGTGGCAATCCGTAAACATATACGCATAAATAAAAGCTACGTGAAGCCTATTGATGCTATGTTAGCGCAATCATCATGAACACAATCAGATATACTTGTATCAAGCCTTGCTCTAGAGGCGGGTGCTACACAGACCTTTGATGGTGGCATACATACGCGCGCACACAGTTGGAGTGAATTTGAATGAAAATCGACAGTCTATTTGTACATATATATATGTGTATATAGCATAGATGTATTATTTTTGCCATTCCACAAGCGAAATAAATTGAAACTGAAATACTAATATTAAATTAGAGTTATCATTCGGTTGGTGAGCTAGAAAAAGGGGATATCAAATATCGACGTTTAATCCGATACATTTCGTGCGTACGTGTGCTAATCGTGTGCATAAATTCGAAATACACACACATATATAGATACGAATACATAAATTTTTGGCAGAAACTACACGATTTCGTGAAAACTTTTGACGACACACATCTACGGAAGCGCTGGTTGGATGGTTGATCGTATGCATACCGCTAGTGATTTGTGTGAATCTGTGTGTGTGTTTGGGCGTGTGTGCGTTTAGCTTATTAAAAGTTATGTTTAGCAAGCGCAAATATTTATCTTTTTCGTGCGAGTGCGAGTACTCGTATGCATGTCTATTCCCAGTTTATTCTCCCGATTTACCATTGCAGCTGGTTGATAAGTTGTTGCAAAAGTTTGTATGCTTTTCTAGCGCAAACTTGGTGTAATTTACCATTTTATAAGTAATTTATGCGATAATTAACTCGATTTGAATTAAGCGGGAAATTTTGAAAGTTTGCTAATGAAGAGTGTAACTTATATTACACACCTTAGTAGCGCTAGTTACCGCTACGTGTATTAGTGATAATTTGCAGCAAGGTGTGACATGGCGTATGAGTAACTAAAGTGCCAACATATGTTTATAATTTATTTGCATTATTTATATGAAGGGGGGAGCCTGCTTTAGATGCTTCAAAAAATCGAATTTTGTTTTTAGCTTAAGTCTCTTTAAAAATTATCTAAGAATATATCTCCAAAGTTATTGATGGGAATTCGAAATATTGTCGAAGCTAGAAGGGAAACAGTGGACGAGCGTCTAGCAGATATATGAGCGCTTCGGCAAAAAGCGAAAACTTTGAAGCGCAATCTCTAGGTTTTCTATTTTTACGATATTTCTTAATTGGCGGGCAGGATAGAGAAAAAACTAAACGTCATATGGAATTGGGGTAAAGTTTATTATCTTTGGCATTAAATTATCTTCTATTTAAACTAAAAAAACTAAGAAAAGTCAAGTTTGAACATATTTTTAAACAACATAAAGTAAAATTGTTTTGGTCAAAAACCACTTTTTTCAATTTTTAAAATATTTTTTAAATTTTGCACTTTTTTTTTTGGAATTTTCTTAGTTTTTACTAGAAGATAAATTATTAAAAAATATGAATCTCTTTGAATTTTTTGTTTCCGATATAAATTGCGACCTGCATCCTGTCCGCCGTCCAACAAATGCACATGCGATATGCATCATGCAATTGTTTCCCAAAGTCAGAATATCAAAAATTTCGTATCCAAAATTTTCCCTCCCAAAAAACCTTAAAAAAATCGATTTTTTGAAGCCTCTAAAGCAGGCTCCCCCCTTAAGTAGTAAAAGCATATGTATTTGTATTTGCTGAATTTATTCTTATCACTTTTAAGCCTATTTGTTGTAAGCTCAAGTTGTCATTTACAATCAATTATAAGCTACAGGAATGTAACACGAGAACATCGATTGATAGACACTGGATTCTTATCGCATAGGCTTAAAACTAATAAAGCAACGTCAAACGTCGATATGTAAGATTCGAATTGGCCGTTGAAGATACACCTCCTTTGGGACCAGGCCCAAGCCGGACTTGCCAAGGACGGTCGGTCCAGCTTAACCATTCGGCTTTTCACTCACTCATTTTCGCCCTAAGTCAATAATCTGTAATAATTTTCGCTACGCTCCTACTCTTTTCTCTTTATATTTTGCATAGCAATAGCTATTCACACACTCAATCTGTGCCAGACCACTTTCGATTGAATCATATAAGGCACGATATTCTCCGGCATCACTCGATCGTTTATCAGGTGCTCTACTGGAAATCACTTCTAATAAGTCTATGCGTCCATCTCCCCGTTGTTGCTTCGTCCCATCGTTTCTGTCATTCATTTAGACTCCTTCGTCTTTCCTGCTTCCTCTCTTCTTACGTTAACCGAATGCCAGTGCCTTTTGTTTTATCGAATACTGGCTTTACTTCCATGGTCATTATATCTGGTGAGATGAGACCTGCTATGCCGCCTGATGTGATAGAGTTCGGTAAGAAATGGATCCCTGATTGCATTTAGTCGGATTATTGACTTCACCTTTTCTGAGAGGTTTTCTGCTGCAGTGCTGTCCCCATATAGGTGCACCGTATATAAGTATGGACTAACTCCCAGATATTTCAATGACTGCTGTGTCGTACTGGTACATCCATGAATATTGAGTGTGGCGACATCTAGTTTCTTCCTGCTTTTAATTAATACTGTTTCCGTCTTTTGACCAGCTAGTTGAAGCTTTGTCGCCATAAGCCATTCTTTGATTTTTGTCGCCGCATGATTGCATAAACGCTCTATTCCACTTATTTCACGGCGATCATCCGCGTATCCTATTGTTTGTACCTCCTTGGGTAATAAGACGCCCCACACTCCATCATATAAGATGTTTCACAAAAGTAGGCCCACGACAGGTGGTTCTTTGTCTGCCTTCGTCTTTTTCGGTGTCTTATATATAGTAATACCCTGTCCGACAGGTAGTTGGCGATGATCTTCAGCAAAATTCAGCGGCGTCTTTTGTTGAAAAGCTCTTATTATATGCGGCCAATAGGCCGAGTTAAAGGCATTCTAAACGTCAAATGTGAATACCGCACAATACTCTTTCGAGCCATACATCCATCTAGTTCCTTCTATTGCTTTACTTGCGACATCAGTGAGTTTCCTATTGACCTGTATCTGCGGAATCCATATTGGTTATCGGTCAGTCCTGGCAGCTCTTTTTCGAGATGTTGCTATAGACGTGCGCTTATTATTCGCTCCAGCATTTTCCCTGCCGTGTCCCGCATGCACAGTGGACGATACGTGTTTGGTTCTCCAGGCACTTAACAGCACTTTCAGCGCCACGTTTGTAAAAAACGCAGCTTGCTTGCACACACTTCCATTGGCTCTGGACTGACTTCTGCCTATTAGCTACCACTGGCTGTTCAGGCTTAAAAATGTGCATTGCCGCTTTGGAGCAATCAGTGATCTTATTGGTTGGCGGTTTCAGCTATATCCTGGTTGAGCAGGTAGAGAGTACAAGTTTCTACGCATTCCTTGCTTTAGCTAGATAATCAATCTTTAGCATAGACCACTTACTAGCAGCTTCACTTTTTGGTATCTCATTTCCTTCCCAGCTTTAAAGCCATGAAATCAGCTCTAGAGTTAATGCCAGCTTTGATCATGTCATTGTGTTGACTGCCATCGCGCTCGTTACAACCGCAGCCTCTAGAAAGTACTACTAGTTTCTCTAGCTTTTTTCCAGGAGAACCAGTTCCAGGATTTAGTTCAAAAGCTGATCCACGATTGTAAGGAAAAGTAGGTCCGCTTGCGCAGAGACTGGGCTATTGGAGTGAACCCGGCCAGGCTGGTTCTCAGCATGGTGACACTTTTATCCAACCTATTTTGTACCGGCAAGCATGTTAAGACTTTTTATTTGAAGAATTTGTGTGAGCAAAGAACACCCAACAACAAAGTGACACCTTAGGCAGATAACTCCCAGCTGCAAGGAGGGTGATCTATTACTAGCCTGTTTCTGCCATCTCCTGACACCTGTAATAATATTTGTTGAAGTTTAACAAATAAAACCACAAGCTTTTAAACCACTAAGAATCCTAATTGTATTTAATTTTTGTATTAAATAAATCAAATGTACCAAAAGTTCTTCAGTTTAAAAGCTATAACGCAAAACAGCCAACAATAAAAATAATGCAAAAACTTTAACCTTCAAATTTGGATCTATGAAAAAAGACGAGCGAGCAAAAGTTTTCTTGGAATCATAAATAAAAGCGAGCGAGCAAACAAACCACTGTCCCCTTGCTCCTTACAAGCAAATTCGGCACGCAAACGCCAATATGCAATGCATACATACATATTTGCCCAAATATATGTATATGTATTTATATGCTCATGATGTACTCTTGTACATAAGTAGTTACTCACGCTTGCACATAAATAAATAATGCAAACAACGTCGAAAACTTTATTAATTTGGAGATTACGAAATGAAGATTTGCATTCCTGCGGCTATACCAAATAAAATTCTTTCTAAATGAAGCGGCTGCCACATTCCTACACTTTACTACACCGCCTCCTCACCCCTAACGTGTCATTGCTATCAGACTAGAACGAAGCACCAAAACGCCTGCCTCACACCCGGCAGACAGCGTGCGGAGAGACGCAGAAAACTATAATAAAAACTTGGCACTTTAATTTAGTTTTCATGCAACTGCAAGGATACAACTAAGCCAAAGGAGTAAAAGAAAATGCGAAATGCGAAATAGGGCATGCAAATCCAGACAACAAACACGCCAACAAACAAACAAACAAACAAACAGACAGACAGAAGCGAAATTAGTGACGAGCGCACAGCAGCGAACTTACCCAGCTAACTGCATCTTAAATGCGCGCAAACGCGGAAGAAATAACCTGCAACAGCTTGCAAAAAGCAAAAACAAAACTTTCAGATTTATTTTTCTAAATATTGTTAGAAAAATTGGAAAAAATTAAGTGCTCGGCGCTGCCAAAGAGCGCTGCATTAAGCGGAATTGTAAGACATCTTCGCAAGGGTCTGAGCTTCTTCCGAAAATAGAGAAAATTGGCTAATGAAATAGCTTTTTATACACGTCAATGGCACTGGTGCATTAAAGTGGTACGCCAGCAGTAGAAACAGGTAGAGGAGTTTCTTCCAAAAGTTCGGTAGCAAAAAGCGAAATAAAAAATCTGTTCATATCACTTTGGATAAGCGTCGCGCAGTTTGCACTTATTTTATGTTGATGTGCACACCTTAAAATTTAATGAGTACACCATATATTAAACAAACTGGGATAAATAATTTTTCGGATTTCTCTTCTAAAAATGTTCGGAAAAATTTAAATGGAATAAATTTCACTTCTTCGGTAATTTAATAACGGATTTTCCAATAAAGTTAATATGGATTTTTTATATTAATTACACTGTGGAACATTTTTGGGATTATTGTCTGGGGGGTGAGAAATTTCAAGTCAGGGTGATGGTACTAGGTCAGTATAGTAAAACCCTGAAAGGGTTTGGCGTTCGTATGTGTCAGTTTTTTTTATGACCTTTTAAATTTTTTCCTTTTGGCAAAAAAAAAAAATAAAACAAACAAAAAATTTTTGTTTGCCAAAATGTTACAACTAAGCGAAAAATCATCAAGATAAGGAAAAAATTTAAAAGGTCATAAAAAAAAACTGACACATACGAACGTCAAACCCTTTCTCACCCCCCAGATTAGCTGTTGTACTGTGTTATTTATTTACTTATTTAGTTAAGTCGATGAACATTAATTCTTACAGACTAATGGATAACTAGGATTCAAATTTGAATTCTGAAATAATTAAATTACAATTACTCAAGTAGAAACTTAAACTAAAAATTAGAATTAAGGGTATTAATGAAGGATACCCTAGAGTGAGACAAATCAAGAAAAACTTTATGGGAAATCGAGTTAAACTCACGCATAGCACGCCTGAGAGGAGCATATTCAGCAAATTTAGTACTTTCCTTTTTATAATAAAATGGGGAAATAGATCTGAGACAACCCCGAGGAGTATTGAAGTTAATTTTCCCTAATAAATAGGGACAGTCAATACCTCCATTAATTACATTGAAAACAAGTGAAAGGCAGAGAACGGACCGTCGATTTTTCCAGTAATTTAAGGTGTAAAAGCAATAAACGAGATGTATACGATGGTATTTGGTCAACGAACTTTAAGGAGCGGAGAGTAAATTTAAGAAAAATATTTTGAACACGCTCGATCCTATTAATTGACGAAATGCAATATGGTCTACAAATGAACACTGCGTACTCCAAAATGGACCGAACAAAACAAGTATACAGTAATTTTAACGTGTAGGGGTCGGAAAAATTGAAAGCATTTTGACGGACAAAGCCGAGCACAGCGAATGATTTAGAAGTGACATAGTTGGTGTGATTACTGAAAGAAAACCTCTTGTCGAAGATTACCCCAAAGATCTGAGAACATATATCTAGATTCAGAAAAAGCTTCGATTGCGGGCACCAATCATAAAAAGTATCAATATCACATTGAAATTTGAATACATCTTGTGAGTTTTTGATTATTGCGAAAATTTTTAAGTCATCTGCTATAACAAAAAGTTAGCAAAGTTAAACAGCACAAAGAGAAGTGGACCCAAGACCCTTTCTTCTGGCACTCCCGAAGACGCAATGAATGAATCAGATGACACTCCATCGACACTGACAACACATCGTCTATTCTGCAATTATGATTTAATGAACTGCAAGAAGACAGAGTGAAACCCTAAAGATGATAATTTTTTAATTAGAATATTGTGTGAAACTTTATCAAAGGCTTTAGAGAAATCTGTGTAGACACAATCTACCTGAAATCCAGCGGAGATTGCAGACATGCAATAATCGCTAAAAATGGCTAAATTTGACACAGTAGAGCGTCCAGAGACAACCCATGCTGATTGACGTTAATTATTGATTTTACCGCAAAAAATAATTTATTTTTAGCAGAACACTCAAAAATTTTCGAAATAGTAGGAAGTTTAGAAATAGGCCGGTAATTGGAAACTACAACCTTTCAACCACCTTTAAGATAAGGGTAATGCATGTCAATTTCCAGTCTGAAATAAAATTCCCAGATGAGAGAGACTTATTAAAGATAAGCATGAGAGGATAAACCAAGGCAGTACAATTTTTTATAAGTACAGGCGGAAGCCCATTCAGATCCAATTTGGAAAAAGGCTCAATATCACAAATAGCCTTGACAATATCATCCTGTGAAAGACACAGTGTGCCAAAATTTATGGATGGGAAATTATTAGCCGAAAAAGTAGATCTAGTACCAGGATCATCGTGCACATAATTCGTTTTGAAAAATTCAGCAAACAAGTTGGAAATTTTCGCCAGGAGTGCATGCTGACTTATCATCCAAGCGTAAAACAGAAGGAATGGCCGACCACGCTCTTCTAGATTTTACAAAGTTCCAAAAGAATTTGGGGTTCAACTAAATGTTAGACTCCGTACTCTCAATCAACCTTTTATAACTTATCCAAATCATTACACAGTTTTGTGTAGTGCTGATATTGAACAAAGAAAACATGAGATTTAGTTGAAGAACATTTTCTGTAGTATTTATTTCTAAGATTTTTTAAACGTGTGAGGTCCTTAGTATACCAAGGCAGCTTATATGGTTGTATGTATATGTTTAAGCGGGATATTCTTCTTCTTCTTCTTCTTAATTGGTGCAGACACCGCTTACGCGGTTATAGCCGAGTTAACAACAGCGCGCCAGTCGTTTCTTCTTTTCGCTACGTGGCGCCAGTCGGATATTCCAAGCGAAGCCAGGTCCTTCTCCACTTGGTCCTTCCAACAGAGTGGAGGTCTTCCTCTTCCTCTACCTCCCCCGGCGGGTACTGCGTCGAATACTTTCAGAGCTGGAGTGTTTTCATCCATCCGAACAACATGACCTACCCAGCGGGATATTATAATGACAAAATTCCTGAATTTATTTCTTAAAAATAGAGAGGCTATTAGCTGTATCTAGTCCCGAAAGTAAGTCATCCCATTTAATCTCAATAAGCAGAGTGTTGAGTCGGTCAAAATCACAAAATGCAAAATTAAAACCAAGCCCATCAATAGATTTAACAGCAGCGAAAAGATAAGTATCCACCTCAAATACTAACGGAGAATGATGATTGGTAGCTGGAGTAATTGAAGAGAATCCATCAAGAAACTTAAATTTTAAATTATCACTGAGAAAGACTAAGTCAAGAAATCGTTCGAGACTATTTGAATATGAATTGATTTGAATCAGATTGGGACTAAGCAAGCTATCAATGAGAAATAGCTCCTGAGAAGACGAAAAATAATGGGCAGAACATAAATGCAATATGAGGCCACCCCCACGAAAAAGGTTTCTCCACAGTGCTATATAATTGGAAACTAGTTTATAAACTATTTAAATTCAAGCATATTGATTAACGGTTCCAATAAGTAATAAGCTTCTTGTGAGGAAAACGACGTATTCAAAATTTTAGAACGAAATCCCAAAACTTAGGGATTAATTTGCGTATATGTAAATTAAAAGACCAGAGACTTGCTCACTTCGGCAATCACATTTATTCTGATTCTTTCCTGATTCGAATACCAAGTGGAAAAAACAGGTTGTTATTGATGGTGTCAGTTATGCGATCAGCGGACGCTTTCCATAGATTTAGTTACCGCAAGTTGATGCCGCTTAGCGTGCTGTGTGCAACCTTTCCAACGCAGCATGCCATTATCATACTTTTTCAATGAACGTCATCTGCAATAAATGTTCGGGCAGTATCAATTGCTAATTGTTGTTGTAGGGTGTCATTTACATATATGATTTTCTTTAAGAATTATTACAGCTAAGCGTAATTAGATCATGAATGGTAATAATGAAGAAAAAAACTCGAGCGGATTCAATGATGCCTTTAGGGGAGTTGAGATGAGGGTCGATCCACTAACTTATATTAAGGCAGAGGGACAGACGGATTTCTAATTTCGGTTGGAGCATAGAGCCGACTATTACCCGAATTCTGCACTGTGATACAGTCATAAGTCTCTATATTTGAAATTTTAATTTAGAAATCATTTTTGTGACTTAAAACGAATTTGCAATTCAGTAGGTAAAAAAAAGTCACAGAAATTCGTCAATTGAAAACGAACAGGTCTAGTCAGCTGTTACATCTCGTTATTTAGGAAAGTATATAAACTTGAATGAAAATAAATATAACGATAACAAATATTAAATTTTCTATATCACAGTCAAAAAGCATGATTACGAATGAAAATAAAAACATATATTGACTTGTTTCAGAATAGTCACGAAATTTATGTGAAATTGATTTATTAGGGGTAGTTTATTCGACCATCACAAGCCAATAGCTAAATCATGGAGAAATAAAACTAATTGCATATGTTCGCTTAAAAATGAATTCTGTTGGCAACGCGGACGAGAACAATAAACTGGTATTCAATTTAGTTTGAAAATTCAAATTTGTAAACGCAATATTAATATTCTACACAAATATGTATATTTATTTTATTCATTTGAGGTCTAAAATACAAAAAAACTGAAAGAAGAGTTCTTATTTGTCTAAATTTTAACTAT